>NC_080428.1:35203493-35512779 GCF_029873635.1 Malania oleifera | reverse complement strand
TAAGTTATTCCAAGTTGTCTAGACTATCTTATTTATTTGGGTAGTCATCCTCATGCACTTCGGCTGCAAGTCATTCTCATGTGCTTTGGCGATCGGGTTCTCACACCCGGTGCAAGTCATCCATATGTGCTTTGGCACTCAGGTTCTCAAACTCGGTGCAAGTCATCCTCATGTGGTTTGGCACTCAAGTTCTCGAACCTGGTGCAAGTCATCTTCATATGTTTCGACACTCAGGTTCTCAAACCTGGTGCAAGTCGTCCTTATGTGCTTCAGCACTCAAGTTTTCAAAATCGGTGCAAGTCATCCTCCTATACTTTAGCACTCAGGTTCTCAAACCTGGTGCAAGTCGTCCTCATGTGCTTCAGCACTCCGGTTCTCGAACCTGGTGCAAGTCACCCCTATGTACTTCGGCACGTGGATTCTCAAACTCGGTGCAAGTCATCCTTATGTGCTTTGGCACTCGGGTTCTCAAACTAGTTGAAGTCATCTTCATGTGCTTCGGCACTCGGGTTCTCAAACCTGGGACAAGTTATCCTCATGTACCTTGGTGCTTGTGTTCTCAAACCCAATGCAAGTCATCCTTATGTGCTTCGGTACTCAGGTTCTCAAACCTGGTGCAAGTCATCCCCATATACTTCAACACTCGAGTTCTCAAACCTGGTGCAAATCCTCCTTATGTGCTTCGGCGCTTGGGTTCTCAAACTCGGTGCAAGTCATCCTCATATGCTTTGGCACTTGGGTTTTCAAACCTGATGCAAGTCATCCCCATGTACTTCGGCACTTGGGTTCTCACACCTGGTGCAAGTCATCCATGTAGTTCAGCACTTGGGTTCTCAAACCTAGTGCAAGTCATCCCCATGTACTTTGTGAAATTAGGAATAGCTTCCCAAGAGGGGAGCGAATTGGGTTTTAAAACTTTCTTTTAACTTCTTTTAAGAATCCTTAACTTCTTTAAACACTTAACCAATTCTTTAAGTTATTTGTTTAATTTCACCAATCACACAACAACTTAATTAAACAACCAATCAATTAAACACAATCTTCAAACCAAACAATCAATTTACTTTCCAAGTACAAGTCAAACAAAAAACAACCAAACCAAGATATAAAGTATTCAGCACTTTGGTAATATAACAACTCAAGATGGTTGTTTGTTTATATTTGCCAAATTTGAACCAAGCCCTGTAATGAATGAAAATTTATGTTTGCTGATGTAAAGCCCTGTATAGATGAATCAAATCACTCTTTCCAAATATTTAGAACTCAAATAAACTCTTGGTAAATTTATTTTTGGGATGTTAACCAAGTAACGTACTCCTATAAGGTTTCTGCAAGATATGGTGTAACTAATGTACTCCCTTTCGGTTTCCACAACCCAAATCAAAATTAAACCTTAAGTTTGTTTGATTTCCAAATGTATGTAGTTTATATGATTTTCAAATTTAAACCATCCACACAATTTAAATATACTAAAAATAAAGAGTAAGGGAAAGAGAGAATGAGACGGAGATTTTTACAAGGTTTGACTTATACCCAGCCTACGTCCTCGCCTTTGGAAAACCACCAAAGGATTCACTAGTTTAGTTTCGTTGATAGGTGAAACAACGCTGATTACAACACTCCTTGGTTAAGGCTAGAGCCCGCCTTCTCCAAACGATATTCCCTTGTTCGGTCACTCCTTACATAGGCTAGAGTCCACCTCTCTAAGCAATGTCCCCTTGCCTAGCCAATGATCCAAACGACCCTTGGAATGTCAAAGAACTATAAGAAACACAAGATAAGATTTGCATACAAGTATACTCTCTCAAAGAGCAAGTTAGTACAATTTCAGCACTATATACTTTGAATGTAAAATACCAATATAAAATACAATGAAGCTCAAGTGTAGAATTCACCAATATCCTTCTTAGAAGAGGATTAGAAGTAGGAATTCAAAGGAGGAATAATTAGCACTTCAGAATTTCTTAGCAAAATAGATTTGCAATGAGTGAGCAAGAGAGCTTTTGGAAGAACAAGAGTGCTTTCATCTTTACAAGCAGATTTTTCAATTCTTGGATGAGTTTTGATTTGAAAAACCATGTATTTATAGGCTTTCAAACTTGTTTCCATGTTGCAAAAGTTTCCTTAGAGATTTTCCCAAAATTATAGAAACTTTAGAGCTCAAACGACTATATTTTAAAACATGAAAAAAAATTTTTTTTGCCCGTTGAACAGTGTTCAGTTGACTGAAGTTACAAGTTCAGTCATCTGAACTGCTACTACCTGCTGTATATTCTATCTAGAAAATCTTCAGTCGACTGAACTTAATCTTCAGTCATTTGAAGTCATCTGGTCAGTCATCTAAAGTCTCTCCGTGAACAATGTTCAGCTGACTGACAGCAGTGATCCCGCTTCAGTGTTTTAACCATAAAATTTTATGTATAACTCCAAATTAGGTCTTCTTGGTGTCAAAAGAAATCTAAGAGAAAATAATAAAACTTTCATGTTCATCACTGTTTAAAATAATGAAGTTTTGATAGTGAAAAATTCACCTGAATACGGCTATATAAAAACTAACAGCAAACAGAAAAACCCTTTTTGGTGCTTTTTATTCCAAAAATGATTCTAACCCTTTTAAAATAATTTTTGAATTTATAAAATTATTTCTCAGATATTTTAAAAGGTATTTAGGTCCAAAAATTTAACCTAAGAGCTTCAAAATATTGCAAACGATATTTTAAACATTTAAAGTACTTACATGAAAACTTCTAAAACTTTTCTCATTTTAGGTTCTTGAGTCTTCATGTTTTGTTTCTTCAAGCTTCAAGCTTTTCATATTCTTTGAGCTTTATCACTTTGATTTTCTTTGGCTCTTTGGACTTTAATATGCCTTGGCTTTCAACAACTCATTCATGTCTTCATATTCTTCAAGGTTTAATATATGATCTTTAAATCCATGCTTGAACTCTTTTAAGCTTCATTTGATCCTCTTGAGCACTTTGACCTTTGCTTTCTCATATATGAGCCCTGAAACATCATTACTCACACAAATACCCTAAATTTCACTTGTTTGTTAGCATCAAAACAAGATAACAAGGTTTTAAGCCTTGTAAGGCCAACACTTTGGCACTCGGGTTCTCAAACCCAGTGCAAGTTATCCTTATGTACTTTAGTACTTGGGTTCTCACAACCGATGCAAGACATTCCTCATGCACTTTAGCTCGGGTGCATGCACCCAATGCAAGTCATCTTCAACCCTTTGTAGGTCCCTACTAACCACTAACTTCCAATCAAAGGCTACTAACTACTAATGGCTCATAAGATTTACTGAGGTAAGGTGTTTCATGCTGATAATCAAAAGCTTAGTCACTTGAAAACATGTGCTCCAACCTGGTAAAAAGGTGTCTTTTATCTTTATAGCATGTTGCTGCAAAATAACAGAGGAATAACCTCCACTGTCATTTTCAAGCAATAATGCCTATAAAAAGGGGCAGCTATCGACACCCTAATTTTTACCAAGTCGTGTAAATTATGAAATAGGGGCCCTAAATCAAATTAGTCCAAATTTTGAAGGTTGGGTTTGTTTATCCTTATCTAACCGTTCCTAAGTAGATAAGGATTATAATTGATTTACTTAGCTATGTTCCTAAGTGTCCCTAACCAGGGTTTTCAAAATCATGTCATGGAAATTTATGTAAGGTTAGGAATTCTCAAAAACATTGCCTTGGCAAAATTGGTTGATTAACTGAAGGTTCCTGAATTCTTAATTCATATTGATTTTCACACATGAGTAAGAGCCCTAAGTTAATAGGGTTGCAATTGATTTTACCCACCCTATCTGTTGACTTTTTGAGTCTGATCCCTATTTTGATGCTGAGAAAGCACAAGAATCTTATGTGTGGTTTTAATTTCTTGAACAAGTTTATATCTTGGTACGCACATAAGATAGAGGGAAATGGAAGCTAGAAGGAATTCAAAGAACATATAGACATATATTTATTTTGTTTGTAAATACATTTTAGTTTTTAATTTGGTCTATAATAATGCATAACATGCATGATATGAATTTCTAAGCTTAGATGATTGTAGATAGACCATAGGGAACCGAACAAGGGCCATAGACCAACCTTAGAGACCAACAAATTTTCAAGAAAAACCTTTCCTTGAAAAGCTATACTCATACAAAGGTTTTCAAAATAACTTAAGGTGAAAAACTGGGCCAAAATGAATTTTACAAAGACTTCGGTCGATCGACGTTGGGTTTTTGGGCCTAATTTAAAGCCTTAGTCAACCGACCGATTTTTGAACTAGACTTCAATAGTCGACTGAATTGAGGAGTTGACCAAAGTCAAAATCCCAGTTGACCGAATCCTTCCAGTATTAATTAGTTCAGTTGACCGAAAAGTCCGTAAGTCAGAAAGTCAAAATTTTGGCTAAGCCTTAATCGATCGACCGATTTGCGTTATAAACGCTTCGGTTGACCGAACAGGTTAGAAGTCAACATATTGACTTCTCTTGGTTGACCATATTGAATTGAACGCACCATTCTCAGTTGACCGAATCAATAACCATTGACACCCCAACTACTTGGTTGACTAAACCTTGTTGTTCAAATTGGACTTGGTCGACTGAATCTATATGAGTGGTCAAACGAACCTAAGCCATGGTCGATCGAACCTATGAAGGGTTCCGTGTTGCCTTTGGTTCAATCAACTAACCCGTGCCATGGTCAACCAATCCTCTTAGGTTGAAAGGTTTTTACCGTGGTTAACAAGGGTTAATTTTCTATTAAACATCATTAAATATTTTCCAAAATACCTAATATGTTCCTAACGGTCAAAATTTCTCCACACTCTATATATACCCCCTCATTACTCAAATTTAAACTATGAGCTTAGATTAGAAAATCCTCCTAAATATTTTTTAGCCTTAAATTTTTTATATTTTCTTATACACATTTCATTCAATTTTTTTTAAGAGAGCATTCACTTTTGGCATTGATTTTTCAATATAAAAAACATCTACTCTCTTTTATATTTCATTTCAAAAATTCTTTGAGAGTTGATTTTAAGTTTTCTCTCCATTAGTTTTATTGATAAATTTTCTTGGAGAGAACTTGTCTTAGCTTGAAAATCTTGTACATCTATTATAAGATTCCAAAAGCTCACTTGCCCTTCTTGCAAAAATATTTTTGAACTTTAAACTCTAAATCTACAGCACTTTATTTTCTTTAAGAATATATCTAGGAGATATCATTTAGGGGTTTTTGAGATCTTTGAAAAGCATATATTTCATACTTTATTTTTATTCAAGATCATATTAGTTTATTGTTGTGTAAAAATTATTTGAAAGCTAATATCCTAAATTCTCCAATTATTATTTGAGATAATTTTTTTGGGAGAAAAATTATATTAGGATTGAATCTTTGAAGTGCTTATCATATACATTATTTCCACAGATAACAAAATCATTTTGAGAAATACACATACTCACATTGAGCTTATATTCATATCATGCGTGAGGGCATTTGTGTTTATCATTGTACACATCAGTTTGTATTAGAAGCATTTGTTTGTACAAAATAATTTAATTATCCGCTATATTCCTAACGTATGGTCGAAAGAGAGAGACTTGTCCTGTGAAAAGTCTCGGACTCGCTCAGACCCAGTTAGGAGAGCACCGGATTGGTTCAGACCTGGATAGGAGAACTATGTGCACTAACCTATAAGGTTGTAAATGATGTCGCTCCACCTGTAAGTGAGCAATTAGTGGAATCCTTTTGCTTGTGAGCTTGAAGCGGGGATGTATGCAGTATTGGCCAAATCTCGATAACATATCGTGTGTCCGCTGTTTTATTTTCCGTACTTTAATTTGCTGCACATATATGTTATTATTTACTGCTCTGAATGAATGATATACTGAGACTGCTTTAGATTTTATAATATCTGCTCAATAATTTATATGTTGAATTGGTACGTGTTTAGACAGACCCTAGGTTGTGGTATACTGCTATTGGATTAGTTGAACCTAGTGTTAACTTTGGTGTATTCCCAAAAGGGGGGGGGGGGGGTGAATTGGTATTTAAAACTTTTCTCCTAGGTTAAATCAGATATCAGTATTATTTCGCAACCTAGGGTCTTTCTAGTGCATATAAAATAAATCAATGTAAATGTATAGCGGAATTTAAAATGCAATAGAAATTTAACCAAGCATGCACAATAAAGCAATAAAGGAGACGACACCAGAAATGTTATCGAGGTTTGGCAAACTACCTACGTCCTCGCCTTGGCAAACAAGCACAAAGATTACCACTATAAGCTCACTTAATGGGTGGAGCAGCACCTAAAGAACTAGGTCAATTAGCACAAGGCTAACCTCAACCTTTACAACCAGGTCAAATTAACACAGGGCTGACCTCAACCTTTACATGCAATCCTTACCGGGCTGGATTACCACCCCCTCAGGCCACGCCTGGAATACAACAGATTTCTTAATCAAATTTGCATACAATAAATATGCTTCTCAACTAAGCATATTATGTACCAATGTAATCAATCACATGCACATCAACAATATAAAATATGTAAGCTCAGTGATGTGAATATTTGTACAAACAACACTCAACAAGATGTGATCACTAGAATGTTCAAGAGTGTTATAAACAAGCTATATCTTTGAAACAAGATATATCAAACTTCAATAACAAATCAGGGTTTCAAAGATACTAATCAGATTTTCAAACTATCTCAAAAGATTTCCTTCAATGAAATGAACACAAAAGTATTTTGAAAATATTGTAGCTTGTACAAAAATATTTTGCACAACAAAATCAAAGCTTTAGGAATCTTGCAATTACAATGCAAAGATCCTTAAGCCTATGAGTTTATCCCAACACAAGATTGACTATATTCAAATCTGTGGGATAAATTTTGCTAAACTCCCCAAAATAATATCAAACAATCAAGTTAAGCAAATGGGAGTATGAGCAATCTATACTAATCAATAACCCAAAATAGAACTCTCACAAAGCTTAGATATATCAAGGGAATAAATATTTGAGAGTGTTTTGAAGTAAAATGGGCAATATGAACTTTTGGAAATAGAGAGGATTTTTGCTAATCTCTCACTAATCCTCACAAATGAGCTCATATATATATAAACCAAGGCCTAATTATTACCATTTAGGACATGTGGGGCATTATTAGATTTGTTTTAAATCAATTTAGAATAATTAACCCTGTTTAACCCTTTTAACCACAATAAATAATTAAGTAACCCGAGAGGATTCGGGTGGCTGAACTTTTGTTCGGTCGCCCGAATAGAGTCAGCTCAAAAAGGCCTTTTAAATTGTTCGGGTGCCCGAGTTCAAACTCGATTGGCTGAACAAAAGTCAAAAAGATTTAGTGTGTGGTTCAGGTGCCTGAAAATACATTTGGTTAACCAAACTGAGGGATTCAGTCACTTGAGGTCTGTTTTGATTTGAAAAAGTTTGGCAGCCTGAGTTGGTGAAAAGTCATTTTTTAAGGGTTCGGTCGTCCAAGGCAGAGAGGGTCATTTTAGTTTTGGCCGCCCGAAGCCTGGTCAAACAGTTGACTTCAAAATGGTTCGGGCGCCCGAGGTGATTTGAACACCTGGGTTCGGTCACCCGACCTCTCTCATTTTATGCCTATTATGTTCAGTCCATTTCAATTTGATCCCCTGATTGAGCAAGTTATTATGGGGAGTGATTGTGCATTTGTGTTTGGACCTAAGGTCTCACTAGGGTCTTACTAAGCTTACAGTATATCCTATTTGCATGACATGTAGGTAATTATTACAAACCTTATATCCTAATTACTATTACAGACCCATATTACATAAAATGAATTACAACATGAAACTAATCTTCAAGGTCTTCATGCTTTGCTTTCATGTGTCATTACTTGATCTGCTAAAATGAACCTGCACATACACTTGAAAGCCATCAAATACCTGAGTATTTGTCATTATCAAAATTGGGTGTGACCTATGAGGTCAACATTCTCCCCTTTTTTGATGATGACAAATACACCATGTAAAAAGTGGGTATAGCCTTAGAAGGCTCCCCCTAACAATATGCATAATGTAAAAATTTATTAATGCAAATAATTTTTCATTTAAGTTTAAGTGCAACTCAATTTTTTCCCTCTTATGCATCTCCCCCTTTTGGTAACAACAAAAAGGGCTATAAGTTAATAGCCTTAGGCATTGGGTATAAACCATTAGCACATAAGAGAAGTTTAGAAATTTTTAAAAAATATTCGGTAGCATGCCATTTGAAAATAAGACATTTCCTGAAAATTCCTGTATAAAAATGACCTGTTTTGAGTTTTAAGATCTAATAGTTTAACCACAACTATTCAACTCAAATAGTTCCAGTATGATCAAGACATAAAACATAAATAGAATCATTATCATGCAATATATATGAGAATTGTGCTTTGCAAAACATAACCAATTTCATAAAGTCCAAGCCAATGAAAGATACCAATTGTTATATTGATTGTTAGACTTTGAAATTGTTAGAAAACTCCCCCCCCCTTTATAATATAGCATTTGGGTATGAACAATTTTATAATCAAAGAATATGTCATTTAAGCACACAAGCAAGAGAACAATATACGTCACATGTAAAATCATTTTCCTGCCTAAAACAAAAATATGTAATATAAATAGATAAATATATATCTCCCTTATGATTTTAAGCAAATGCATAGGAGTAGTGCTTGCTTGAAAAAAAAACTTTAATTCGAAGATCAAGCAAGTGAATTTTTTTGGTGTTCCTTTAAACACAAAACAACTTTATGACCAGAAAAATTACAACCATTTAACTTAATGATAGACAATTTTAAGTGCAAGATCATATGGTAAACTTTGAAATAGTTTGTGGCAAAATAATATAATTCAGCTTTAGGATTTTTAATGAGATTAATACATTTAAGCACATGCCACAATACAACTTAAAGCACATCTAAGCTTAAAAAAGGGCGAGCACAACAAGATTGTGATTTTAACTTAAGGTGTCCCCCTATGAATTTGAATACTAGCTTAGATAAAATGAACAACTTATACTACTCAAAGATTTAATTCATTAAACATGCCAAGTAGTATAAGCAAACTCTTAAAAATTTCATTATCATAATTATATTGGACATTAATTAATTCATTTCAAACATTGTAACCAGTATAGTCTCCCTAGAGCCTTCAAATGCATAAGAAAATATATACTAAGGCATGAAATGGTACTCATAACCTAGAACAATCCATATTTATTCAAATACCACTAGATATGATGTTCAAGGTTTCTCAGAAGAGCCTCAATATATAAAAAGCTAGACAAGATGCATATGAGACTTTTATGCTTTTTCTCTAGGGATGGAGTTTAACTCCTCTAAATGCCTGATGATTATGCCAGGATGAAGATTAATTTTCATTTAGCTTTCACTCATCCTTTCAAAAAGATTTTAATATTTGATCTATTATAATCATCTTTGTACAAGATTTTATTTTGGTAAAAATCTACCAAAATTTTGGCTGCGTGCCATTTGTATATTAGATGTTTTCCCATAAAACTTGTACCTGACAGTGGGTTGTTTTCAATAGATAAATCATATAAAGCAAGTCACAACCTAATATCCACAACCAGCATGCAAATTGTATCACTGCATCTGCCATGTAGGAGGCTTTCAACACAAGCATGCTTTCCAGTATTTCAATCAACAACTCATAAAAGAAATGGACTATCCAACAGATGATATGAACAATAACTAACAATGGCTAGTTGTGAGATTGGTGCAGAGTTGTTCTCACAAGAGCATATAGGCATATAAGCATAAATAAACAATGAGAGCATTTTAATGTATATAAATATGAAAGGTAAATGCTCCCCCTCAATTATGCACTCAACTCATTTAATACCTTTTTCTTATTCTTCAAATCATTAAGCCAAGAGATCTAGATTTTTAATGATATATGCTTGGCTTTGGATGAATAGGCTTAGAGGACCAAAAAGTCACAGTATATATTTCTTTAAGTGAGCTAAGCCAATATTGCCTCTATTGATATGAATTTTAATGCATGTGAGAGGCACGAGTTTAGAATGGCTTTCAATTTAAACTGCTTATGTGTAGGTTTCATTTGGACTATGACTTCTCTCTAAATCTGAAACCTAGTGCAATTAATTTAGCCATTCAAATTTACTAAAGACATGAAGCTCTAAGGATTTGACTTTGAAGGATTGAGAGCTTGTGAAGCTAGTAGGGATAAACACTCTTAAAGATTAAGTTATTAATATGTTTAGAAGAGTATTTTGGTAGTCGCAGGACATTATACAAGATAATCATTCTAAAGAAAATGTTCTAACTTTTTTGGCAAAGAGCACATAGGAGAATATGAATATTTTTGGCCAATGCTCTTTGGAGATTGGAATGTATCCTTCGATTATGATCACAGTTTTGGAGCAAGGATACGAACCAATGAGAGGATGGATATTTGCCTAATACGATCATGGTATGGTAAAGATTTCTTGTGGAGGACACGGTGAACCAAAATTAGAAGATTTTTATATTCTAAACACAAAAGGGAATATTTTGGTTAATCAGTGAAACTAGAATCCCTTAGTGGTTCCCTCTAATTTTGATTATGGAAGGATGTATTTAAGTAAGCACTATTTAGAATAGGAACTAATGATCATTAGTGCTCAAGACTAGAGTGATGACTAAGCTATGGTTAAGGCTTTTACATTAAAAAATGAGTTTATGTTTAAATAATATATATCGAAATGGATTCCCTAAAGCTCAAATATGTGTAATGGAAAAAAGGTATGCTTAACTTAGATATTCATATTTAGGTGAGAGTTAAACAATTTGAAATTTAAATACAAGGCAAACATGCCCTGTCCATTTAGAAGTGGATTTTTATTCAAGCAGCTGATAATTTCATAATTTAACCAATAAATATATGCATTAAGTTCAGATTGGTCATAAACTTGAATTTGTAGATTGGCTTGATTCTCAAATTATCTTATTATACCAAGATAGAATGAATATGCTAAGATTTGACATTTTAGGAACATACCACTTTGTAGGCCAATAGACATTACTCCCCCAAAACCTAGAACCTAAGGAAAGCATTTATGTAATTCCAATTTGAATTCGTTCATCCTTAAGTCCTAAGGAGTTTCCCTTTTTGACAACCTATACCATTTTTCTAGTTTGATTCTTGATAGGTTAGGATAATATGGTTCTTTGACTCTCTAGACCCATTTGGGTTTCACACCTTTCCTTTTAAATGGGCAATCAAATTTTATGTGCCCCTTCTTTTTACATAAGATGCATGTGGTGTGAGTGTATGGACTGGAGGAGGTACTAGCATAATGTTTCAATTCTTTTACAAAGTACCCCATGTATAGGTTCTTCCTTTTCCTATTTTCAATTCTATTAAAACCTATACCTTCTTTATCGAAGGTCATCTTTTGTGAACTTAAGAGTTTGTCAAAATTTTCTTTACCTCTAGTGAATGTATGGATGATCTTAGACTGGTCTTTTATTTTCTTTTCTAGATCTTGAATTTTTAAGTTCTCTAGACCTTTACAAACATTTT
Organism: Malania oleifera; assembly: GCF_029873635.1. Lineage (NCBI taxonomy): Eukaryota > Viridiplantae > Streptophyta > Magnoliopsida > Santalales > Ximeniaceae > Malania > Malania oleifera. The sequence continues at coordinate 35,501,181 of NC_080428.1, read as the reverse complement.
GAAGTTTCATAAATTCTTTAGTTATATTGTTTGCTTTATTTTCTAGATCAAGGATATAAAGATCCTTTTCATTTTCAATTGTAAGTTGGGATCTTACGTCTTTAAGCTCTTTTTGCAGCAGAGCATTCTTGTTTTCCAAATTCATGATTTTCAAATCCTTTTCTTTATTAACAAGAATTTGTGATTCAAGTTCTTTCAATGATGCATCATTCTTGTTTTTCAAAACGGTATAGTGTTTAATTGTTTAAGTGTTTTAACAAGAGACTTATAAGTTCTAACATATTCAACTTGCAATTCCTCATAAGATGGCATGCTTTCACTATCAGAACTATCACATGATTCAGAATCAAATGCATCACAAGATTTATCACATGAATCATTACATGGATTATTTGATAAAATTGAAGGAGACGAATTTACCTCATCATCGGTTAAAGCAATAAAGCACTGTTTTTCTCCTTCATGGCCTTTTGAGCTGGAGTCACATGAATCTATAGACTTTTTATGCTTAGATGCTCCATATCTCTTTTCAAGTCCCTCCCATATTGCTTTAGCATTTTGACATGCCCTTACTTCACGAAAGATATTAGTATCTAAAGCATAAAATAGAATTTTCATGGCATCAAAATTTATTTGAATTAAACTCATATCGTTATCATTCAGCTCAATTTCTGATTTGGGCATTTCAACATTATTGACACTTTTCATAGGTACGATATCCCCTAGAGTAATGACTCTCCAAGTCCTCCAATACAATGATTTTATAAAAATAGTCATTCTAAGTTTCCAATCAGAAACATTTTCACTAGAAAACATTGGAGGGCTTGTAGAGAACCTACCCTTACACAATTGGGATACACCAACACGAGCCATCATGATCTTTTACTAAATAATGTTTAAGTCTAAGTGACGAGGCTCTGATACCAATTGCTAGCTTTGGTGTATTCCTAAGAGAGGGGATGAATTGGTATTTAAAACTTTTCTCTTATATTAAATCAGATATTAGTATTATTTCACAACTTAGGGTCTTTCTTGTGCATATAAAATAAATCAATGTAAATATACAACATAATTTAAACTGCAATAGAAATTTAACCAAGCATGCACAATAAAGCAATAAAGGAGATGACACCAGTAATGTTATCAAGGTTCGGAAAACTGCTTACATCCTCGCCTTGGCAAACAAGCACAAGGATTACAACTATAAGCTCACTTAACTGGTGGAGTGACACCTAAACAACTAGGTCATTTAGCACAGGGCTGACTTCAACCTTTACAACTAGGTCAAATTAACATAGGGCCGACCTCAACCTTTACATACAATCCTTACCGGGCTAGATTACTGCCCCCTCAGGCCACGCTTGGAATACAATAGAATTCTCAATCATATTTGTGTACAACAAATATGCTTCTCAACTAAGCAGATTATGTACCAATGTAATCAATCACATGCACATCAACAATATAGAATATGTAAGCTCAGTGATGTGAATATTTGTGCAAATAACACTTAACAAGATGTGATTACTAGAATGTTCAGGAGTGTTCTAAACAAGTTATATCTTTGAAATAAGATATATCAAATCTAAATAACAAATCAAGGTTTCAAAGATGCTAATAAGATATTCAAACTATGTCAAAAGATTTCCTTCAATGAAATGAACACAAGAGTAGTTTGAAAATATTGTAACTTGTAGAAAAATATTTTGCACAACAAAATCAAAGCTATAGGAATCTTGCAATGACAATGCAAAGATCCTCAAGCCTATGAGTTTATCCCAACACAAGATTTACTATATTCAAATCTATGGGATAAACTTTGCTAAACTCCCTAAAATAATATCAAACAATCAAGCCAAGCAAATGGGAGTATGAACAATCTATACTAATCAATAACCCAATGTAGAACTCTCACAAAGCTTAGATATATCAAGGGAATGAAGATTTGAGAGTGTTTTGAAGTAAATGTGCAATATGAACTTTTGAAAATAGAAAGGATTTTTACTAATTGTTTTTGCTAATCTCTTACTAATCCTCACAAATGGGCTCATATATATAGACCAAGGCCTATTTATGACCGTTTAGGACATGTAGGGCATTATTAGATTTGTTTTAAATCAATTTAGGAAAATTAACCCTGTTTAACCCTTTTAACAACGGTAAATAATTAAGTAACCCAAGAGGATTTGGGTGGTTGAACTTTAGTTCGGTCGCCCGAATAGTCTCTGCTCAAAGAGGCCTTTTAAATGGTTTGGGTGCCTGAGTTCAAGCTCGGTTGGTTGAAAGAAAGTAAAAAAGATTTAGTACGCGGTTCGGGTGCCCGAAAATACGTTCGGTTAACCTAAGTGAAGGATTTGGTCGCCCAAAGCCTCTTTTGATCTAAAACGTTCGGTAGCCCGAGTTGGGGAAAAGTCACTTTCTAAGGGTTTGGTCGTCCAAGGGAGATAGGGACATTTTAGGTTTGGTCGCCTGAAGCCTAGTCAAACCGTTGACTTCCTAACGGTTCAGGTGCCCAAGGTGATTTGAACACCTGGGGTTCGGTTACCCGACCTCTCTTATTTTATGTCTGTTATGTTCAATCCATTTCAATTTGATCCCCTGATTTAGCAAGTTATTATGGCGAGTGATTGTGCATTTGTGTTGGGACCTAAGGTCTCACTAGGGTCGTACTTAGCTTACAGTATATCCTATATGCATGACATGCAGGTAATTATTAGAGACCTTATATCCTAATTACTATTACAGACCCATATTACATAAAATGAATTATAACATGAAACTAATCTTCAGGGTCTTCATGCTTTGCTTTCATGTGTCATTACTTGATCTACTAAAATGAACCTGCATATACACTTGAAAGCCATCAAATGCCTGAGTATTTGTCATTATCAAAACCTGGTATGACCTATAAGGTCAACACCTAGGAAGAAATATTTTAAATTTTCAATTCACCCCCCCCCCTATTTGGAATATACCAATTCCAATACTATCATGTTCTAAAATGGCGATTGTTTCAAGACTAGGTCCTGGAGTTTAAGTGGTGAAAAATCATTTGTGTGGGCAAAATTTTTTGATTAATTGAGAACGTTTGAATTTTTAATTCCTGTTTATTTGCATACAAGAGCAATGGCCCAAGCATGCATGAAGAATCAAAATATTTTAAGTGGGCACATGCCCAAGTCACAAGGTGCCGAGAAATATCGTACATGCAAAGTAAATACAGGGAGATATTGAAATATAGGGAAATGTCGTACGTACAAAGAAAAATATAGGGAAATAAAAATCAAATCAAAATCTTTAGTTGAGCATCTCAGTGGTCCTGTTCCCCAAATTGGAAAGGAGATGTGAATGAATTAAATGAAAAAACCAAAAGGAATTTAAACATGTGTGCATAAGTTACCTCGGTAAAAGCCCTTTCGTGAACAATCTCCTAGTGAATATTGAATGGATTTTGAAATTTTCCCTGTTGAGATTTACTGTCCAAATCTCCATTGATTGGAGAATCATCCCAATCGCGATAATTGGGGAACAAATTGCTGTTGGCAAGAAAGATAGAAATTGATTGTTGTTGGGATGGAAAGAAGCAAGAAAAAGACCGTCTGGACCTTGTCGAAACTGACCTAGGACCAATCCTATAAATAGGAAGTCTCACATAACACAAATAGGACACAGGGAATTGAGCTATTGACTAGAAAATTGAGCAATTGAGAGACAAAATCGAGAGACTGAGAGGAAAACTACTGACTGACAGTAAGGAGGACAAACAAAAGGCAAAGGAAAGTGGTTTTAGAAGCAATCCACAAAGTTGCAGCAACCTTGCAAAGCTCCGGAAATTTGGAGCCAATTCCTCAAGAATGCACTTCGTAGTGACTCCCATTCAAAACCTAAAGCCAACTCAGAAGCCCCCAGAAGGATCTCTTGACGGATACCTATAAACTCGGAAACAGGAAAAGAAGACCGGAGGAGAGGAAGAGAAGAGGTAAAACCGATAGGCCTTTAATTCTTTTTTTTACAATCCATATGTTAAACTATGTCTAAGGCTTGGAATGTTGGAACTCAAACCTGAAGTTGGGTTCAATCCTAAACCTAGATCCCTACTGAACCCAAATCTGAACTCAGCCCTAAGCCCACCCAATACTGAACCTAAATTAAACCCGAACTAGATTCCTTTGAACCCAGCACTGAACCATACCCTAACCAGACCTTGAACAAAACACCACTAAACCCAACCCTGACCAAAACCCCAATTGATCCCTAAACGAATGCCCAACTGAGTCCTGCCTGAACCTAGGCCTAAACTGAACTCGAATTAGAAGTAAGAACCCACCATCTTTAAACTCACCAAGCCCATTTGTTTTAAACACCAAGCCCATATGTTTTTAAAATCCAAGCCCACATGTTTTAAAACTTGAGCCCTTTTTTTTTAAAAGCCCTCAGGCTAAACATGTTTTAAACCTAGGCCCCACTATTTTAAAACAGGACCTAGGCCCAATTGAAACAAGACCCGAGCCCATGTATTTTGAATAAGACCTGAGGCCCAACTGTTTTTTTGAAATAATACCCGAGGCCCAACTATTTTAAAACAAGACCCCGAACCAATTGAAACAAGACCCGAACCCATGATTTTTGAATAAGACTCGAGGCCCATATGTTTTTGAAATAATACCCGAGGCCCAACTTTTTTAAAACAAAACCCAGAGCCCACCAACCTTTTTTAAAGCAAAACCATTGCATGTCAAGCCCATCAGGCCTACTTAGGCCTAACCGAGTCCACATGAGCCCTTGAGTTGACTCGGACGAGTCAACCCCTTTGCAACTCATCGGGTTAGGGTTCAAATGAGTCGACTCGTCCATAAACCCTAACCTTTGAATCTGAGACCCTAGAATCACTCAAATACGAGCACTCAAAAGCATATTAGGCACACAATCACACACAGAAGAACAAATAGATCAAGAAGGTAATACTCATCTATTGCATGACCGAGCCGAATAGTCCCCCTTTTTTTAGATCTAGCATCGAACTCCACCATTAGAACACCCATTGGCTTCCACTTTTCTCCATTGTGAAGGCAAACAAAACCGAGGTTTCAGTTCAATATACTAAGAGAGGAGCTGTGAAAGTGGAGTTAGGGTCTCTGATTTTTGGGAACAAAAGGCATAAGGTTAGGGTTTTCTGAGTTTCAAAATAATAGAGGGTTTCAAATTGCTCGAGGAAGAGAGAAAAGTGGTAAGAGAGGCTGTGAAATCAAAACTAGCTAGAGTTTTAGGAAGAGAGAAAATGGGTAAAAGATGCTGAGAAATCAGACTTAGCTAGAGTTTAAGAGAAAGAGAAAGAGAGTTTCAGGGAGGTAAAAGATCTGAACCGAAGTTTCAGATCGTTCGAGGAAATAGAGAGGGGGAGAGAGTAGTTGAGTTTAGGGTTTCTAGAGAGAAGAAAGAGTTTTAGAGATAGGTAGGACTATGATCTGAAACCCTAAGGTTTCAAATCACTCGAAGAGAGTTATAGAGAAAGAAGGGAGAGCTTCGGAGGATAAAGAGAGAAAGGAAAGCGAAAAATGACTGAAACCCTAAAATCTCACCTTTTATATGTCTGACCTTGAAACCACCAGTGCGTGACACATGGCGCCCCCTCCCTTATACATTCAGGGTCTCATGTGGCTCTGCCTTAGTTGGCCGATTCATTGTTCTTAGTAAAGGATGCAATGATGCCACATCAGTAATCCGGGTCTCATGGAATTATATCACTCGATGGCCAACACGTGGCCGGCTGATGTCACACTGACGCTAGACCTTGCGCACACGAATACACCGTATATGTATGTATTATAGGGGCCACGTGTTCTCATCTAGAGATGACACAACCAGTCTGAACCAAATCCCTTGTATTTAATTATTCATTTTTCTTATTATATTATTTAAAAATTTAGAAAAATATGGAAAAATCACGAAAGATCCTGAAAATTCATGAAAAATTCTAAAAAAATATTTTTTTGAGGCAAGAAAATCGTTTTTACACCTTTTTCATCCTTGAATAATGGTCCCCAAAACCTCCTAGAATTTTTTTTTTGAAAATATTATTTAATATTTAGAAAAATTATATAATTTTTGAAATAAATCTCAGAGTTTATTTTCATAAAATATTTTCTCGATTTTATCCCTATGATTTCAAAAAAAAGGTACGGGTTTTTTAAGCCTTATGTGCCTTAGTTATGAGGGATTACTTATATTAAATATGTTACGTGAATATTTGTATGTCCTATTTATGTGCATGTATTTTAGTATTTTGTAATTTTTCAATGGGAGTAAAATAAAATGCTATTAAATTTAATTTAGGATAATCTTCAATTTATTAGGTACCGTTCATAGAACGGGTGTATAGGGGGTGCTTGTACCTTCCCCTTATATAACCGAACTCTCGATCCCGATCATGGTAACACATACTAATTCTACCCTTAATTGGGTGGTAATTATGTGTTCTAACCGCACTCCAAAAGGTTAGTGGCGACTTCGATTCCACTTTTTCCTAAAAATTTAAAGTCAATCATTTTTATTTCTCCACCTCGAGGCACCCTCGCTCCTAGGACATCGTGACACAACATGCAAAAGCTCTTTATATCAAAATTCAATAGTGATAATATGCATGCAATAGTCAGCATCTAGCATGCAGAAGTTATGAGTATTAAACATTTATATAGTTGTGTGCATCCAGCATGTAGAAGCTTTCCTTTTCCTATCTAACCAACATGCAGAGGCTTACATTAGCCATTTAATTAGCATGCAGTACTCAATAGGCATTATCCATTAGCATGCATCATCTATAAAATTAAACTTCAATTATCATGCAATAATTCATCCACCAACCATATTTCATTAACATTACCATTCCCAAAAAGCATTCACAAAGCAAATATATATACATATATATATATATATATATATATATATATACACACACACACTAACAGCAGATTGTTGTTTAGAACAACATACAGACAATAAACTCTCCCCTTTATTGATCAAAGGTCATTTATTTTGCATTTTTGTTCTAAATTCTCTTTTTTGATCTAAGATTATTCATTTTGCATTTTTGTTCAAAATTCTCCCCCCCCCCTTTTTTTATCTCAAAATAAGATCTCCATTTCTCTGAACTTTATTTAGCTTTCAATTCTCCTTATCATTAAAAAGAGTCTTATCATTATTTGCATTTAACCAAAAGTCTAAAGCCCAAAACAATTTTTTTATATAATCAATGCAAATAGTCTCCATGTTAGTCCAATAATAACTAATTCTTATAATCCTTGGTTTTGGGGTTTCCCCTTTATCATTTGGAGCGTTTCATGGGAATTAAATCGATCCTTATATATGGGTCAAAACTTGCTAAAGAGACTTGCTATGTTAGACTTTCTATGTTTAACCGCCTCATTAGTTTTCTTTGCCTATTTTCCTCAAATTTAGCCATATCACATTAAGATTTGAATGTTCGGGTGATTCGGTGGAGTTGAGGAGATAAAAAGTGAAAGACCAAAAAATTTATTTTTTTTAGTGCGGGAGTAAGGATTTTAAAATCTGATGATTCGGTTGCCTGAAATAGGCATTTTGGTCGCTTGAGTCAAAGTCAGTAAGATTTGGTTGATCGAGATAGACTTTTCATTTGCCTGAGTTGTCTGATTTTCCTAGGCCTTTCCAATATGAATATTTTAGCATTGAGTGCTTAGTTTAATGGCCTAATAAGCTTCAAACGAATTCTTTCATAAGCCTAAATAGCTTTACTTTTGATATGCAACATGCAAATGGTTCAAGTTCGAATGGCTTTCCAATTTAGCTACTTGTGCATAGGTTTCTTTGAAATTGAAACATTCTTCTCGATTGAAACCTAGTGCAACCAACTTAGCTTAGCTGTGGACGACAATTCCATTTTAATAATACGAAGCTCTAATAGATTGATCATAGGTTAAGAGCTTATAAAGGAAAATGAATAAATACTCTTATACAAAGAATAACTTAATAATTAAATCAATAAGAGTATTCAGAAGAGATTTTTCTTTTAAACTCAATCATATGTTGTGAATGCTAACAACCAAATTGCATTGCACAAATACTTTGAAGTTCATGGTTGAGTGGGGGGTTTCTTAGCATGACTTTTCATTTAGAGAACCCAACATTGCATCTTTATAAAAAAATATAATAAAATTTTTCTTGTGATATGAGAGTAGGATGATTACATATGCTTTTATAGTGAGGAGTAAGGATTTACCCTATGTAAAGATTTACTAAGTGTTTGATCCTTAAGGTGGTCCTATGTTAAGATAACCTCTTTCTGAATTACTTCAGTATTACTTTCCTGATTAGCATCCAAATGATGAGTCATGTATTCCTTGGTAGGAGATGCTTAATAGGTCAAGTATAGCTCGAGAGCTATTTTTCAATTTAGAATGTAAGTCCAAAGTAATGATAAGTGGACATTTTCAAAATAAGCATAATATTTTCATGCTTGTTGATTAAGCATGATAAGTATGTCCTAACTATTTTGGCAATGAGCATTTAAGAGTATATGAATCTTTCTTAAACAATGCTCTTGGTGAGAGGAAACTTTTTCTCTTGATTTACCACTATTGGAAGGTACCCTTTAAATATGTTCATAACTTTAAGCAAGGATACAAAATTATGAAAGGATAATTCTGTACCGAATATGATCAATGTTTGGTAAAGTGTTCCCGAAGATTTTGCAATAATTAGAGAATTTTTCACAAATTAAGCATGGAGGGAATATTTTATTCTGACTTATTGAAAACCTTGAATCCCTTTTTGATCATAGTAGGATGTATTTTAATAAGCACTAATAGATTAAGAATTGATCATGATAATCTGTGCTTATGACTAGGTTTGAGAAGGTTTCACTAGCAGATTTTGACATGTTGATTTATAAGTGATGACTAAATTTTGATTAAGGATTAATATTCTAACATGAGTTTAGGGTTGGATGGTACACAATACTATGATTAATTCCCTAAAACTCAATTTCGTTTGATGGACATGATATGTTAAACATTTGATATTCTTATTAAACATGCATAAAGCATTTAGAAATGTCTAACTAAGAAAAACACCTTTGTCCACGGAAGTGGATTTTCTAGAGCATGCTCCTGAGATTTTATTCAATAGTAGACAATCTATGTTATTCATCTAAAAAATACAATGTTCGAAAAAATATTTCTACTGTAACCCTCAAATAGGCTAGTTAAGCTCTTAACCTTCGATTTGGATATTTTGGAGGAATGATACGTATTTATTTGGAGACTAATGTCCCATTTAAGCAGATGTCATTTCATTCCTTTCAAGTTCAAAATTAGCATACTCTCTCATCCTTTGAGCTATAGCCAATATTTTCATACTTTAACCAATCACAATGATATGTACGTTAAACGATCATATTGGATATATCACTTGAATATTTCACATTGGCTTCATTCTTTAAAGTCCTCAGTATAGTAAATGTGTATACTGGGGTTTGACATTTTGAGCACTATCCACTAACCAATCATCTAATCACTATCCCCTTTTTATTTGAATTATAATCCTAACATCTAAGGAAGAGCTTATTCTAAAAGTTATGTAATTCTTTTTGGTACCCATTCTTTCTTGGGTCCTAAGGGGTTTGTTTTCTTGACAACCCATACCAATTTTATTTCTTTGCTTCTAGCACCCCTAAACAGGCAAGTGTAATGAATGTGCCCTTTTCTTTTACAATATGAGCAAATTTTGTATGTATGTGAAAGATTTGGCTTATTAATCCTATTTTTATAAAAATAATTATGACTATAGGATTTAGAAGAGGAGCTCGAATCATTTTTTAAAAAAGTATTTCTTTTAACTCCTAAGGATATATGTGAAAGAGGGATTGTAAAGGCGTCTCTGCCAAGTGAAGGAGGTGGATCTGCCTGTTATAGGAGTGGATATTGAAATCCTAAAGTGGTTTTCTTGAGGCAAGGACGTAGGCAGGTATAGCCGAACCTTGTAAAATCCAGGTTTTATTCTCTCTTCTCTAATCACTTTAATTTGAGTATTTTTATATTTGTTTATATTTGTTGTGAATATTGATTGCATTCGCGTATTTAAATCACTTGCTCAAGTTGTGGTTAGAATTGTTAAGCATTTGCATTAATTTTTTAAATACCCAATTCACCCCTTTCTTGGGACTACTCAATTTCTAACACTATATCCAAGATAGACAAACCATCGTGATTTGAAAGAAAACTACCTGGATTTGGGAACTAAGCCACATGCCTCCAATTTAGGATACAGAGTATTAGTCTACGAAAAGGAAAACTACCAAGGATTGGGGAGAACCATCCCCTATGCCCAAGATATACTAACACAATTTGTAATGAAACTACGTTGATTTGGGAACTAAGTCACATGCCTCCGAAGGTAGAGATGTAGACCATACCGGTCTACAAAAAGGAAAACTATCAAGGATTTGGAAGAATCGACCTTTCCACCCAAGATAGCAAACTAACATGATTTGTAAGGAAACTACCAAAATTTGGGAAAACTAAGCTACATGCCTCCGAATGTAGAGTGTAGATCATATTGGTCTACGGAAAGGAAAACTAATAAGTATTGGGAAGAATTGGACCCTATACCCAAGATAAACAAACCAAAATGATTTGTAAGGAAACAACCTAGATTTGGGAACTAAGCCACATGCCTTTGAAGGTAGAGTGCAGGCCATACTAGTCTACAGAAAGGAAAACTACCAAGGATTGGGAAAAATCAACCCTTATACCCAAGATAGACAAACCAACATGATTTTTAAGTAAACTACCTAAATTTGGGAACTAAGCCATGCCTCTGAAGGTTGAGTGAAACCATACTTGTAACGACCTCAAAATTTATATCGTTTTTTTCATATTATATATATATATATATATTAACTGTTCTGATACCCTCTGTTATGAAACTCGGGCCTTAGCAGGCACCGGGGTAATCTTGTGTACAGTATTCATACCTACGCAGCGGAAACATAAACCATACATCCATACATACCATACAATACCAGAGTTCAATACATTCAGACCATAGTCATATAAAACAACTCCCTCTAGTATCACCTATCCCAAAATACAAAACTCAGTCACAAATTCACCCTAAAACCAGGGCTATCAAGAAATCACTCTATCTGCGAGCCTGATCTGCTCGCCTAGTTGGCTCACCTGAAAAATGGTAAAATAATAGGGTGAGACGATGCTCAGTAAGTGGAAATATGCTATTACTAGTGTGTGGCGATCGAGTCGTAAAACAATAATAATAGTATGTAAAATTGCATGATCTGGTAAATCTGTAAAAACACATATATCACATGTATAGTAGCCTAAAATATATGTATCATCTGAACTTTCTATCATTCATACTGCTAATATCATACTATATACAACAAAGCTGTAAACCTGTATACATATACATAATTGTGCTTTATCGCTGGAACTCTTTATATCGTGATTTGACCCCTCATAACAGGGTTGCGCGGCCCGTAGGTGGGACTTAATCTGGTCGGCCCTCCAGATAAGTCATCATACTCTACACTACCTCAGCCCGGCCAAACTGCATCCACTCCTAAGCTCGAGACTGGCTGCTACCTCGTCAAACCGCCCCCCTCAACCCAGCGAACTAGGGAGCTGCATACTCTTCGAGAATGGTTGACGGTACCCACACACTATCTGAGATATGTGGTTGCACTCTATCTGTATATAGCAATGGTGCCGTGCTTCATATTCTTTATCTGTATCTGTCTGTAATCATTCCTCAAGGATCTGATACTATATATATACATATATAATCTTTTACTATTTTCATCATGTTTTCAAAATTACCATAACGCTATCTTTCTGTACTGTAAATTCTGTAATCTCTATATTCTGTATCTATAGCATCTTGATGCTATCTCTGTATATCTGTCTATAAAATATATATATCTATATACTCTGTCTATGTACTCTGAATGTTATGGTAATAGGAAACATGGCATACTGCAAATGCTATATATGCTGATTTGAGTAAAACTATAATATACTATTCTGGATAAACATTTGTAATATACTGATCTGTATAAAACTATAACACACTGATCTGAGTAAACATCTACATACATATATATATATATGTATATATATCTGTTTTGTGAAACTATTTGAATAAAAGTTGTATATGTAGGTATATTTGTCTGTATAATCCCTGTGAATATCTAGTTATGTCTCTATGTTCTGTATAACTTCATATACTGGAAAAACTGTATAAATTTCTACATCCAATATTATCTACTCAGGCCACACATACTTTAAGAACACATATTCTAAAAAACTACATAACTAGTATCCATACGTGTTGGTAAAATTTCTATTAACATATTGAAATTTCCTAGCATAACATATTTCCCTTACCTTATCTCTGAAAAGTCCCTACTGTACTCTAGCCTTATACCCATAGGGTTCTTCACTCAATACCCTGAAAACGACATCCCAACAAAAAAAACATAAGTATTTTCCTACATACAACATTTCCTATAACTGCAGGGAAAGCAGATTCTGAATAAAACACCTTAACCTGAATTTGGGACGAATTTCAAACCTTTTCCACCGACGATCCGCTCCGGCAGACTTGTAGAGAACTTCGTCAGAAGCGTCGTGGTGGCCTTGAATCTTTAATCTAGTGAGCAACTGACCCAAAATCAAAGACAGAAGGAAGGAGAGGCGTTTAGAGAGAGAAAAAGGGTTTCTTGCTCTAAATTTTCATCAAAAATCCAGGTTTTCATTATTTATAGCCTCGAATTCGTCGACGAGACACGTCATCTTGTCGAGGAGTCCTTAAGAATTTTCATTGACTAACTTCCGTCCTCGTCAACGAATTTCAGACTGTCCAAAAACCTCTCTTGGTATTTTCTTATCGACGAAACCTGACCTCGTCGATGAGCTCCTCTTATATCCTTGTCAACGAATCCCTTGTGTTCGTCGATGAGGACCCTTCTAATTTTTCCAAGTTATTACATCTAAAGTGCAATGTCGTCGATGAACGTGAAGCGTTCGTCGACGAAGCCTACTGCCTCCTCCTGTTTTTGTTTCTAATTCCCTCCCTCTTTATTATTTAAATATCATTATTCTTTGGATCATTACACTCTCCCCCTTCTTATAAAATTTCGTCCTCGAAATTTATTATTCATATAACTCATCATTATTTAAAGGTAAAACAGTTTACTTATTTTATTACCTGCCCTCACTTATGGCAGAGGAATACCGTGGTTACATTTTTATGTTCTGGGAGATTACACAAATAGAATTAAAAACTACTTACTAACTAAATAGTACATGTACCTGTAAAAGAAACATTTCCTAACTATTTACATTACCTGATTACTCTTGAAACAAATGTGGGTATTTCTTTTTAATTTCATCCTCGAGTTCCTGTGAGGCTTCTTCCATAGCATGGTTCCTCCACAAAATCTTCACTATCCGAATTTCTTTATTACACAGTTCTTGCGTCTTTCTGCCTAAAATTTGTACTGGAGTCTCTTCATAAGCTAGTGAATCCTTGAGTTCTATCTCTACATAGATGATTATGTGGGATGGGTCTGGGACATAATTCCTTAACATAGCAACATGAAACACATCATGAATTCAAGCCAAAGCTGGCGGTAAAGCTAGTCTATAGGCAACTGACCATATTCTCTCTAGTATCTCAAAAGGGCCAATGTACCTAGGGCTCAACTTGCTTTTCTTTCCAAACCTCATAACTCCTTTCAGAGGAGCTATCTTCAAAAATACTCGATCTCCCACATTAAACTCTAGTTCTCGGTAGCGAGTGCCTGCGTAACTTTTCTGCCGACTCCGTGCTGTACTGATTCTTTCTCTAATTAATCAGACCTTGTTGGATGCCTGTTGAATTATCTCTAGATCCAAAACTTGCCTTTCACCTACTTCATCCCAGAAAAGAGGAGAACGACATCTCCTATCATATAATGCCTCGTAAGGTGCCAAGCCGATGCTAGCCTAATAGCTGTTATCGTAAGAAAACTCAACTAACAACATAGACTGTATCCAACTGCCTCCAAAATCAAGCACACAAGCACGAAGCATATCCTCTAGTGTCTAGATAGCCCTCTCAGTTTGACCATATGTCTGGGGATGGAAAACAGTTCAAAAAGCTAACTGTGTACCCATAGCCTCTTGAAAACTTTTCTAGAATTGTGAAGTAAATCGAGGATCTTGGTCTAAGACTATGAATATCGGCACACCATGGACGCGAACTATCTCGTGAACATAAATTTTTGCCAACCTATCCATGGAATAATCAACTTTAATAGGAGTTAAATGAGTGGTCTTCGTTAAATGATCAACCACCACCCAAATTGCATTCAATCCCTATCGCACTGGTGGTAACCCTATAACGAAATCCATCGAAACGTGATCTCATTTCCACTCTAGAATAAACAATGGCTGCAACTGCCCTTCTTGTCTCTAGTGTTCAGCTTTAACTTATAGGCACGTCAAGCACTACTGTACAAATTCGACTATCTTTCTCTTCATCCCACTCCACCAGAAGTACTCTTGCAGATCCCGATACATTTTAGTGCTACCTGGGTGTACGGTGTATAGGGATCTGTGAGCCTTCTCCAATATAGTCCTCCTAATCTTGGTATCTACAGGAACACAGAGTCTAGTACGGAATCGCAGGGTTCCGTCATCTGATATGCTGAATTCCTCACTTTGACCATCTCGTACCCTAGCCATTACCTTGGCCAACCTTGCATCAGAACCCTGAGCTACTTTAATCCTCTCACACAGCGTAGGCTAAACCACTAGGCTGGAAACAAACGCCTGAGGACTATCTTCTACCAATTATATACTAAGTCTCTCTAAATCCATTAGAATTGAATGCTGAATCTCCATGGCTACTAACACTGGACCCACTGATTTCATACTCAGAGCATCAGCTACCACATTCACTTTCCCCAGGTGGTAACTAATGGTGCAGTCATAATCTTTAATGAGTTCTAGCCACCTTCTTTGTCTCATATTTAGCTCCTTCTGGGTGAAGAAATATTTAAAACTCTTGTGATCCATGAAAATCTCGCACTTCCCACCATATAAATAATGCCTCCAGATCTTGAGAGCATACACCACTGCAGCTAATTCCAAATTATGCACAGGATAATTTTTCTCATATTCTTTAAGCTATCTAGATGAATAAGTAATGACCCTGCCATGCTGCATCAACACGCACCTAAAACCCTTCAAAGAGGCATCACTGTATATCACGAAACCGTCCTCCCCTGATGGAATAGCCAGAACTGGTGCCGAGACCAACCACTATTTTAATTCTTGAAAACTCTGCTCACAGTTGTTGGTCCGATCAAACTTCACATTTTTCTTTGTAAGTCGTGTTAATGGACCCGATAGTCTGGAGAAGCCATTTACGAAGCTCCGATAATAGCCTGCTAATCCCAAAAAACTCCTGACCTCCTGAACACTGCTTGGCCTTTCCCAATTCACCACAGCCTCTATTTTACTCGGATCAATTGATACACCTGCTTCAAAGATCACATGGCCAAGAAAAGTAACCTGCCTTAGCCAGAACTCATATTTCTTTAATTTCGCATACAATTTCATTTTTCTCAATATTTGCAACACCAGCCTCAAATGATGCTCATGCTCCTCAAAACTTCTCGAATAGACCACTATATCATCAATAAACACAACCACAAACAAGTCCAAATACTGATGGAACACCCGATTCATCAAATTCATAAATACTACTGGTGCATTAGTCAACCCAAACGGCATCACTAAGAATTCACAATGCCCATACTTGGTACAAAATGTGGTCTTCGAAATATCCTCTGCTCTAAGTTTCACCTAATGGTAACCCAACCGCAGGTCAATTTTAGAGTAAACCTAGGTCCCCTGAAGCTGATCAAATAAGTCATCAATCCTAGGGAGAGGATATTAATTCTTGACTATTAGTTTGTTTATCTCCCTATAATTGATGCACAATCTCATGGTTCCATCTTTCTTTTTCACGAACAGAACTGGCACTCCCCAGGGCGACACACTGGGCTTGATAAAACCCTTATCTAGCAATTCCTATAGCTGATCTTTTAATTCTTTCAAATCGACAGGAGCCAGACGGTACGGTGCTTTAGATACTGAAACAAATCCCGGCAATAGGTCTATAGTGAACTCAAACTCATGATCAGGTGGCAAACTAAGTAATTCTTTTAGAAATACATCTGGAAACTCTCTCACTACTGGTATGTCAGCTTGTATCAATTCTTCTTTTGGCAAATCTTTTATGTATGAGACATAGCCCTAGCAACCGCCCTGTAGCAATCTCCTCACCTAAATGACTGACGCCAACTGTGGTGAGGCACGTACGAGTGATCCTACGAATTTGTACTCTTGCTCTCCCGGGGGTCTGAAAATTACTTCCTTCTGATGACAATCAATACTGGCGTGATAAGTTGCTAGCCAATGCATGCATAATATCACGTCAAACCCCTGCATATCTAGGACCATGAGATCCGCTGGTAGTTCTCTCTCTTGAACACTCACTGGGAAATTCCGAAAGACTTTCCTGCATCTTATTATAGATCCTATCGGTGTACCCATAGATAATTCTACGTCTAACGGCTGTGTCTCTACTCCAGTCATTTTTACATATGCCGCCGATATAAGAGAGTGAGTGGCACCTGTATAAAAAAAAATAATTTTATATGGTAAAGCAATAATCATACCTGTGACCACGTCTTCAGCTGTCTCAGTGTCTCCCGACATCAATGCATGGACCCTCGCCGGCGCAGTATTCCTTTGCTGACCTCCGCAGGGTGCCCGATATCCACCTTGAAATGGTCTGGGAGCCAGTGCATAATTCGATGGCATCCAACATGATCAAGCCATATAGCTGGGCCTCCCGCAATGATAACAGACATTCTCCCCTAGTTGGCACTCACCAGGATGTTTCCGTCAGCATATAAGACAAATGGTAGGAAGCTGTCCACCTAAAAATCCACTATGCTCTACCATCTGTCTTTGGCCTCCTCCAGATCTATCTCCTCTCCAAGGGCCTCGACTGGGACCCGCCTAAAAACTCAAGCGTGTAGTCCTCTTCCTCTGACTCTGTGTATCGGCCTCCCTATGTAGACTCTCCTCCGCTATAGTGGCCCTGTCAACCAACTCTGCAAAATTCTGGATCCTTAGTACCGCCACTTGCCTATAAATATCTCGCCTCAAGTTCCTCTCAAACATTCTAGCCTTTTTCACTTCATCGGGAACAATATATGGACAGAAATGTGAGAGCTCGATAAATCTCGTAGCATACTGTTGGACAGTCAATGATCCCTAGGACAGGCTCAGAAACTCTTGTACTCGAGCCTCTCTGACTGAGGCAGGGTATTATCTATCGAAGAACACATCCCTAAATCGAGCCCATGTCATCGGCACTGGTATAGCCCCCTGCTCCTCCAATAGTCTAGTGGTTAACCACCATCTCTTGGCCTTCCCCGCCAGCCTATACGTAGCATATAAAACTCTCTACTCATTAGTGTAATGAACTACTGTCAGAATCTTCTCTACATCTTGCACCCAATTCTCAGCAACTGCATGGTCAGTCGCCCCAGAAAAAGTTGGCGAATTCATCTTCATGAATTTCTCTATGATACATCCTTGAGCTGGAGGTGGATCTCCCTGTTCCCTAGAGCTCCGAGAAATCCCAGCTATAACTTGCTGAGCCACACTACGTAGCACAACATCTGAATCACCACCTCTTACTCCAGAAAAACCCGCTCCATCATCACCACTGATATGAGCGCTATTGCCTCCTGGGTCCATCCTACAACCATATAAAACACCATTTTAGAATCCTATTTCCCTACAGATCCAACTTATTCAACTAAAACTCCAAATTCTCTTTTAACCATCCCTCCTTATCCTAACCCCAAATCACATCCCATAACCTAAATGCATAACTCGTCGATAGTTTACTATGGCTTTCCTAAAGTCGTCACCCTAGGAAAAACACAGAAACCACCACGAAAATCCTATATCCAGATCACAGAATAAAACCTCAAATTTTATTCCTATATTTTGTTATTGTTTCCCGTTGTCCTCTAAAGTCTACAAAACCTAGCAACCTAGGCTCTAATACCAAATTGTAACGACCTTAAAATTTATATCATTTTTTTTTCATATTATATATATATATATATTTATATAAACTGTTCTGATACCCTCTGCTATGAGACTTGGGCCTTAGCAGGCACCGGGGTAATCTTGTGTACAGTATTCATACCTACGCAGCGAAAACATAAACCATACATCCATACATACCATACAATACCAGAGTTCAATACATTCAGACCATAGTCATATAAAACAACTCCCTCTAGTATCAACTATCCCAAAATACAAAACTCAGTCACAAATTCACCCTAAAACCAGGGCTATCAAGGAATCACTCTATCTGCGAGCCTGATCTGCTCGCCTAGTTGGCTCACCTGAAAAATAGTAAAATAATAGGGTGAGACGATGCTCAGTAAGTGGAAATATGCTATTACTAGTGTGTGGCGACCGAGTTATAAAACTATAATAATAGTATGTAAAACTGAATAATCTGATAAATCTGTACAAACACGTATATCACATGTATAGTAGCTTAAAATATATGTAACGTCTGAACTTTCTATCATTCATACTTCTAATATCACACTATATACAACAAACTGTAAAGTTGTATACATATACATAACTATGCTTTATCCTTGGAACTCTATATGTCATGATTTGACCCTTCATGAATGGGTTGTGCGGCTCGTAGGCGGGACTTAATGTGGTCAGCCCTCTAGATAAGTCATCATACTCTACATTACCTCAGTTCGGCCAAACTGCATCCACTCCTAAGCTTGGGACTGGCTACTACCTCATCAAATCAGCCCCCTCAACCCAACGAACTTGGGAGCTGCATACTCTCTGAGCATGGTTGACGGTACCCACACACTATCTGAGATATGTGGTTGCACTCTATCTATATATAACAACATTATTGTGCTCTATATTCTTTATCTGTATCTATCTGTAATCATTCCTCAGGGATTTGATACTATATATATATACTCTTTTACTGTTTTCATCATGTTTCCAAAATTACCATAACGCTATCTTTCTGTACTGTAAATTTTGTAATCTCTATATTCTGTATCTGTAGCATCTTGATTCTATCTCTGTATATCTATCTATTAAATATATATCTATATACTTTGTCTGTGTACTCTGAATGTTATGGTAATAGGAAACATGGCATACTGCAAATGCTATATATGCTGATCTGAGTAAAACTATAATATACTATTCTGGATAAACATCTGTAATATACTGATCTGTATAAAACTATAACATACTGATCTGAGTAAATATCTGTATACATATATATATATATGTATATATATCTGTTTTGTGAAACTATTTGTATAAAAGTTGTATATGTAGCTATATCTGTCTGTATAATCCCTGTGAATATCTAGCTATGTTTGTATCTTCTGTATAACTTCATATACTGGAAAAACTATATAAAGCTCTACATCAAATATTATCTACTCAGGCCACACATACTTTAAGAACACATACATAATGACTGGTATACATACGTGTTGGTAAAATTTCTATTAACATATTGAAATTTCCTAGCATAGCATATTTCCCTTACCTTATCTCTGAAAAGTCCCTACTGTACTCTAGCCCTATACCGGTAGGGTTCTTCACTCAACACCCTGAAAATGACATCCCTCAAAAAAAACATCAGTATTTTCCCGCATACAACATTTCCTATAACTGCAGGGAAAGCAGATTCTGAATAAAACACCTTAACTTGAATTTGGGATGAATTTCAAACCTCTTCCACCGATGATCCGCTCCGGCAGACTTGTAGAGAACTTCATTAGGAGCATCGTGGTGGCCTCGGATCTTCAATTCGGTGAGCAACGGACCCGAAATCGAAGAGAGAAGGAAGGAGAGGCGCTTAGAGAGAGAAAAAGGGTTTCTTGCGCTGAATTTTCATCAAAAATCTGGGTTTTCACTATTTATAGCCTCGGATTCGTTGACGAGACACGTCATCTCATCAATGAGTCCTTAAGAAATTTCATCGCAAACTTGCTTCCTTGTCGACGAAATTTAGACTGCCCAAAAACCTCTCTCGGTATTTTCTTGTCGACGAAACCTGACCTCATCAATGAGCTCCTCTTATATATCCTCGTCGACGAATCCCCTATGTTTGTCGAGGAGGACCCTTCTAATTGACACGTGGCAAGGGTAGCTTCAGTGTGACGTCACCCAGTCACAGGGTAAAATGCGAATGACATAGAGGATTAGAGGAGATCGCCGATGTTGTAGCAATTCAATCGTCTAAAGAAAACACGAAAGGGATGGCCAGGATTATGCCACATCACTTCTCAAACACGCAAACACGATGGTGCCACCTGTCACCACCTAAATGGTGACATGTGGCCCACTTTGAATTTTTATAAAAAAAAAAACTATATATATATATATACATATTTTTTATTTCCTTTTCATTTATTTTCTTCCTTTTCCTTCTTCCCCTTCTCGAACCTTCTCTCCTTGCCTCTCTCTCTCTCTCTCTCTCTCTGAACTCACTCACTTTCTCCGTCTCTACTACTGGCCACTAGCTCCAGCCATGATCGCCACTTCCGTCAGCCTCCATTGCTTATGACGAAGCTAAGTTAAAACCCTTCTTTGTCTATTTTTTAAGTTCTTTCCATTTCTCTTTCATGTTTCCTCTTTGTCTCTCTCATCTTATTTATATCTTCAACCCTCTTCCTTTCTCCTTCATATATCTTCTTTCTCTATATCACTATCTCTCACATCTTTCTTCTTCTCATTTATTTGTCTCTCTCACTCTATTTTCTTATTTCTTTCTTTCAAACTTTCTTCGTTCCCTCTTCTCTAATCCCTCATTCTCTCTCTCTCTCTCTCTCTCTCTCTCTCTCTCTCTCTCTCTCTCTCTCTCTCTCTCTCTCTCACTCACTCAATCACTCTATCTTTCTATATATATATATATGTATATATCTTTCTCTTTCTTTCTCTCTTTATCTACTTTTGTAGGTTCATGACGACTCATGATGGTGGCAGAGAGCCTTAAGCTCTCTACCTTACTCCCTTTATTCAAATCCATAATGGTAAAACACCTCCTCTTCCTTATTCTTTCTTTTTCTTTTTTCTTTTTATTTTCTAAGGATTTTCCCAAGAACCAAAGAGGATTAAGGGGATCAGGTTAGGTTAACTTGAGGTTTAACTTAGGTTGGGTTAGGGTTTGGTTTCATGTTGGGCTGGGAGTCAGGTTTTGAAGCTAGGCCATGGGTTTTTGAGTTTAGTTAGGCCCAATTGGGCCTTTAAAGGGCTTGGGCTTAGTTGGTTAAGTGGATTGGTTTTGTTAGTTTGGTTAATGGGCTTGGGTCAATTGAGTTTGGCATTGAGTCCAGGCTATTGGGCTGTGGATTTCTTGTTATTGGGCTATGGGCTAGGACTAGGGTAGGTTAGGTGGGTCAGTTGACCTAGGTCGAAGTTGGCCTGGGTTCGGGTTGTCGAGTTAGACCTAGGTAATTGGACTCAAGTTGGGGTTCTTGGGTCCGTTGACTTAGACTTGGGACAAGTTGCCTTGGGTCCTTAGGTTGGGTCTAGGTTTCTAGATATTGGTCTTTTGACCCAAATCTAGGTCGCTTGACTTGAGTTTCAGGTCATCTTTTGGATCCGAGTTAAAATCTTATATTTGTTTTGAGGACTTTGTGGAGTTTTTACAAGGCTTTTAGTGGTTCTTTTGGGGCTTTCCTGAGGAATTTTTGATGATTCTATTTAGGGTTTCAAATTTGGATTTTTAAGGCCTAATTAGCTGAGATTTGGGGGATTATGATTTGGGTTTTGCTGAGGGCATTGAGGGAGATTTTAGGGTCAAATTTTGTTTCAAACAGTTTTCAACTTATTAAAGAATTAAACTCAAATTCATATTTCAAACAACCCTTTTTTATCTTTATGCAAATAAAATTGACCTCTGCTTAATCATGCAATGAATTTCAATTTCCTTGCATCTTACATCCCCTTCAATCAAACATTATGATAAGATTTAAAAGAAATAGAAATGGGGAGAGGGTATTTACTTTCTTGATTTTCCTTCTTTGTCTTTGATTGTTAAACTTCTCTCTCTTTCTCATGGACTTCTGCCCCAAGTGACCTTGTGATCAACTGAGGCATCTTATAGTGTTTGTCCTTAACTTTTACGCCTTACTCCCTTTCTATATCTGAACTCTGAATTTTCAAGCCCTTTCTTGTCAATTTTCAGCTCTCTCAAAACTTTCAATTCTCAGCCTCCTTTTCTTTTACAATTTTCAGCCCCTTTTGAATTTGAAACTTTTCTCCCATTTATGGGTAAGTTATCTTTTTGGAAATGGGTGAAGACTAGCCATCTTGAAAAATGATTCATGGGAAAAAGGAAGGGAAGCATGCTTTGTATGGTTGCTATAGGGAACAATCATGTGAGGTTGCTGGATTGATTTCAATTCCAACCCTAATTAGCTTGACCTTGAAAAGAAAGGCCCAAAATTGGCCCTTTTATTTTGTAAAAATTATGCCCAAGGCTGCCAATTTAAAAAATAAGTCCAAGATAAGCCCATATTGAATTTAAAACACAAAATTGGTCCCAAATAGCTTTTATCATGAATCGACGTTAAAATTTCTTTATGCATGTAGCTAGATGGAGAAGGGCCAGTAGCAAATGAAGACCAATTTTTTAGTTTTTTATTTTTTGAAAATTGTACTTGATGCATCCATATGAATGTAAAGCAAATTGTACTACAAGTATTATGAATGAAAACACAATTTAAGGCAATGAGATTTAGATAACCAAAATGAGAGAACTGATATTGTTAGCTTTACTGTGATCCCAAAAGGGGGGGTGAATTGGTATTTTAAAATTGATGTCCTAAGTCAATACCCTAACAACAGTATTTTCACAACCCTAAAGTCAATCCAATGCAAGTAAAATAAATCAATTGCGATATGTAGTAGAAATTAAATAGCACAATTTAATCAACCAAGCATGCACCAGAAAGCAGTAAAATGTAAGTGACACCTAGAAGTGTTATCGAGGTTCAGTGGATTGCCTACGTCCCTGCCTTGACTAACAAGCACAAGGATTACCACTATAAGGCTCACTTAAGTGGGTAAAGTGGCACCTAAACAACCATGTCATTTAGCACAGGGCTGACCTCAACCTTTACAGACAATCCTTACTGGGCTAGATTATCGCCCCCTCAGGCCACGCGTGGAATACAACAGTATGTTCACAATAAAACTGGTACAGTGATTATTCTTTCATGTAAAGCAGATATGTACCCAATATAAGAATTCACATGCACATCAACAATATGGATATAGTGTAAACTTAGTTATGTAAATAGTTGTGCAAACAACACTCAATAGGGCATGATCAATGGAATGCTCAAGAGTCTTCAATACAAGCAATATCTTTGAAACTAGGTAAAGCAAATTTCAATAGCTAATCAAGATTCCAAAGATATCAATTAGATATTCAAACTAGCTCAAGAAAATTTTCTTCAATGATATAAACACATTACTAGTTTGAAAAATATTTTGGCTTGTTGAAAATATTTTTGCACAACAAAAATCAAAGCTATGGGAGTCTTGCAACAACTATGCAAAGACCCCTAAGCTTGCTAGTCTATCCCAACAAATATTTATAATCTGAAATCAGTGGGATAAAACTTTGCCAAACTCCCCAAAAATAATATCAATAATCAATCAAGCAAGTGGGAGTTTAAGCACTATCTAGCAATTACAATCACACTCACTAAGCTCTTACAATACCAAGATGTATCAAAGGAATGAGTATTTGAGGGTATTTGAGCAAAGTAGGATTTTAGTGTAGAGAGGATTCTTGGCTAATGATTTTTACTAATTAATTGCTAATCCTCATAAATGAGCATATATTTATAGGCAAGGTAAAAGATATAACTGTTTGGGACCTTTAGGGTATTATTAGAAAAGTTCTAAAATACTTAAGAAGTATTAACCCAAATTAACCCATGTTTACCTTGGGTAAAATAATTTTAACCCGAGAAGGTTCAGGTGGCTAAATCGAGGTTCGGTCACTCGACCAGACTCATTTTTAAAAACCCTTAAAAATAGTTCGGCAGCCCAAACAAAAGTTAGTAACATTTTGCTCGTAGGTTTGGGTGCCCGGTTAGTGGGTTGGTAAGCCGAACTCAGATATTCGGTCGCTCGGGCCATTTTTGAACTGATTTCCTCTGTATCTTGAGTTGGTGAGGGGTCCCCTTTAGAGGGTTTGGGTGCTCGTGGAAGATATGCATAAAAATGATTTGGTCGCCCAAGAGCTAGGTCAAATGTTGACTTTTCAACAGTTCGGGCGCCTAAGGAGTTTTGAACTCCTGGGGTTTGGTCGCCTGAGCTCTCTAAAACTTCCCTATAATATTCAATTTAATTCATTTTTAACACTCTTGAATTCTGTATGATATATATGTATGAGTGTTGGGACCTGGAGTCATACTAAGGTCTTATTGAGCTTGCAATATATCTTATATGCATGATATACAGGTAATTATTACAGACCATATACCTAGTTACTATTAGAGACCCATATTACATTAATTGAATTTACAATATGAAAGAGAATCCTCATGGTCTTGATATCCTGCTTCAAGTGTCATTCCTTGAAATACTCATATAAGCCTGCATATACACTTGAAAACCATCAAATACCTAAGTATTTGTCATTATCAAAACCGAGTATGACCTATAAGGTCAACATTCTCCCCCTTTTTTATGATGACAAATACACCATGCTAAAATTGGGTATAGCCTTAGAAAGTTCCCCTAACAATGAGCATTATGTAAAAATATTTTTCTTAAGTGCTTGCAACCTAATTTTTGCCTTTTATTCATCTCCCTCTTTTGGCAATAGCAAAAAGGGCTATGAAAGTAATATCCTTAGGCAATGGGTAAGAATCATTTGTGTACAAGATAAGTTTGGGAATTTTTTTTTAAAAAAAATTTCGGCAGCATGCCATTTGAAAGTAGGACATTTCCCAAAAAAATCCTGTATAAAAATGACCTGTTTTGAATTTTTTAGATCTAACAGTTTATCCATAACTACTCAACTCAAACAGTTCCAGTATGATCAATACATAAAACATAAATGCAATCATCATCATGCAGCAGATATGAGAATTATGCATTACAAAGCATAATCAATTTCATAAAGTCCAAGCCAATGAAAGATATTAATAGTTATATTAGTTGTTAGACTTTAAAATTATTTGAAAGCTCCCCTTAAGTTTATGCAAACAATGAAATATCTAGGAAGCATCTCTACTATGCATGAGACCTAATTCACGTCTAAATTGTATGAACCTATTTTCTGGAAGTGGTTCAGTGAAAATGTCTGCCCATTGCTCACTAGTGCATAAAAACTCAAGAGCCACATCCAATTTTTGCACATGATCACAAAGGAAGTGATGTATAATTTCAATGTGTTTTTTTCATAAATGTGAGATAGGATTTTTAGATATGTTGATTGCACTAGTATTATCACATTTAATCGGTACTGTATCATAGTGCAACCCAAAATCCATAAGTTGTTGTTTTATATAAAGAGTTTGAGCACAACAACTTCCAGCCATGATATATTCTGCTTTGGCTGTAGATAAGGCAACTGAGTTTTGCTTCTTGGAGAACCAAGAAACGAGATATTTTCCTAAATAGTGACAAGTGCCACTAGTACTCTTCCTATCAACCTTACTACCGGCAAAGTCAGCATCAGTATAACTCACAATCTCAAAGGTAGTATGCTTAGGGTACCATAAGCCTAACTCTATAGTTTCAACTAGATACCTAAGGATTCGTTTAATTGCTAATAGATGAGATTCCTTAGGGGCGGCCAGAAACCTAGCACACATGCACACACTAAACATAATATAAGGCCTACTAGCAATGAGATATAGAAGACTCCCAATCATGCCACGATACAACTTCACATCAACAGGGATCCCTTGCTCATCTTTATCAAGTTTGATGAAAGAACTCATAGGAGTAACAAGAATTTTACACTCTTCCATATTAAATTTCTTTTGCAAGTCCCTGACATATTTGGATTGACATATGAAAGTTCTATATTCAGCTTGTTTAATTTGTAGCCCTAAAAAGAAACTAAGCTCACCTATCATGCTCATTTCAAATTCACTTTACATGCATTTGGCAACTCATTACACAACTCATCATTAGTTGCTCCAAAAATGATATTGTCAACATAAATTTGAACAAGGAGCATATCATCATTTTTGGATTTGATGAAGAGTGTAGTGTCAATCTTGTCACGGGTAAATCCATTTTCTAGCAGAAAACAATTAAACCTCTCGTACCAAGCTCTAGGATCTTGTTTCAATCCATACAAGGCCTTGGACAATTGGTAAACATGATCTAGATATTTATGATTTTCAAAACCAGGTGGTTTTTCCATACACACTTCTTCATTAATATAGCCATTAAGAAAAGTGCTTTTAACTTCCATTTGAAACAATTTAAAATTTTTAAAGGCGGCATAAGCAAGTAGCATACGAATGGTTTCCATGCTAGCAACATGAGCATATGTTTCATCAAAATCAATTCCCTCTTCCAGATTATAACCTTGGGCAACTAGTCTAGCCTTATTCCTAGTTACTATCCCATTCTCATCTTTTTTATTTCTATATACCCATTTAGTTTCAATAATTGTATGATCATTAAGCCTAGGAACTAGGGTCCAGACCTTGCTTCTTTCAAATTGATTAAGTTCTTCTTGCATGGACATCACCCAAGACTCATCCTCTATGACTTCTTTAATATTTTTAGGTTCTTCTTGGGACAAGAAAGCAAAATGACTCACTAGGTTCTTCAAGGAAGATCTTGTGGCTACACCATAGGATGGTTCACCTATGATTTGATCTATAGGATGGTTCCTAACGAATTTCCAATCTTTAGGCAACTCCTGAACTTCGTTTTCATTGTCATTATCTTCAGATGATTAATCATTTATTTTAAAATTTTCACTTGTATTATTTTTAATAGATAATTTGTCTAAGCATTTTCTAATGTCAATATCATCTTCATCATCTTTCTTAGAAAATGGATTAGATTCATCAAATACGACATGGATAGATTCAATGATAGTCAATGTTCTTTTATTGAATATTCTTTATGTTTTTCTATTAAGAGCACAACCTAAGAAAATGCCTTCATCAGATTTAGAATGAAATTTCCCTAGATGTTCATTATCCTTAAGCACAAAGCATTTACAACCAAAAACATGAAAATAGGAAATATTAGGTTTATGGTTGTTCCACAATTCATAAGGGGTTTTATTAAGTGACGGTCTAATCAACACCCTATTCATGACATAACATGCAGTGTTTATGGCCTTAGCCCAAAAATATTTAGGTAGCTTATGTTCATTCAGCATATTTCTACCCATTTCTTGTAATGAACTATTCTTTCTTTCTACCATGTCATTTTGTTGAGGGGTCCTAGATGCAAAAAAGTTATGTGATATGCCCTCTAGGTCATAATAATTTTCTATACCTTCATTTTTAAATTCAGTGTCTCTATCACTTATTATATGTGTTCTCTTATAGCCTTTTTCATTTTGAATTTTCCTGCAAAGCTTAGTAAACTGTTCACATGATTCATTTTTATGTGAGAGAAATAACACCCATGTGAACCTAGAAAAGTCATCAACAATGATAAAAGCATATGATTTACCACCAAGACTTTGCACAGAATTAGGACCAAACAAATACAAGTGAAGCATTTCAAGTGATCTAGTGGTAGATATAAATTTATTTTTCTTAAAACTTGATTTTGTTTGCTTACCCATTTGACATGCATCACAGATTTTATCTTTCTCAAATGATGTTTTAGGCAAGCCTTTTACTAAATCTTTTCTTACTAGTTTTGACAATAAGTCCATGCTAGCATGTCCTATGTGCTTATGCCATAACCAACTAGCTTCATTTATTACAGAAAAATAAGTTATGTAGAAACCCAAAGAATTATGGTGTTTAAATAATAAAGAAGGAGAAAAAAGAAATTGTAAAGGGGGTCACAGTAGGTCCTCATCGATGAGAAGTTACTGAGAGGCTATTTCAGCTATGAGTTTTGTCGACGAACTTCCTTCGTGGCCTCGTCAACGAAGTGACGTGGCTCGTCGAAGAGTGCAGGTGTATAAATAGCCTAAACTCGATTTTCTGCAGAAATTACGTGAAGAACCCTCTCTCTCTCTCTCTCTCTCTCTCTCTCTCTCTCTCTCCTGTTTGTCCCCTCTCCCTTCTCTCTAAGATTTTGGGCTGGTTTCTTGCCGGTTTGACGATCCAAGGCTGCCACCACACTCCTGGGAAAGTTCTCTTCAAGTTTGCTGGAGTGTATCATTGGTCGGGCTATCTTGAACTCCATCCCAAATTTAGGGTAAGACTTTTTATTTAGTATTTGACTTTCCTACAATTGTAGAAAATGCATTAGTCGAAGAAATACTGAAGTTTTGTTCAGAGATATGTTGTTTTCAGGGTGTTGAATGGGGAACCCTACGGGTATAAGACTAGACATTGTAGGAGCTTTTCAGAAATCAGGTAAAGGGATAAACTAAGTCAGGATTTCATGAAAATGTATTTATTTTTTTACAGCGTTTAATTTCATATATATATATATATGTATATATTGTAGAATTATGTAGAAAATAATGCTGTTGATTAGAAATATGGATTTCATGTATAATATCGGAAATAAATTTATCATCTCTTTTGTGTGGCCATGTGTAATATTTACCATGGAGATTATGATGATGGAAAATTATGTTTACAAAATAAATATGTTATTACTGCTTTCAAGAAAATGTTAAATGATACATGGATTTTATAAACTAAGTAATTTTATATGATATTTTGGTGTAAGGGCCGAGGATTTTATACGATATGCCGGTGTACAGGCTGAAGTTTTATATGAAATACAGACGTAAGGGCCGAAGGTTTATGTTATGCTACACGGGCGTAAGGGCCGAAGGTTTTATGATATGCAATACCGGCGTATGGGCCGTGATTTATAACATACAAAATGTCGGTGTAAGGGCCATAAATTTTATATGATATGTTATGCAAAGATGTATGAAAATATTAACATTATAGATATGATTATGAAATAGCCATTTATCATTATTTGGAAATAGGTTATGTGTTATCAGAACTTGGTTAGCTTGGTTTAGGCTTTCACGACGCATGGTATCGTAGCTATATAATCACGATCATGTTTATGTTAGTGCTACCACTTGCCGTATGGGGCAGTGGGAGATCAGCAGTCGATGTGGTTTATTGTAGCATAAGCATCCCTCTGGTGTCCGAACCAAGAGGGGCAGACCCATCATACTTACAGACCTATGTTGATCTAGCGTGGTCGACCAACCATTGCTAGGTCCCGCCTTTAGGCCACGCAACCTAGTCATGTAGGGTTAAGACATGACACTAGCAAGTTAACCATCCATGATGTTTTCTATGTACAGTTATTTGAGATAATTTATGTGTATAGAAATTCAGTATGTTATACCATGATATGATAAAACATGTTTCTTTTAAATATGATACAGACAGTTTTATCAAGTATGTTTATGTACTTTTATATGTATAACACAAAAATGGTCATGTCGCCACACAGTGATATTAGTTTATTTCCCTTACTGAGAGGTGTCTCACCCCAAATTATATAAACATTTCAGGAGCCCTAGATAGAAGAGCGGATAGAGCTCTGCAACATTAGGATTCAACTGTTCTACCATGTTTGAAGGGTAAGTCTTTTACTAGGGTTAGACGAATTTTTGGGTGACGACCCTAGGATTTGTTTTTGGATATGTTGGGTTATGTATAATCATATGAGGGATGCAGTAAACTCTGGTATTGTGTTGACTAGTAATTTGATATGTATATGATTTTACGTTTCTTGCTGCTTAGGTTTCAGTATTGTATATCAGGTATACCCTTGGTACCCTTGGGTCCAGGTGGATTATGATATATTAGGTTGATTATGGTATGCTAGGATTATTATATAGAATATTATAATGGAAAAAAAGGTAAAATAAGCAGGTCGTTACAAGTTACTTGTTGTGAAGCTAAGTTATCAAAAGTAGTAGGGTATACATTTTCATGGCGATCTGCAGTAAAAAGAACTTTATGATCTGATTTGCTTTCAACTATGCATTTATCATTTTCAAATGATACCTTATATCCTTTATCACACAATTGACTTATGCTCAATAAGTTATGCTTCAACCCATCAACTAATAGAACATTATCAATAACTAGCGAAGGATCCTTACCAACCTTACCTACGCTAATGATGCGTCCCTTTGCATTGTCGCTGAACGTCACATACCTTCCATCCTTGGGAATGATTGATGCAAATTTTGCCTTGTCGCCGGTCATGTGCCGTGAGCACCCACTATCCAGGTACCACCTATCCTTGGAGGAGGGTGATCTCAAACACACCTGCAAGATAGACTAAGTAATTGATGTTGGTCCCCAAATTTTGTTGGGTCCATGGGGGTTGGTAACTAGATCACCCTTAACTACCCACACCTTTCTAATTTTCACATGCTTATTCCTAAGTGGACCATTAAATTGAATATGGCCAATTTGTTTGCATTTAAAATATTTCATTCTACACTTAGCATCTTTAGGTAGGACTTGAGATTTTGATTCGCGTGTGAAATATCCCAAGTAAATATTACGTCGTTTAACATTTTCAATGCCATTAAAACCTAGACCCTCTTTATTTAGAGAATTTCTTTGGGTACCAAGTAGTTTTTCAAAATTGCGTTTGCTCTCGGTGAATTTAAAAACAATTTTGGAGCTATCCTCCAATTTCCTCTCAAGCTCAGCTATAGTCACATTTTTTCTTTCAAAATCGAAGCATGAAAGGTTTTTTGCAATTCCAAAAAATTTTGACCAATTTTCATATTTCTTTTTCAAATCATCATTTTCTTTGGTCATTTTATTCAATAGTTTAGATACACAAATATATTCAAATTGTAATTCTCTAAATATAGGCATGCAATCAAAATCACAATGATCAGACGAATAATATGAAGATAAAGAGCAAGAAGACGATACCTCATCATCATGTGCCATCGAGCACAAATTAGCAACCTCTGAGTCACTGTGGTCTGGGTCTGAGTCACTGCTGCTTAATTTATCCCATGAAGTGCCTGCTTTCATGGCTTTCTTCTTTTTCCTAGCATCCTTTTTCAATAGTGGGTAGTTTGGCTTGATGTAGCCAACTTTGTTGCAATTGTAACACATGGGAGCATTTGATTTATCTTTTCTTTTACTAGACTCTCCCTTCTCAGATGTAGACTCCCTATATCTTTTATAGGGCTTTCTATTCTTCCTGAAGAATTTGCTAAATTTTCTAGTTAGCATGGCCATGTCATCCTCAGAGTCAGGTTCGCTGCATTCACTAGATGTACTAGTGGAGGTTTTCAATGCAGTCACATTTTTTGCCTTATTATGTTCATTGAGTCTCTTGTTTATAGCTAATTCATAGGTAATCAGGGAACCTATCAATTCATCTAGAGTCGTGGCCTTCAAGTCCCTACCCTCAGAAATGACCGTAGCCTTAGCTTCCCAAATAAGAGGTAAGCCTTTAAGGATCTTCGTAATCATCTCATATGTAGGATAGGTCTTACCTAATGCATGTAGTGAGTTTATAATGTGTGAATCTAGTGTACATGCTCTGAGTGGACTCACCTACATTCATCCTAAAGGCCTCATATTCACTAGTCAGCATATCCATCCTACTATCTTTCACATCCCTAGTACCTTCATATGTGACTTCTAATTTATCTCATATTTCCTTCGTAGTAGTACATGCCATTACTCTATTAAACTCATTCACATCAAGACCACGATATAGATTATTCATAGCAGTGGCATTTAAACTAACAGCTTTTATGTCATCATCATTATATTCTTCCTCAGTTTTAGGAACTCTAGTTGTACCCTTTGTTTTCATAGGAACATAATTTCCCTTAGAGACAACCCTCCACACCTTCCAATCTATATTTTGAAGGTAGATGCGCATCCTCTATTTCCAAAAGGTGTAATTAACACCATTGAAAATTGGAGGTCATGTGGAAGATGGTCCCTCAGGGAAAGGGGTCATGGTGCTATGAGCCATCTAAGATTTTTTGCAAAATAACTATTGAGTCTATGCTTCGTGGCTCTGATACCGATTGTTAGCTTTACCGTGATCCCAAAAGGGGGGGTAAATTGGTATTTTAAAATTGATGCCCTAGGTCAATACCCTAAGGACAGTATTTTCACAACCCTAAAGTCAATCTAGTGCAAGTAAAATAAATCAATTGCGATATGTAGCAGAAATTAAATAGCACAATTTAATAAACCAAGCATGCACCAGAAAGTAGTAAAAAGTAAGTGACACCTAGAAGTGTTATCAAGGTTCAGCAGATTGCCTACGTCCTCGCCATGGCTAACAAGCACAAGGATTACCACTATAATGCTCATTTAAGCGGGTGGAGTAGCATCTAAACAACCAACCCAATTAACACAGGGCTGACCACAACCTTTACAGACAATCCTTACCGGGTTGGATTACCGCCCCCTTAGGCCACGCCTGAAATACAATAGTATATTCACAATAAGACTGGTACAGTGATTATGCTTTCATGTAAAGCAGATATGTACCATAAGCAATCACATACACATCAACAATATGGATATAGTGTAAGCTCAGTGATGTAAATAGTTGTGCAAACAACACTCAATAGGGTATGATCAATGGAATGCTCAAGAGTCTTCAATGCAAGCAATATCTTTGAAACAAGGTAAAGCAAATTTCAATAGCTAATCAAGATTCCAAAGATATCAATCAGATATTCAAACTAGCTCAGGAAAATTCTTCAATGAGATAAGCACATTACTAGTTTGAAAAATATCTTGACTTGTTGAAAATATTTTTGCACAACAAAAATCAAAGCTATGAGAGTCTTGCAACAACTATGCAAAGACCCCTAAGCTTGCTAGTCTATCCCAACAAAGATTTATAATATGAAATCAATGGGATAAAACTTAGCCAAACTCCCCAAAAATAACATCAATAATCAATCAAGCAAGTGAGAGTTTTAGCACTATCTAGCAATTACAATCACACTCACTAAGCTCTTACAATACCAAGATGTATCAAAGGAATGAGTATTTGAGGGTATTTGAGCAAAGTAGGATTTTAGTGTAGAGAGGATTCTTGGCTAATGATTTTTTCTAACTAATTCTCACAAATGAGCCTATATTTATAGGCAAGGTAAAAAATATAACCGTTTAGGGACCTTCATGGTTTTGTTAGAAAAGTTCTAAAATGCTTAGGAAGTATTAACCCAAATTAACCCTTGTTTACTCAGGTAAAATAATTTTAACCCGAGAAGGTAAGGGTGGCTGAACCAAGGTTCGATCGCCCCACCAGACTCATTTTTAAAAGTCCTTAAAAATAGTTCGGCAGTCCGAGTTTTGGTACGATAGCTTGAACAAAAGTCAGTAGCATTTTGTTTATAGGTTCAGGTGCCCAGTCAGTGGGTCGGTAGCCCGAACTCAGATATTCGGTCGCTCGGGCTATTTTTGATTTGATTTCCTCAGTAGTCTAAGTTGGTGAGGGGTACCTTTCATAGGTTCGGGTGCCTGTGGAAGATATGCATAAAAATGGTTCGGTCACCCGAGAGCTAGGTCAACTGTTGACTTTTCAATAGTTCGGGCGCTCAAGGAGTTTTTAACTCCTGGGTTCGGTGGCCCGGGCTCTCTCAAACTTCCCTATAATATTCAATTTAATTCATTTTTAACACTCCTGAGTTCTGTATGATATATGTGCATGAGTGTTGGGACCTAGAGTCATACTAGGGTCTTACTAAGCTTACAATATATCCTATATGCATGACATGCAGGTAATTATTACAGACCATATACTTAGTTATTATTATAGACCCATATTACATTAATTGAATTTACAATATGAAAGAGAATCCTTAGGGTCTTCATATCCTGCTTCAAGTGTCATTCCTTGAAATGCTCATATAAACCTGCACATATACTTGAAAACCATCAAATACCTAAGTATTTGTCATTATTAAAACCAGTTGTGACCTATAAGGTCAACAGATATGTGAAGACCTTAGATGACACCTAAAAATAATGACTAAAAAGTACTAAATTAAAGTAAAACCTCCAAAGTTTGGCTATATAATGGCCAGACAAAATAGGGTGTCTACAGTCTATTTGGATAAAGGATTAGAAAAAGAAAAGAAAGCAAAAAGGATATTTATTTTCTATTACATTTCTCTCTCTATAAAATACAATTAAAAAGGAATTTTTTAATATTATAAAAAATTAAGAAAGATCAAATATTAATAATTTATAAAATTAAATTTTTTGTTCATTGATTTGATGCATTTTAAAATTTTTATTCTCACATTTCTTGATAACTAAACATAAAAAAATAAAATAAAAATGGATTCCTTTACACTTTTCTTTCTTTTTGAAAATATTTTTCAAACTCTAAATCGGGCCTAAAGTTTTTAAAACTTTTTCTATTTCAGGAAATTGCCATTAGCTAGGTTGGTTCATTTCCTAATTTATTATTGCTCAAATATTTTGCACTTTTTAAATACTAAATAGAAAGAAATGACATTGTTTATGATAAAGAACACGAATATGTCCTAAAATTTGATAAATATGTGCAAATTTGTTCTAAGGTCTTAAAAATTTTATGAAGCTTCCCTGACATTAAATAAAATGGTACAAACCTTATTATGAGTCCAAAAATCTCACAAACTTATCCCACCACTTTATTTTTCAAACAAGTCCTTTGTAAAATTATAATAAAATCCGATAATAGAGTATTGGTTCTTTGGAATCAAATATCCAGGGACATACATGGAATTGTTGAAATTTGAGAAAAGGTCTACATCTTTTTGTCTAATTTTAAAAGAGGCCCACATATTTTAAAATCTAAAAAAAAAAGTGTATTTTAATCTTTGCCCTTTACTAGTATTTATAAAGAGTATTTCTATAAGAAATTTAATTGACAGGATGTTTGCTCTAATTTTTTCTTATTTATTAAATGTCATTTTCAACTATTTATCTTCTAAACTAAATAAAAGATATAAAAACAAAAAGTAAAATTCTTTGTTGACTTTTTGAGTTCGTCTCCTGTTTTGTGTAATGACCCGAAAAATAATGATATTTAAATAATAAAGAGAGAGGAAAATGGAAACAGTAACAGAAGGAGGTAGCCAACTTCGTCGACGACATTGCATTTTGGAGGTGATAATTCCCAGAAATTTTCCAGGCCTCGTCAATGAACACAGGGGTTTCGTCGACGAGTGTTCTTTAGGATCTTGTTGACGAAGTTCCGTCTCGTCAACGAGAAGATATCGAGAGTGAATTTTTGGAAGTCTAAAATTCGTCGACGAGGGTGTAAGTTTATCGACGAACTTTCTACAGGACTCGTCGACAAGGTGACATGGCTCGTCGATAAATCCCGCAGTATAAATAGTGCTAAACTCATTTTCTTACACACAAATCTCACTGAAGCCCTCTCCTCTCTCTCTCTCTTACGGCTCCACCTCCATCTCTCTTTGATTTCGGCCCCGTCAGTCGCCAGATCAATGATCTGAGGCCACTACGATGCTCCTGGCAGAGTTCTCTTCAAGTTTGTCGGGGCAGATCGTCGGTGGGATCGAGTCGAATTTCTTCCCAGAATCAGGGTAAGGCCTTTTAGTCAATTTTTGGCCTTCTGATAGTTGTAGGAAATGATGTAGGTAAAGAAATAATGATGTTTTGTTCTGAGATATTTGATTTTCAGGGTGTTGAGTGGAGAACCTTGCAGGTGTAGGACCCATCATAGTAGGGGATTTTTAGCAGGAAACAGGTAAGGGAAATATGCTATGCTAGGTTATTCAAGTATGATTTCAGTATAAAATTATATATATATATTCTACTAAAGTATTATTCACAGCAGAGATTCATACAGTTTACAAGTATGATTAATATGTTTTAAAATTGCTGTGTGGCTTGAGAATTTGGATATAGTACAGAAACATGTTTTACAGTATTTTTCAGAGATGTGTTTTACAGAATATACATACAGTGAATATATTTTGCAGCAATTACAGAAATACCATGATTATACAGTTTTACAGTGCCATGACATACAGATTTATAGTTAATTATAGAAACACAGTTGATATAGATACAATTTTCTACAGCGTCATGGTTTATACAGTTATTATAGAATCATGGTAAAACAAATAGTTGTATATAGAGATGTATTATATAGTATCAAACCCTGTTGGACCATTAAAGTTTACAGAGCATGATACGGTAGCTACATACAGTATATAGAGTGCAACCACCTATTCAGATAATACGTGGTATAGCAGTCAATCGTATAGAGCCCATAAGTGGACAGGATCCCCATCAGATATGGGTTGAGGAGGGCTAATTAGACTGATGGAGTATAGTGATTTATTCCTGGTTGGCCAACCAGGGTAAATCTCGCCTACGGGCTGCACAACCCTGTCATGAGGGATTAAATCATGACACACAGTTATCCACAGGGAAGGTTTCAGTTATTGTTATGTATATACAGATTTACAGAGATCGAAAATATACTTATATACATATTAGAAGCATTTTGAGTAGAAACATAAAGTACAGATATGTTAAGCAACATGGAAAAGATGGCAGTGATATTACTTGTATTGTATTTACAGATTCAGTTATACATGATTATATAGTAACAAATTTTCATAGTATTGTAACTCATTTACCACACACTAGCAATAGCATATTTCGTCTTAATGAGCATTGGATCATCCCATTATTTTAACATTTTTCAGGTGATCCAGGTAGGCGAGCAGATCAGGCTTGCAGATAGAGGGGCCTCAATATTATCCTGATAATAAAGTAAGTATTTTTGGGAGTATTTTTGTATAACCCTAGCCCAATTGAGGGTATTTTTAGGAAGCAGTCGTATACGTATATTTTGGGAAACCTTTTAGCACTCTGATATTGTATATAATTATATATGGTTGTGTTCATCTGATTTCCGCTTCTTTTTTTTTTTTTTTTTTGATCAGTAAATGATAAATTATATTGATCAAATGGATATGTACAGAAACTCTGGCATACCCGAGAGGAAGGAAGCAAAACTTCCATCGACAAAATGAACACTATTACATCAAAACCTGGGAATTCCCAAGGCAAAAGCCATCAACTAACTAAAAATAATCAAAACCAAAACTAAAATGCAATAAAAAATATCTTAGAACTCAAATCATCACTAGACAGAAAGCTATAAAAATGATGGATATCCAAACCAGGAGGAATCAAGGCGCAACACCCTCCAACAAGAAAAGCCACATGTCGAAGAGAAGCATGATTTCCGCTTCTTGCTGCTTAGGCTGATGGTTGGGTTTAATCCAGTTTAGTATCAGAGCATTATAATGTTACAGTAAAAAAAAAAAAAAAACCCCAGTTAAATAGTAGGTCGTTACATTTTGATTATGACAAACTACAATATCTCATCCGTGTGCGTAGTGTATGAACATGTCCACCTTTCTAACGCACGGACGACAGATGAGAAATGAAAGCCGAGAAGCAATTAAAGGAGCATGTATTTCAGTACATTCCATGAAATTGCAAAGGAGCAAAGCATGAATTTTTCATTTATTTTAAGTTGTATTTTTATATTTATCATTCGGGTCTATAATAATTATCTATCGGCTTGTAATAATTAATGCATGTCATGCATGGTAAGGACTATAAGCTCAAGACCATAGATGGACCTTAAGGATTTAGTTGACCGATGCTGGATTTTTTCGGTCGGCTCTCAAAGGCCTTAGACTGACCATAGGACCGACAATATTGCATGAAAAAGTCCCTCATAATCTTAGAATTGATTATCATATGAATAGGGACACTTCATAAGAAGAATAGGACCGAAATGCCAAAAATTGGCATAGTCAATTGACCGAGCCCTAGTACTCAGGGCCCATCAGTCGACCAAACCTCCCTGGGGTCAACAGTTTGACCCTTCGGTCGATCGACTAGATATGTAGAGCAACACCTTGGTTGACCGAGCAAACACGTGGGAAGTCCCAACGTCCTGGTCGATCGAATCACTAAGTTCAAAAGGGCTTGGTCGATCGAAGATTATAAAGTTCGGTCAAACGAACTTAGTCTAGTGGATCGAACCTCGAAGGGTTCAGCATCGCCTTTGGACGATCGACCGAACCTGTAGTTTAAAAGTCCCCTAGTCGACTGAACTGAGTAACCCAGTTGACCGAAGCTTAAAAATGGTCGACTGACCTTCTCAGGTTGCACAAATTTTACCAAGATAAATTTGGGTTATTTTTAATTAAACTCACTTAATCTTTTTTCAAAATACCCAGCCTGTCCCTAACAACTATAATTTTTCCTAATTCTATATATAGGCCCTCATTTGCAAAATTAACATAAGATTAGGATTTTGAGATTAATTAAAATTCTCTGAAAATATTTTTGGCAAAAATCATCCATACTTCCATATCTCTTTAAATCTATTGCCAAAATCTACCTCTTATACTCATCTAGCTACTTATTGTGAGAGAGGGTAGTGTTTCATTTTCTTCTCATAAGCTTAAACTCTCCCTTGTTCATATTTGATTGTGTATCGATTTTTGGAGAGTTGCTTAAGGTTTTTCCTATAATATTTCATTCATAAATATTTGATTTTGAAAGACCCTTACATGGCTTAAGATCTTGCATCCTCATTGCAAGATTCATAAGCTTGCTTTGTGCTTTGACAAAAATATATTTAGCAAGCTTAAAACCCTATTATCTATTGTGCTTTATATTTGAGAAATATTTTTTTGATATTTATTTAGGGTTGTAGAGGCTCTTTGATTATTCATACAAGAAGCATATTAGCTTAAGCTCAAAAGTCTCACTCTCACATTCACATATTGATATATCTTGTGTTGAGAGTTAGCACAGTGGTTAACAAAATCTCACTTGAGCTTAATATTCTATCATATGTGAGTGCTTTATTTGATTATGCATATTGGTGCAAATCTACTTAGTGTAAGAAGCACTTTACTTGTACGCAAATCATATTTTGAATTTGTTGTATTCCAGACATGGGTTTGAAGAGGGAGACTAGCTCTGTTGAATAGTCTTGGATTGGCT
This sequence comes from Malania oleifera, assembly GCF_029873635.1. NCBI lineage: Eukaryota > Viridiplantae > Streptophyta > Magnoliopsida > Santalales > Ximeniaceae > Malania > Malania oleifera. Next base: position 35,461,790 of record NC_080428.1, on the reverse strand, counting down.
TTGACCCAGTTAGGAGAGTTAAGTGCACCATCCTAGTAAGGTATAGTTGTAGGTTGAGGTAAGCCCCATTAATTGACCTTGTTGTATACGGTGTTGCTCCACCCTTGAAGTGAGCCCTTAATGGAATCCTCTTACTTGTGAGCTTGAAGCAGGGACGTAGGTAGTTTTGGCCAAACCTCGATAATATTTCTTGTGCCTGCTTTTAATTTCTATAATTTAAATTTTAGCACTTAAATGTTTATGTTTTACTATTGAGATTGATTGGGTTTATGAATTTATGGAAAGACCCTAGGTTTGTGTAATATTGGTTGTGAATTTTGAACTAACCCTAGGAGGAAGTTTTAAATACCCAATTCACCCCCCCCCTTTTGGGAATACATCAATTCCAACAATTGGTATTAGAGCCTAGTTGCAAAAAGCTTAAACGTGTTTTGCTAAAATTGCAATGGCTCTAATTGGTGTATCCCCATTCGGTGAGGGATGATCACCTTCTAGTCCTCCATTATTTTGTGGTGTTGATTACACCGCATGAAAAATTAGAATGAGTATATTAATAAAATCTATGGATTTGAGGGTCTGACAGGTGATTGATAATGGAATTTGTATGCTAGTAGAAAATGACAGTAATTTAATGCATGCAAATTCAAATGCCATGGACTTACTGTATCTTGCATTAGATTCTCATATTTTTCATGAAATTATGGCATGTAAAAATGCGAGGGAGATCTAGGAGAAGTTCGAAAAGAAATATGGAGAATCCCGGGAGAATGAGATCACCACTCAGGAAGGGTATATAATAGGGCAATTGCATTAACAAACAGAGAGGTATATGTTCCTATCTCAGCCTCTATAGATGATTCTATTGCTAAATGCTATGATATGCCAAATGTTGAATCATCTGTTGAATTTCATGATAATTTTGTTAATGATGCATGTAATGATTCCCGTGGAAAATATTGCAATATATTGTATATTGAATCATCTGTCAAACTTTGTGATAATACTGTAAATGATTCATGCGATGTTTATTGTGAAAAATCTTATAATGAATCATATGTTGAAGTGTTTGATAAAAGCATGCCCTTGAGCAGAGAACTAGAATGTACCTTATTTAAAATGCATAAACTTCTTGTTAGGATGTCTAAATAGAAAATAGTCTTCAAAAATGAGAATAAAAGGATAGCAATGCAATTAGATGAATTAAAATATTATCATGCTGCCTTAGAAAAGAAAAAGATTAAGAAGATATTGAAAATCATATGCTTAGAGGAAGTAATAAATGATTATTCAAAGTTGCGCTCAAAGTTAAATATGAAAAGAATAATCATGTTAAACCCTTTAAAATTAAAAGAAATAAATCTTTCAGAAAGAGTTCATCTTTTAAGACCCACTGTCACATGAATACCTTATTGATTAAAAGTAGGATAAATAATCATAATCTTTCACGTATATACAAAATATACTTATTCTGTATAGGGAAACGACACATCCGATATAAATATAAATCTAGAAGTGCCAGAGGCATAGATAAGGAAATGGCGTGGGTAATCATGAACGCAAATCCCGTAGGATTTGAGGGAGAGTAGGATCAAACAAAAATTAAATATTCATTTCAAATTCTTCTTTAGGTCCTAGGTTTAGGGGTTAGTAATTTAAATAGGCTTGGGAGGTGGCTGTGGTTCAAAATATAGAAGCTTAGTATACATATCCACTTCCAAATGGACAGGGCAATTTGAAACCTAAGGTGTAGTCCCAAGAGGGGGGGGGGGTGAATTGGGTTTTAAAAATTCTTTTAATCCTCTTCAAGAATCCTTAACTTCTTTTAAGTCTTTTTAATGAATTCTTGTTTTCTTGTTGTTTTATCAAATACACAATAAATATTTAAAAATGAAATTCAATCCACAAATGATCAAAACAAGGTTCAATCAAACAATCGATTGATTTGTCAAGTATAAGTTAACTGTAGCACTATTTAAATTTGTAAGATTCAGTACTCTTTTGAAAATAAACACAATCTACTCAAAATCAAACTTTAAACCATTCAATCACAATATATATTTTGTTGTCAGCCCTGGGTATATCAGTTTGAATCAAGCCCTGTATATATAAGATTTGTCTCTCAATTTGACATTGAATACAACATCCAATCACTCTTTCCAAATACTTAGACCTTAAATAAACTTTAATTTAAAGAGTCTCAGGGTGTTAAATCAATCAACGTACTACTTTATAGTTTCCGCAAAAGATTGATCAACTAACGTACTCCGTTTCGGTTTCCGCAATCTCAAAAGCAAATTAAGCTCTAAGTTTATTTAATATCTAAAACATCCACGCAATTGTATATGTACTAAAAATAAAGAGAGTAAGGGAAGGGAGAGTGAGACAAGATTTTTATGAGGTTCGGCTTATACCCAGCCTACATCCTCGCCTTTGGCAAACCACCAAAGGATTCACTAAACCTGTTCCTTTAATGGGTGGAAGAATACCTTTACACACTCCTTCAGTAGATTAGAGCCCACCTCTCCAAACGATATACCCTCGTTTGGTCACTCCAATTAGACTAGAGCGGCACCTCTCTAAGCGATATCCCCTCGCCTAGCCAACGATCCAACAAACCTAGAATCGTTATAATCTACAAGAATACAAGATAAATTCTGCGTACAAAAAATACTCTCAAAATTTAGAGCAGGTTGTACAAATTTGAGTTCTAAATTGTACTTCAAAAAAACCAAAGCAATATAGAACATGTGAAGCTCTAAAGTTTTAGAAGTCACCGATGGTTCTTTAAAAAAAATTAAATTGCAACCCAGAACCAAGCTTTGATATTCTCAATCTACCAAAATTGTAGAATTTCTCTCCAACAAAAGATGTGAGCAAATGGAACTCAAGGAGAACTTCAACGCAGGAAGAACTTCAGTGTATTCTATGTCTTATTTTTCATTACCCAAAGAGGTATTTATAGGCTTTTTCAAAAAATAATGTCCTCATTAAATTAGGTAGCATTAAATTATTGAATTAATTTTGAAATTCTATATTTTTCAAAAAAATAATTTTCTCATTTAATTAGGTAGCAATAAATTATTGAATTAATTTTGAAATTCAAAATTTTTAAAAAGAACAATTTCCTCATTTAATTAAATTGTTGAATTAATTTTGAAATTCAAAATTTTTCAAAAGAACAATTTCCTCATTTAATTAAATTATTGAATTAATTTTGAAATTCAAAATTTTTCCAAGGAACAATTTCCTCATTTAATTACGTAGCATTACATTATTGAATTAACTTTGAAATTCAAAATTTTTCCAAAGAACAATTTCCTCATTTAATTAAATTATTGAATTAATTTTGAAATTCAAAATTTTTTCAAAGAACAATTTCCTCATTTAATTAAATTATTAAATTAAACTCTTCTTTGCTTAATTAATCTTGGAATATTAACTTGTTTAACTTTGAAAAATATGTTCCAAGACTTAAACTAAGGTCTCTGAGTCTCTTTGCCTAATGAGCTTCAAAATTAAAAAAAAAACATATTTTAAGCACTTTTAACAGGGTGTTTCTTAGTTCCTTTTGATTTATGAGAGTTTCACATATCTAAATAGCATTTGGCTTTGAAGTGCTTACAACAGTTCTTCTAGTCATGGTATTCTTTAAGCACTAGGTCCTTCAGCCTCCTTCAGCCTCTCGAGGTTCACTTTTGACTTTAAGGTTTGCTTGCCCTGTTGTTCATTGACTTCAATATTCTGAGGAGCTTCCACTAGATTAACATTGAACTTCATCTTATCAACCTTGAGAGTCCTTTTACCTAAAACACATCACTCAACACCACATCTTAAAGCTTCCTTCATTTTGTTATCATCAAAACAAGATTGAAAAGCCCATTTAAGCCAACACAATTGTGCCCGGTATATATTTCCCATTGCTTAACTCACACGCAAATATGAAAAATCCTAAGTTAAGCATACATTGTCCATTGCACAAGTTTGTGGTTTAGGGGATCCATCTCATACTATATATCATTTAATCCTAAACCCATCCTTGTATATAAAATCCATGACAAAGTTAAGTCATCACTCTAGATATAGGCACTAATGATAATAAATTCCATATCTACTTAGTGCTAATCAAAATTAGATGCATCGACTAAGGGATTCATGCCTGATTGATCAAATCAAATTATTCTCTTTGAGTTTAAAATATAAATCCTATAGTTTTGATTCATCTATCCCCTTCATAGGAAATCTTTACCAACCACGATCACATTTGGTAAAGTTTCATCCTACTCCATGGTTCGTATCCTTATTCAAAATAGTGATCATACTTAAAGGATACTTTCAAATCATCAAAGAGCAATAGTCAAATTTCATTTACTCATAAATGCTCTTTACCTAAGAGGTTGGACATATTCTATTCCATGCAAATATCTTGAATCATTTTCACTCATATTGAATACTCTTTGAACTTAACAGAAATCTTAATCCTTAAGAGTATTTAACCTATACTTCTCACGCATAACTCTTAGCCTTCAAGTTAAAACAATTAGAGCTTCATCTTTGTGAATTAGGTTAAATGGCTAATATAATTGCTATAGGTTTCAATTTAAAGAAAATTAAAATGTCTAAGAAACCTATGAACGAGCAATTAAAATCGAAAGCCATTTCAACTTGTGCCTCTCACACATATTGAGATTCATAAGAAAAAAAGGCAGACATAGGCTTGTCACCTTAACAAATATTCATTGTGACTTTTTGGTCCGATAAGCCTAGTGCATTCATAGTCAAGATAAAATCATTGAAAATCTTAAAAAAATTGGCTAAAGAATTCAAAAAAGATGAAAACGACATAAATGGTTAAGTGCATAACTCAGGGGGAGCATTATTCTTTATAATTTCATGATTCCATTAAATGCTCTCATTTTATGTCCGTATGCCTTTATGAAAACAACACTTTAGCTTACTATCCATAGTGTATTGAATGCATAAATTCTTTTATGGATGGTAATTATATTTTTATCTTGATTGTAGCATGAACTCCTTGGGATATTCTAATATGCTATTGTGTTACTACCTCTTTGCACGCTTAGTCCAGAATGCCTCCTGCATGGCAGATGGAGTTGATGTGAATTGCATGATGGTAGTGGTCTTAGGTTCTTGTGTGCCTTGAAATGAATTTAAAATTGCTTATTTGAACCTATCAGGTACAAGTTTTAAGGGAAAATGTCCGATTTACAGATAGCATGCTGCCAAATTTTCGTTAGAATTTTCCCAAGTAAAACCTTGTCCAAAAGATGATTGTAATATAATGAAAGTTAAAATATTTTTAAAAGGATGAGTGAAAACTGAATATATTAAACTTCATTCTAGCATAATTATCAAACGTTTAGAAAGGCTCAGATCCATTCCTATAGGAAGCACATAAATGACCCATATGCATAACTTTCGTTTACTGAAATATTGAGGCTCTTCTAATATCATTGAACATTATATCCTACGTGAAAAGCTTTATGTTTTGATATGGAATGTTCGTGGGTCGTAAACTCTATTGCATGCCTTAATATACACTTTTCTGATGCATCTATGGTCTATAGGGACAACTATACTAGTAAGGATAAATACAGTTGATTAATATTCAGTATAGTTGATTTTAAAGATTTAAATTGATGACTTATACTACTTAGAATAATTAAATTAGTCTTTAATTGGTATAAGTAGTTTATTGCATCTAAGCTAGAATTCAAATCGATAAGGGGAGCATCCAAAAATTAAAATGCCTATCTTATTATGCTCACAAACTTTTGCTTATATCAGTTCTTGAATTCTATGTGGCTCTTGTGCTTAAATGAAAGTCATTATTGAAAATCATAATTTGAAATATGTTGATTTGCCACAATCATTTGAATTTGTCATATGATCCTTGCTTTAAATTGTCTGACATCTTTAGGATCATTGTAGTTGTGTTTTTCTGGTCATATTTTGGCATGTGCTTAATTGACAAACAAGAAAATTTGTGCTTGCTTGCTTTAAATTAAAATCTTCTTTTTCAGCAAGCACACCCCCAGTATACACACACACACACACGTGTGTGTGTCTATTTACATATATTTTCATTATTTGGCGAAAAATTCTTTCAAATAAAAAATCCTTTATGTCTTACCTTATTATTATATTTTTTAAAATTGTATAACTGGTTCGGTAACTTCACATGAAAATGCATGAGAACTAGTTAGACTGTGTTTGTGCTCAAACCTTCTATGTGCTTTCATATGTCGTGTGTAACGACCTGCCTTTTTTCCATATATTTTTTTTCCACATAATAACATACATAATATCCAGCTAAACTGTCATAGTCATAGTTAACTTGGACCCATGGGTACCAGGGATATACCTGTCATAAAACTTTAATACCTAAGCTGCGGGAAACATAAAATAAGATACATGCCATAAATACAAGAAATCATACCAGAGTTCTACTAAATCTGTCATATACATACACATAGAGTCATCCACCAAAAAGACCGAAAAGTAATCCTAGGATCTTTACCCAAAAATCCATCTCACCTTAGCTTATCCACTTACCCTATAGACAGAGTAGCTCAATCTACTTCTATTGCTGCGGGGCTTTATTTGGCCTCCTACCTAGATTTCTTGAAAAGTTTGTAATGCTGGGGTGAGACACATCTCAGTAAAGGAGACAAATTAATATCAGTGTGTGGCAACATGAGTATATTTTTTCCTAGTATACATATAAACAGTACATAATTCATAACTGGTATAATAGTTGTATCACATTGCATAAAACATGGTTTATCATAACATAGCGTATCATACTAAATTTATGTGCTGAAAAATCATCTTATATAATCATATCATACGTATCTTATTACCCATGATAGATAGTTATATAGTTGTCGTCATGTCTTACCCCCCACATGACAGGGTTGTGCGGCCCGAAGGTGAGACCTAACAATGGCTGGCCGACTATGCTAAGTCAAATATAAGTTTGTAAGTACGATGATCCTGTTCCACCTATACCGATTTACTAGGGGAACTATGACAATCCCATAAAGCCACATCAACTATCATCTTCCATAGTCTACATAAGATGTGTGGTAGCACTAACATATTCATAATCATAAACATATAGTTACGGTATCGTGCTTTATAAAACTGAACTAAGCTATTCAGGTTTTGATAACATATAATACATTCCATATTTAAAGACAAATGTTTCGTAATTCAGAGTTATATATGACATAAACATATTTCATGATTTCTTATATATCATACATAATCACGGCATCAGCTCTGGCATAATTCATAACGTAAAATCACAGCATTTTGGCTAGCATATTTCATTAATGTAAGATTCACGACATTCACGCTAGTATAATTCATAACGTAAAAATCACGGCATTCACGCCGGCTTATTTCATAACATAATAATCATAAATTCTTGCATTATCCGTACTATTTTAGGATTTTCCTGAAAACTGCCATAACATACTTCTCTGGGAAAACTCATAATATTTTAAAATAACATAATTTTCATGAAAATATTGTACTCATGTGCCTATCCACGTGGCCTCGTCAACGAGCCACGACACCTCGTCGACGAGTTCATGAAGGAGGTTCGTCGATGAGCACTTGACCCTCGTCAATGAATTTCAGATCTAGGAAACAACCCTCTCGGTAAGTTTTCATCAACGAGACATGCGTCCATGTCGACGAGCTCAAGAAGCCTGTTTGTCGACGAGAACTCTACACTCATCGATGAGACCCTATTGAATCCCTTTTTGAAATTCCTTTTTCTCTCCTTTCTCTTATTATTTAATTACCATAATCCTTTAGATCTCTACATTCTCCCCTCCTTATTAAATTTTGTCCTCAAAATTTAATATTTGTATTGAACACCATCCTTTGAGGAAAATGGGCTACTTATTTTATTACTTACCCTCACTTGTGGCAAAGGAATACCGTGGTTACATTAGAGTTCTGGGAGATTACATATATATTAAAGGAAAATTTTCCTCCAAAACCAAAACACTACCTATCCTATCACCTACAACAACACTTATACATATATTATCCTGCTTAGTATAAAATAATCAAACTTTACCTGCTTAACATAAAACTCTCCCTCTGTCTATTGCTGGTCCCCATTGAACAAATGTGGGTATTTCTTCCTCAAGCTGCCATGAAGCTTCTTCCACTATATGATTCCTCCATAGGACTTTTTCTAATAAAATTTTATTATTATGCAATTCACGTTCTTTCCTGTCTAAGATCTGCATTGGTATCTCCTCATAAACCAGTGATTCTCCGAGTTCTATTCCTATATAACTGATCATATGGGAGGGATCTGGGACGTATTTTTTCAGCATAGAAACATGAAATACATCATGTATTTTGGATAAAACTGGTGGTAAGGCTAACCAGTAGGCAACTGACCCCACCTTCTCAAGTATCTCGAAAAGGCCAATAAACCTAGGGCTCAGCTTACCCTTCCTCCCAAACCTTATAGTACCTTTCAATGGAGCTATTTTAAGAAATACATAGTCTCCTACCTCGAATTCAAATTTTTGGCGGTGATTATCTGCATAACTTTTCTACCGACTCTGAGCTGCACTAATTCTTTCTCTAATAAGCTGGACTTTTTCGTGTGCCTGCAGTACTATTTATGGTCCCAAAAATCGCCTCTTACCTACCTCATCCTAGTATAAAGGAGAGCGACATCTCCTACCATATAGCGCCTCAAAAGGTGTCATGCTGATGCTGGTATGATAGCTGTTATTGTATGCAAATTTTACCAATGGTAGATATTGGGTCCAACTACCCTTAAAATCCAGCACACATGCTCGTAGCATATCCTCTAATATCTGAATCATCCTCTCTAATTGCCCATCAGTCTGAGGATGAAAGGTCGTGCTGAATGACAACTGAGACCCCAGAGTCTCCTACAAGCTCCTCTAAAATCGTGACGTGAAACATGGGTCCCGGTATGATACTATAGACACTGGCACACCATGTGATCATACTATCTCTTGAATATATATTTTGGCCAGTTTGTCAATGGATTAGTTGATCTTGATAGGGATAAAGATCGATCAATGACCACCCAAATAGCATTCTGCCCCTGTTGTACCGGTGGTAAACCCGTCACAAAGTCCATAAAAATGTGATCCCATTTCCACTCCGGGATGTAAAGTGACTGTAACTGGCCCGCTGACCTTTGGTGCTCAACTTTAACTTGCTGGCACGTCAAACACTGCTACACAAACTCAACAATCTCTCTCTTCATACCGCTCCACTAGATATACTCTCGCAGATCCCTATACATTATAGTGCTGCTCGGATGAACCATATATAAGGATCTGTGAGCCTTCTCAAGGATCGTCTTTCTGATATCCACATCTGCAAGCACACACAACCTGGTACGGAACCTTAGAGTTCCGTCATCATAAATACTGAACTCCTCTCTCTGTTTGTCCTACACCTTCTCTATCAACTCCATCAACTCTATGTTATTTTTCTGGGCTGCTTTAATCTTTTCATATAGAGTAGGCTGCACCACCAGGTTGGCAGTAAATGTCTGGTGATCACTCTCTACCAATTCCATGCCAAGCCTCTCCAAATCCATTTGGATCAGGTGCTGAACTACTGCTACCAATTATGTTGTTTCCTCTGATTTTCGGCTCAAAGCATCAGCCACCACATTAGCTTTACTTGAATGGTAGTTGATAGTACAACCGTAATCCTTGATGAGCTCTAACCATCTTCTCTACTGCATGTTCAACTCCTTCTGTGTGAAGAAGTACTTTAAACTTTTATAATCTGAAAATATTTCACATCTTTCACCGTACATATAATGCATCCAAATCTTCAGTGCATGGAATGCTATAGCCAATTCTAGATCATGAGTGAGATAATTCTTTTCATATTCTTTTAATTGTCTAGAGGCATATGTTATTACTATGCCCTACTGCATTAATACACATCCAAACCCCCTCAAAGACGCATCATAGTAGATCACGTAACCATCACCTCCCGATGGAATAGTCAATACTGGTGCTGTGACGAGCCTCTACTTTAATTCTTATAAGCTCTTCTCACAACTATCATCCCATTCAAACCTGACATTCTTTTTGGTTAGTCGCGTCAAAGGCCTTGATAACGCTGAGAATTCCTCTACAAATCGACGTAATAACCTGCCAGTCCTAAGAAACTCCTGACTTCATGTACGTTCCTCAGCTTGACCCAATTTACTACTACCTCTATCTTGCTGGGAACTACAAAAATTTCATCCCCTAATATAATATGCCCTAGAAACACAACTTTCTATAACTAAAATTCACATTTGCTAAACTTGACATACAATTTATTTTCTCTGAGCATCTGAAATACTAGTTTTAGGTGCATCTCATGCTCCTCAAAACTCCTCGAATAGACTAGTATGTCATCAATGAAAACCACAATGAACTGGTTTAAATACTGACGAAAGATTCTATTTATCAAATCCGTGAACACGGCAGGAGCATTCGTCAGATCAAATGGCATAACTAGAAATTTATAATGCTCATACGCGGTCCTGAAAGCTATCTTTGAAATATCTTCTACTTTAACTTTAACCTGGTGATAACCTGACTTGAGGTCGATCTTGGAATAGACCCATGTACCCTGAAGCTGATCAAATAAGTCATCTATACAGGGTAGATAATACCTGTTCTTAATTGTTACTTTGTTTATTTATCTATAATCTATACACATCCTCATAAACCCATATTTCTTATTTACAAGTAACACTGGAGCTCCCCAGGGCGATACACTAGGTCTGATAAACCCTTTATTCAATGAGTCTTGCAACTGATCCTTTAATTCTCTCAATTCTGTTGAAGCCATTTGGTAAGGAGCTTTAGAAATCGGCGCCGTCCCTCGAAGTTAGTCAATAGTAAAATCTATCTCGCGATCGGGAAGCAACCCAAGTAATTCTTTTGGAAATACTTCTGAAAACTCCTTAACCACTGGTGTACTGACAAGCTTCAATTCATTTTCTATCACCTCCTTTACATAAGCCATAAACCCCTGACATTCATCCAAAAGTAGTCTTCTTGCCTGCAAGACTGACACTAACTGAGGTGGAGATTGCACCCGCGATCTCACAAATCTGAATTCTGGCTTCCTTAGTGGTCTGAAAATCACTTCTTTCAAATGATAATTGATACTAGCATGGTTAGTAGCCAGTCAATCCATACTCAATATTACATCGAATCTATGCAAATCAAGCATAATCAGGTCAGCTGGTAATACTCTTCCTTGAATTTCTGCTGGGTAACCCCTGAGCACCCTATGACATCTCACCACTAACCCTATCGGTGTTGCTACTGATAGTTCAACATCTAATAATTGTGTCTCCATACCAGCCAATTTAACATACCCCGTAGAAATAAAAAAGTGGGTGGCACCTGTATCAAATAAAATAATAGCTTGATATGATAAAGTAGTAAAGGTACCTCTCACGACGTCATCTATAGCATCTACGTCTCTCGACGTCAAAGCATAAACTCTCGTCGGGGCTACATTATTCTGTTGGCCTCCACAAGGCACCTGATAACCTCCTCGGTGCGGTCTAAGAGCAAGTGCAGTACCAGATGGTGTAGGGTAATCTCGTACCATATGTCTCAGTACACCTCGGTGATAATAGACTCCTTTCCCTGCTCGACACTCTCCCAAGTGTCTCTTCCCAATCGTCTGACAAGCTGGGTAGACCTGCATACCCTGAGTCTCACAACCTCTCATCTCCTACCTCTATCCCTTGCCATAGTTACCTCTCCTCCACTGGCTCCAACTAGACCCCTGCTGATAACCTAAAGACGTGGGCCTCTTCTTCTGTCCCTGCTCCTCTACACCCATCCACTCACTAGCCTTAGCCACAGCTGCTCTGTCTACCAACTCGGCAAAGTCCTGCACTTTTAACACTACCACTTGTTGATAAATTTTTTTTCCGCAAACCTCTTTCAAACTGCCTCGCCTTTTTGCCTCATCAGGTATGATGTACGAGGTGAAGCGGGATAACTCTATAAACCTCGACGCATACTTCTGGACTGACTACTATCCCTTCTTTAGATTCAAGAACTCCACTTTGGCATCCCTGAAAGTGGCCGGAAAGTATCTATCGAAGAACAAATCTTTAAACCGGCACCAAGTCATAGCTATAGGCTCCACCTTCTATTCTTCCAATAATTTTACCGTAGTCCACCATCTTTCAGCCTCCTCTGTCAGTTTATAGGTGGCAAATAAAACCCTCTGCTCTTTTATACATTGCAACACTGCCAAACTTTCTCTATCTCCTACATCCAATTTTCAGTGACTGCAGGATCTACTCCTCCTAAAAATGCCGGAGGATTTATCTTAGTAAATTTCTCTATTGTGTACCCGTGACCTGCAGATGGGCCTCCCTACTCTCCAGAACTCTTTGCGATCTCAGCCATGACCTGCTGAGCCACACTACATAATACTGCATCTAAATCAGGTCCGCCTACATTTGCGGGCGTTACACCCTCACTACCACTGGCATGAGCACTGCCATTACCCGGGTCCATCCTAAAAATACAATAAACATAACTTAGGGACCCCATCCTTATAACTTACATATCTAACCAAAACTCATATTATCTTTTTGTCTTGACATCACATGTCTTAATTCAAAATTCAATCCTATACTTCAGAAACACATCTCGGCAATAGTTTACTATGGTTTTCCTGAAATCGTCACCCTAAGAAAAACACAGAAACCACCATGGAAGTCTTGCCCTTAAACTGTAGAACAAAACCTCAAAACCTTCCTATACTCTGGTATTGTTTCCGCTGTACTCTAAAGTCTACAGAACCTAGCAACCTAGGCTCTGATATCAAACTGTAATGACTTGCCTATTTCTCATATTTTTTTTCCACATAATAATAAACATAATATCCAGGTAAACTATCATAGTCATAGTCAACCTGAACCCATGGGTACCAGGGATATACCTGTCATAAAAATCTGATACCGAAGTTGCGGGAAACATAAAATTATATACATGCCATAAATACAAGAAACCATACCAGAGTTCTACTAAATCTGTCATATACATACACATACAGTCATCCACCAAAAAGACCGAAAAGTACTCCTAGGGTCTCTACCCAAAAATCCATCTCATCCTAGCTCATCCACTTACCCTACAGACAGGGTAGCTCAATCCACTTCTACTACTACGGGGCTCTATTCGCCCTCTTACTTGGGTTTCTAGAAAAGTTTGTAATGCTGTGGTGAGACACCTCTTAGTAAGATAGACAAATTAATGTTAGTGTGTGGCAACATGAGTATTTTTTTTTCATGGTATACATATAAATAGTACATAATTCATAACTGGTATAACAGTTGTATCACATTGCATAAAACATGGTTTATCATAACATAACGTATCATACTAAATTTTTGTACTAAAAAATCATCTTATATAATCATATCATACGTAACTTATTACCCAGGATAGATAGTTAGTTAGTCGTCGTCATGTCTTACCCCCCCCCTCCCCAATGACAGGGTTGTGTGGCCCGAAGGGGGGACCTAGCAATGGCTAGCCGACCATGCTAAGTCAAGCATGAGTCTATAAGTACGATGGGTCTGTTCCACCTATGCCAATCTACCAGGTGAGCTACAACACTCCCATAAAGCCACATCGACTATCATCTCTCACACTCTACATAAGATGTGTGGTAGCACTAACATATTCATAATCATAAACATATAGCTACAGTACCATGCTTCAAAAAACTAAACTAAGCTATCCGAATTCTGATAACATATAATACATTCCATATTTAAACATAATTGTTTCGTAATTCAGAGTAATATCTGACATAAACATATTTCATGATTTCTTACATATCATATATAATCATGGCATCAGTGCTGACATAATTCATAACGTAAAATCACGACATTTTGGCCGACATATTTCATAACGTAAGATTCACGGCATTCATGCCGGTTTAATTCATAACGTAAAAACCACGACGTTTATGTCAACATATTTTATAACATAATAATCATAAATTCTTGCATTATTTAACATAATCTTTAAAATATAGCTCCCTTACTATTTTAGGATTTTCCTGAAAACTGTCATAACATACTTCTTTGGGAAAACTCATAATATTTTAACATAACATAATTTTCATGAAAATATTGTACTCATGCCACACAAATGTACATAACCTTATAAACTCATAATAAATTCTGAAATCATATTTCCATATAAAACGTAGTACAATAGTTTCCCCGTTCAATAATAGTATTCTCAACCATAATTCTATATCATACATATTTTTATGAAAATAAATTCTGTATAATAATAAATAATTTCATGAAAAGGCTGACTTGATTTATCCCCTTACCTGACTTATTGAGAAACCAACAAAATATTCCAAAACTGCACCTATGGTGTTCCCAGCTCAACACCTTGAAATTTACATTTCCCTAAATACAACTTCAGTATATCCTATCTACTACTCTTCCTTAGTCTAGAAATACCAAATACCTTATAAAATATTAAAATAACCAACTTACCTAGATTTTGGGATGGTGTTCAAATTGGCCTAACCAACGATTTACTTAGCAGATTTGTAGAGAATCTTCCTAGGAGTAACGTGGCGGCTTTTGATCGTCGATCTGGAGAATAATGAAGTCAGAATTCTAGAGAGAAGGAGAGTGAGACAAAGTTAGAGAGAGAAAAGGGTTCTGGATGAATTTCTCTCGCAAAAAAGTGATTTTTGGCCTTATATAGAGTGCCTATCCACATGGCCTCGTCGACGAGCCACGACACCTTGCCGATGAGTTCATGAAGGAGGTTCGTCGATGAGGACTTGACCCTCGTCGACGAATTTCAGATCTAGAACAACCCTTTCGGTAAGTTCTCGTTGACAAGACACGCGTCCACGTTGATGAGCCCAAGAAGCCTGTTCGTTGATGAGAACTCTACACTCGTCGATGAGACCCCATTGAATTCCTTTTTGAAATTCCTTTTTCTCTTATTATTTAATTACCATAATCCTTTAGATCTTTACACCATGTGCTTTGAACTAAAATCTTTCACAGGTCTTATGAAATATTTGAACTAAAATGGTTTGTGGATAATCTTGGTTCGACTATGTTTTTCATGTCATTTAAGTCTTGTAATGACCAATTATACTGTTTCGGTGTACTCAATTACCATATTTTTCAAAAATAGTTATATTTTCTTCCATGACCTTTTGCTAATGACAAAAAGGGGGGATGTGTTATAAGAGCAAAATTAGTCTTTTCTCCCTGATTCTTTTGTTACTCAATTTGAAAATGATAGTTGTACTTAACTGCACAACTTGAATTATTCTGAAGTCTTCATGTGTATATGTGAATTTTATTGAATATCTTATTTTAATGCATATTGTTAGGGGGAGCCTTGTCAGGCGAACCAACATTTTGCTTCTGTATTTGTCATCATAAAAAAGAGGGAAATTGTTGACTTTTTGAATCTGTCTCATATTTTGATTATGACAAACCATATTATCTCATCTGTGTGCTTAGTGTATGAACATGTATACCTTTCTAAAGCACAGATGACAAATGAGAAATGGAAGCTGAGAAGCAATTAAAGGAGCACATATTTCGGTGCATTCCATGAAATTATAAAGGAGCAAAGCATGAAGTTTTCATTTATTTTAAGTTGTATTTTTATATTTATCATTCAAGTCTGTAATAATTATTTATCGGTTTGTAACAATTAATGCATGTCATGTATGGTAGAGACTATAAGCTTAAAACCATAGATGGACCTTAGGGATTCAATCGACCGATGTTGGATTTTTTTGTACGGCTTTCAAAGGCCCTAAACTGCCCATAGGACCCACAATATTGCATGAAAAAGTCCTTCATAATCTTAGAATTAATTATCATATGAATAAGGAAACTTCATAAGAAGAATAAGACTAAAATGCTCGAAATTGGCATGTTCGGTCGATGGAACCCTAGTACTCAGGGCCCTTCGGTCGACCGAACCTCCCTAGGGTCAACAGTTTGACCCTTCAGTCGACTGATCGGAAATGTAAAGCAACGTCCTAGTTGGCCGAATAGACACGTGGGAAGTCCCAATGTCCTGGTCGATCAAACCACCAAGTTCAAAAGGGCTTGGTCGACCGAAGATCATAAAGTTTGGTCAACTAAACTTAGTCTGGTCAACTGAACCTTGGAGGGTTCAAAATCGCTTTTGGACGGTCGATCGAACCTGTAGTTCAAAAATCCCCTAGTTGATCGAACTGAGCAACCCGATCGATTGAAGCTTAAAAATGGTCGACCGACCTTCTCGAGTTGCAAAAATTTTACCAAGGTAAATCTAGGTTATTTTTAATTAAACTCACTTAATCTTTTTCCCAAATACACAGCATGTCCCCAACGGTTATAATTTTTCCCAATTCTATATATAGGCCCTCATTTGCAAAATTTACATAAGATTAGGGTTTTGAAATTAGCCAAAATTCTCTAAAAATCTTTTTGGCCAAACTAATCCAATCCATACTTCCATATCTCTTTAAATCTATTGCCAAAATCTACCTTCTATACTTATCTAGCTACTTATTGTGAGAGAGGGTAGTGTTTCATTTTCTTCTCATAAGCTTAAACTCTCCCTTGTTCATATTTGATAGTGTATCGATTTTTGGAGAGTTGCTTAAGGTTCTTCCCATAATATTTCATTCATAAATATTTGATTGGGAAAAACCCTTACATGGCTTAAGGTCTTTCATCCTCATTGCAAGATTCATAAGCTTGTTTTGTGCTTTGACAAAAATATTTTTATTAAGCTTAAAACCCTATTATCTACTATGCTTTATATTTGAGAAATATTTTTGCGATATTTATTTAGGGTTGTTGAGGTTGTTTGATTATACATACAAAAAGCATATTAGCATACAATCAAAAGTCTCAGTCTCATATATACACATTGATATATCTTGTGTTAAGAGTTAACACAGTGGTTAACAAAATCTCACTTGAGCTTAATATCCTATCATATGTAAGTGCATTATTTGGTTGAACATATTGGTGCAAATATGTTTAGTGTAAGAAGCACTTTACTTATACGCAAATTATATTGTGAATTTGTTGTATTCCAGAGGTAGGATTGAAGAGGGAGACTAGTTTTGTTGAATAGTTTCAGATTGACTTTGATCCGGTTAGGAAAGTTAGGTGCACCATCCTGGTAAGGTGTAGTGTAGGTTGAGGTCAGCCCCGTTAATTGACCTGCTTGTATACGATGTTACTCCACCCTTGAAGTGAGCCCTTAGTGGAATCCTCTTACTAGTGAGCTTGAGGCAGGGACGTAGGCAGTTTTGGCCGAACCCTGATAACATTTCTTGTGTCTGCTTTTAATTTCTACAATTTAAATTTCAGCACTTAAATGTTTATGTTTTACTATTAAGATTGATTGAGTTTATGAATTTATAGAAAGACTTTAGGTTTGTGTAATACTGATTGTGAACTTTGGACTAAATCTAGGAGGAAGTTTTAAATACCCAATTCACTTCCTCTTGGGAATGCACCAATTCCAACATTCCTTTTATATTTAAAAAAAAATTAGAACTTTAGAAAATTTGTCCATGATTATTTAATAACAATATATTTAATAAATTGACTATTATTATTAACTATTTAAAAAAATTATAAATTAACTATTTAATCGATTGACTAATTAAAAAAAATAAAAATAAAAATTTTATAGCAAGTGTCCATGATTATTATTATTATTATTATTATTATTATTATTATTATTATTATTATTATTATTAGCACTACTACTACTAAAAATTGATACAAGTATATATAGTCTTAATTTTAATCTTGGCAAATAATTTAGCATAAGTTACATAAACTTTTTTGATGATATTATAATGGAAGCATTAGTGCCAATACCCCAAAACATATTACCGTTATTCGCCTTCTTTTTTAAAGTATAAAATGACAATATTTTTTCTTGAGTTTTATTTTTATCTTAAATTTCAATTTTATAAACAAAAAGACAAATATTTTTCCATTTTATTGTATAAAAAATAAAGTGTTTATATATATATATATATATATATATTTCAAACTGTCAATAAACTTTTTTTATTATAAAAATTTTTTTAAAAAATTAAAAATGTTATTATTACCTACTGTTAATTAACAACTTGACAATCATTTAATAAAATAAATTTAGCTTTGCATTAAGCAGAATATTTTAGCTTCATGCTCATGATTAGGTTTTTTCTTATTTAGGTATTTATTATCCTAATTTTTTTATTCTATTTTTGAGAATTCATAATTTAAATTTGAAATTAGAATTGTGTAAATTTTGTGTAGATTCATACAAATTTAAAATTTAAAAATTTATTCTCCCAAATGAAATTTGAAAGAATTAATTAAAAGAACAAAATTTATACCGTTAATCAATAATAAGACACTATCACTTATACTTCTCATAAATATCAAAATAATTAATATTAATATATTTCTTAAATTTTTTGAACTTTGTATTCTTAAAATTTACTTAAATCGTATTTAAGAACACGAATTTTGAATATTTAATTTAAATAGATAAGATTTAAACGAAATAAAGTAAAATTTGACCTGTATTTTATTTCAACTTACACAAACTTAATATAATATATATATATATATATATATATATATATATGAATTATTTTTTTTATTGCGATAAATAGTTTTGCAATTATGCGTTGACCATTCAAGTTTGTGCCTAAATCACTATCGGCCCAAACAGCGGAGCACAGGGGCATGGTCCACTAAAATTTGAACAAGTGGCTTGGGCACTCCTTCCATTAACGCACTGGAGAATGAAGGAGACAGAAGACGGCATGCAGGGTAACGACATACGTAAATAAATAAATAAATAAATTGCCCTCCGTGAACGTAACTTTCAACTGGAGAGGCCTGAATCAAAATCAAAAGGTGGATTAGTGACAGCAGCTCCAGGAGCATTACCGACAAGGTGGGGACGACGGCTTCCCCTCACGTTAATGGTGTGGGTCATTGTCACCATGCATGTTGTTTCCCACGTGCGACCTTATGCAACTTTTGAATGAGGTAGGGTGCTATTTTATTGGATTATCATCATAGTTTTAAAAATGGAATTAGACTGATTAATTCCATTGAATTAAAATTGATCACTTGGTTAAACTCCAAGAATTTACTTATTTGTATTTGTACTTAAATTGTGTTCGGAAAAGATTTGAACTTATCCATAAAAGAGATGTAAAAAAAATTCCCTTTTTTTTTTTTTTTTGTGTTAAGAAATTCTATTGTTGTATATATAAGCTGATGCACATAATACGAAAAACTCTCCCTCACTCATTGAATATATATTACATGAACACAATTATTTATTACTACTACTACTACTGCTAATAATAATAATAATTGTTCATTTGTAAATGATATAAATTTACCTAAAACTTTGATTTTAAAATCGCCGCATTTTTAAGGGCAAGAATCAATTTAAGTTATATTGGGATATATATAAAGTAATTATTGAATAACGAATAATTGATTCATGTGGAATCTTATCTATTATAAAATTCATATTATTTGGGCATACTACAGAGGACGCTGATCCGTAAGTTTGGTGTCGCACCAGGGGATTCGAAGGAATCTTTAGTGATTGGAGTTCCTATGTAATAAATATATATATATATATATATATATATATGATGCAAAATGAGTAAAATATAAAAAGAGCTCTCTATCTCCTCCTGACACATGACAATTGTGGTTCTTAACTTATATATATATGCTAGATTGCGTTACATTATCAAGATTTCTCTCACTAATTGCATCATTTTATTTCATTATATATATATATATATATATATATATATATATATATATATATATATATATATCACACACCCCATTTTTGGCTTACCATTATATAGCAAAGCTTTAGGGTTTTCAAAAATTGTTCTTTCTCATTAATTAATTCTAGTTTTTTTTTTTTTTTTTAGTTATTAGGTGCCTTCTAAGGTTTTGGCCTAGGCAAAATATCTCATTTTTTACTCTCTTAACCTTAGTGCCTTGAAATTAAGTTTCATTCATTAGGTTTTTTTGCTAAAATTATCGTTTACACTCACTCTTGTGAATTACACGCACAACATCAAAAGAGAAAAATGAAAATACCACAAAACAAAAATCAGTCTTCATGCTTGGGCTGTTGGTATTGAGCCTTCTTCACCTACATGCATAACACATATCAGGGTTAGTTCCGTTAGCTAAAGTATTGCAAGTCACAATAGTAGTTTAATTTGGGCTAATTTGTGAATTTGGCCTATTATGGGCCCATTGTTGCTTTTAAAGCCCAATTTGGGCCAATGGTGTGATTTAAGGCCTATTTCAGGTCTTTATGTGAAATGGTAGCCAACTTCTTTTAATTACAAATCAATTCAAGCTTTTTGGTGATTTAAGGCCCACCATGGGCCTTATTTTGAATTAACAACCTAGTAATGGGCATTTTTTTTTTTTTTATAGAAATTATGGCCCATTGTGGGCCTTTCTTTTAAGTTAAAGTCAAATTTGGAGTTGTGGGCAGTCAAAAGCCCAATTGTGGGCCTTCAATTAAAATTACAACCATTCCCACATCGTTACTCCCTATGATCAGGTGTGGCATGCCATCCACTTCCCCATGTCCCTCATTTTCCTATGCAAAGCTAGTTGTGAGCATTTAGGAAAATTAAAGAGAAACTAAGGAAAGAAGTCAAATAAAGGAACTAAGTAGGGTGAGCTCAGCTGATAGGGTGCATTTAGAGATAGTGAAGGAGAAAATACTTAAGAGGTGGGTACTCCATCCCCGCTTTCTATCTTATTTTAAGTTATTCTCGATGTTTGATTGAATGTATGCTGTAAAATGTAAAGAAATTAGAGTTCATTGCATGATTAAGTAGAAATCAATTTGCAGTACTGATGGGGTTTAGCAACCTTTACCGTTGTCTTTCACTGACATGATGATACGTGGACGACCCCTAGATGTCTACAATGGTTGGTAGTTTTGGCAAGTACACATAGAAGTATCTTGAAGATTTTTAGCATGAGAATACTAAGTGATGTGTCATTGCAAGTCCGAGCTCAAGACCCTAATGGGCCCCACACGGATTCGTTGGGTCCCACACGACTCCTCTAGGCCTCACATAGATTGGGCCTCCCTTTTGTCTATTTTTGTATTTAATTTGTAAGGATGCAAGACAACTTGATTGCATATGCAGTGTCTTGTAAGTTGTGAGCATATTTATTGTGTCTTGTAAGTTGATATGTTGTAAGTTGTGAGAGTAAAGATTGTCTCCTATGCTTGTATAGGAAGTGCAAGTGAGTTTAGTGTCTTGTCTCTTTGTATTAAGTCTATATATCTCCATTGTAATAGCTGGAATAGCAGCTAAATTTTTGAATATAATATATCAAAGGAATTCCCTTTTGAAGCTTGTTAAGATTTGTTCCGATCCTTAAGATTGAGTGGCGAAAGGCTACGACGTTCTCCTCGGAGATCAGGTGGTGTGCGACCACTAGTTATACAACACTTCTTCATCATCTCTTATATTTTTACACCATTTCATACACATACAACATCAACACCTTCACTTATTCTAAGTCCTTTCAAGGATTTCTTTGTTGTGATTCGGTTTCGTGGTAAACAATAGTAAGTTATCCAGCGATTTCCCATGGTAAGATTGTTCTTAACCCACCCTTAAACTTCGTGAGAACCTTTACTAAAAGTTCCCTAAACCTTGGTTGATAAATTGCGTTGAATCCCAACATATTTCTTCAAACTCACAAGAGATTAGGTGACTGATCACAATAAATCAGCTGATTGACCTTCTACTACTATCGGTATTTTTTTTTTAAATCTTAGACAGTCGACTAACGTCATTAGATCAGTCAACTAACCATGTACTTCCATTCCAGAATTCAATCTACAAATTCTATGACTATTCATTTTATCATCCTCGATCCCAATTTAAAATTCAGTCCTACCACTCAGAAACAAGACCCAACGATAGTATCTATGATTTTCCTGAAATCGTCACCCCAGGAAAAACACAGAAACAACCCCGGTACTCCTATCTATAGGCCGTAAAATAGAATCTTAAATTCTCATCTCATCCTCTAACAATAACTGACTTATTTATCAATCTACCAATCTCCTATTTCCTTAAAATTCATTCCTATACTCTATTAATTCCTATACTCTGGTATTGTTTCCACTGCACACTAAAGTCTACAGAACCTAGCAACCTAGGCTCTGATACCAAAATGTAATGCCCTAATTTTTGAATCATTTTTGTTCCTCATAAAATATTATTACTCTGATACCATAATCTATAGTCAAAGTGAACCCAGACCCAAAGGTATTGGGGGTTTACCTGTTATACATACATATTACCTAAGCAGCGGAATTATAACATACTTAACATATATACAATAACCAGAGTTTCACTATCTCTACATATAAACATATAAACCCAAAAAATTTGTCATGCCCTTGACTCATCTACTTACCCTACTGCTGGGTAAAACTAATGAACTCCTCAGTCATGGAGCTCGCTCCACTCGTCTATCGGGGATTCCTGAAATATTTGTAATTCTAGGGTGAGACATCTCTTAGTAAAGGAAATATATTAATATTAGTGTGTGGCAACGTGAGTATTATCATACTATAAATATATACTGCAAGTAATTTGATTGTAGTATGACTTAAATTGTATTTGATAATACATGGAAATCTGTACTTATAAACATATTCATAATAGATATACATCACATTTAAATCATCTGCTAAATCTGTATAATACTGAATTTATACCCTAGATGTCCGTATATCATGACTCCACCCCTCATGATTTAGGTTGTGCAGCCTGAAGACTAGACCTAACCTGGCTGGCTTACCAAGTTAAGTCAAACATTACATACTATGCACGGTTGCCCACCCAACTTGGCCTGCCCATCCTACTACACCGGACGCACTTCTAGCGGGTCAGTAACATAGTGGGTATCCTAATACCCCGTCACACTTCTAGGCTAATCGGTCACCGACCCACACTTCCTTACTAGTGTGGTTGCACTGTCGGCTATACCCAATCTGGTCCGCCCAACTTACTACACAGTCAAAACCATTGGGGTCGGCACTCAGTGGGTATACCTACTACACCAATCTGACTAGCTAGCTACGATATCGTGCTCTTAACCTAAGTGACCATCCGAGTTCTGATACTATATAATACATTTCACATAATACATATTTCTGTTCATAAATAAAATTTTCATATTTTTGTAATAGGATTTGACTTTCACATATTTCTGTATAAAAGCTGTTATTTCATAAATTTTGAATCATATAATAATAATGATAATAATACTTTTCACAGCATCTTCGCAGGCTATCTTATCTCGGCATCTGCGCCGGCTATCATATCTCGGCATCTGCGCCGACTATCATATCTCGGCATCCGCGCCTATTATCATATCATAATATACTGAAAAAGTATCTGAATTCCTGTACTGACTATCATTTTTCTACAATCACTATAAAATCATGTTTGTCTCATGAAATATAAACATTCTCTGATATACTATATATACATTCAATTTATACTCATACCACACGAGTGAGTAATTTTACATAATAATATTTAGCCTGGAAAACATAATTTACTGATAAAATATTATTAAATATCAAATCATGATTTACTTAGTTCAACATCAGTATTTCCTAAAACTAATTATATCATACAAATAATCCCTGAAATAAATATTGTATAATAAACGTTAATTTTTCTGAAATACCTAACTTAATCTATTCCCTTACTTGGTTTCCTAAACTACGCTTGCAGGGATCCCGAAATTATACACGCAGCGCTCACCCAAACCCTAAATTCAATAACCCCAGTTCAATCAATTTAATCTCAAATAAAATACTATTTTAAAATTTCTTAGATCCATAAACTCCAAATAAACAATTAAACTCCCAAAAATAACCAATTTGCTTAATTCTCTAAATCTCACTCTCGTTTTGGAGTGGTACCTAAGACCCCCAAATTGAAAATTTGTTCCGGCCAAAATAACGACGATCAAGATTAGGATCCTGTGGTGGTGCCCGATTGTCGATTTAGCTGAAGATTTAAGGAGAAATTAAGAAAAGAGAGGGAATATACCTTTTTTCCAGGAATGGTGTTTACGTCACTTTTACGACAAATCCACTCTAGTAGGAATGTCAATGGCTGAGATAGGAACCTAATGATATATTCCATTTTCTGAATGACCAAATATTTACTGAGAAAAATGAGCTGAGAGACGGAGAGTGAGAGGCGTGAAAGAGAAGCAAAGAGTGATGCGCAATTCTGTGGGGAATCCAATTTGAAATTGGATTGAATGGCTTCCTCAAGAAGCTTTGGTATATAATATATATATCATATATACTTTAACTATTATATTATAGTAACTTTACATCTATATATATATATATATATATATATATATATACCTTTATTACAATTATTTTTTTTCTATGCTATTTCTTTTATTTGTTTATCTCATTAATTAATTTAATAATTAATTAATTAATTAATTATTAATATTATATTATATTATATTATTTATTTATTTATTACTTTTTTTTTTTTCTGAGTTACTACAAACCACATGCAAATGGTGCCAAAAGTCATCACGTGTGCATGAGAAAACAGGGAGGAAAAGGGAATTGACTGCCCTTAAGTAGCCGATTGGCTGTCTAATGGAAAATTTGTGTTTATTTTATTTTTTCTTGAATTTTGATTTCTTCGACTGAGTTAAGATTTTTTTGATGAAAAAATGACCATCAACACATACACTAAAATTAAGATAAAAGAGATGTTCCATCCAATGTAGGTTGTTCTCAAAATTAAAAAATGACTAGTTGAATAGAGGATAATTCATTCAAAGAATGATTACTTCAATAAAACAAATTATCGAAGTTATGTCTTTTGTATACTTCTAAAACTAAAATATGGGAATTCTTTGTTTTTTATGCAGGAATTCCTAAGGTTTTAAAATACAAAACTATCACTCATTCGCGTTAACTTAGATAATTACTTCAAGGTTATATCTTGTACATATCCTGGAAGGAAAAAAAAAAGGCTTTTATCTTATGCAAAGTTAATGGAGTTAATGATTAAATAAATGAAAAACAATAGTCGTAATAAATTGAATTCAAATTTTAAGCTAATTAGGTATCGTCTGTATAGACGAGTGTGTAGAAGGTGCTAATACCTTCTACTTGCATAACAAAATTCTGAATCTTTGATTGGTAATGCAGACCTAATTATGAAATTTAGGAGTTCTAACTACACCCAAACTAAATAATATTGGTTAGTGGTAACTCCATAAAAATCAATCATGAAAATCATCAAAGAAAAAATTTGCCATCCATGTTGAGATAGCTTGGAGTGTATCCTTTCAATAGGAGGTTAATCCTTTAGGACATTGCAATTGCTTTTTTTTTTCTTGTCTCTGTTTTTCAATTCTTTCAAAAAAATAAGGCGGGACTCTATGTTTTGTGTGTTTGTTATATTTGTTTGCTTGTTCTCCCTATCTTTAATTTTCTTGTATAGGAGCGCTATGGTAAACCCTTTGTCCACATCCTAGATAGAATTTGTTGTCAACAACCTAGCATCTTATCATCTCCAAGTTTCTTAAAGATTTAAAGGAGACCATTGTCTAAATATGAGCTATACATACCTAAACCAATTTAGATTCAAGTTGATCAATGACTAGAAATAAACCATGCCAAAGTTTGCACCAAGGCATACCCATATGGAAATAATGGAGATGGTCACACTTTGTGCCTTAAATTCTTTGCCAAGAAATATTCAAGGGACATTTTGGACTGAAAGTCGACTTGTTTAACTTTATTTCATACATCTATTTTGTTTTTTTTGTTTTTAAAAAAAATTTTTTTTGTTAACTAATTGTAAAGTATGATAAATGAAAAAAATAAATTGCCATGCTTTCAATTTTGGACAAAATTTAGATTTACATCATTGGTTTAAGAAAATGTTTATTGTCAGGAAAAGATGACATATAAGGATTGAATATCTTACAAAGGAGAATGTATTATCGTCATAATGTAAATAATAATGTGACAATAATTTATTAAGCAATAACATATAAAATAGACCAAAAAAAAAATATTACTTCTCTGCTCATATCCTATTTTCACAAAACTTTTCATCTATATATCTTTCATAAATTATAATTTCACTATATAATTCTCATCGATTTCTAAATATTTTGCAATTTATAGTTCACTATGAAATATGTTCTTGAATTTGGCCTGCCGATGTAATCTTAGATGTTCATAAGAATATCGTTGCCCCAGGACTAGTTGAGATCTACAGGCAGGGTTATTGGATATTTGAAAAGGAAAAATTATACTTTTCTATGAATATTGAAGAGCACAGGAATCGCTGCCCACCCATCTGACTGCAAACGGGAAATTAAGACCTTATAGTAGTTCCAAAATTTTTTTAAAAAAAAAATAACTTGATTGATACTCCATGCAAGTTTGGATAAAATATGGCAACTTCTCTCTTCGCTAAAGCAAACAAGCTGGGATTATAAATAGATACTGTTGCAGGGAGATGTATAGCTTTCTTCAAGCATGGAGAGAGAGAGAGAGAGAGAGAGAGTTTATTTAATATTATAAATAGCCAGCTAGGGCAGCAGTTCCCATAACCCTAGCCACGGTGAGGTGCAGTAGTGATGGCAGTTTGGCCAGGGTTGGAGGAAGCCCGGGCGAGCTCTTCCATCCGGGTTCGCACGTCACCTTGCAGCTGCTCCACCGCTGCTTTCAGCTCCTCGAGCTCCTGTTTGCCAGTCCGCTCAATGGTCTCGTCCAACGTGTTCTGGTTGCACCTCTGCCTCACCGCCTGTCGCAGCATCTCCCCCCGCCGCCTCTCCGCCTCCAGCTCGCTCCGCACCTGGTAGCACTGCTGGGTCAGGCCACGAATCCGCGCCATTGCCCGACCATTCGCCCTCCTGTTCTCCATCCCGAATATTTTTACCTCTTCCCAAGATGAATAACCTGAAAGAAATTTAATAACAATGCTTACAAACACATACTCGCTCCTTATTATATATATATTGCGCCTGCAATTATATGGGTTTTTTTTTTTTTTTTTTTGATTCGGCAATTCTGAAAACCCTAGAGGGAGTTTTACGTTTACGTTTTTGTTTTTTCTTGTTTTTCTATTTTTCATGTTCGGGTAATGACTTAATTTCGTCTGGGATTTTCACAATATGGTGGCTCCGCCGTGTTAGGGTTTGCTGTCTGACCTAACAAAATATTATATAATGAGGTAAGCACACGGAAAGCGCTGGCGTGAAGAAATTAAACTCTATTTGTAGTAACTTGAGATATTAATTGCATTTCTTCAATGTGATGACCATGCTGTTATCGAAGTGAATATTTTCGCAATCAATAATAGGTATCATTCCGATATAGTCAACAATTTAATTAATATATTCGCAAAAGCAAAGCATGCATGAAGGCTGGAGCTTGCTTTTACAAGTCAGATTTGGTTCTTGTTAAGATTTCATTTTGTTAAATCATAAAGACCTTTCTTGTGCGGCATAACTCTGCCAAAATAATTGCATCAATGTACTGGAATTATTAATATTTTGCTCCTCTTTTTACTTTTTACTTTACAATTTCTTATATTTAAAATTTCTAAATACCATTCTTTGCATTTGGGAGCAAGAGTTTCTGATTTTAGATTTAGATTTTGGCGAATCTTGGACGAATTTTAATATAATTTAATATTACATCTTATCAAAATCCAATATTAATCTAAATTCAAAACCTCTCTAAACATATGATTAGAAAAAAAGCAATACAAAAAATGGGTGTCTATGATTTTGACAAAAAAATCAACTCATGGTGAACAAAAAGTGTAACTTAGGAACTAAAGGGGAGATTACTAAAGGACCAGTAACCCCTAAATAAAGAGTGGATAAAGACTTATAACTTCTATGACTCCCTTAAGAACTAAAGAAGTACGCATTAATTTCAAGTAGGTAATTTTTGCTATTGTAAAAATGGTTTTAGAAGGAAAGTAAGAGAACGATTTGACTATCTTTTGATCTCACAATTCATAATCTCATAACCTTTCTCCATATTATTGGAAATATTTTCAAATCCTTGGCCCTAAACTTGAGTGTCAGGAGGGTCCCTGGAGACCACCGAGAGTCTCCCAAGCTTCTTTTTCTTTGTAGGTGATTGACATGTATTGTGGATGGAAACATCATACTTGATTTTTCATGTCAATACTAATTGTGTTTAGGAGAAAACTTGGATTTGAATTCGCGTGGATTTGAATAAAATGCAATAATAAGTTATATTAAATCTTTTTCACTTCCTCACAATTCCAAATCTATGTCTCAAATTTTATCCTTCCAAATACAACACATGAGAAATTGGAGTCATAACCCATTATTAAGTAGAAAAGCTTTTTTTTTTAAAGAGCTTTTCTTAATGGAATTTAATTGCTTTTTTTTTTTTGGGCTTTTGGTCACATAGATATTGATTTTCATCATAGGAATGCTTATATAAATGTAGTGAAAGAATAGTTACTCCTTATACTATTATTTAAAATCTATTTTAGTACATATATAATATTATATTATTTAATTAGTATAATTAAGGATTTACCCTTATTAATTTTAGTCAATTGCAGGTGACATCTAAAGCAATTTAATGGTGTCTAGGAATTGAAGGATAGAAATTAAGGAAGACCTCTCCACCCTATCTATTAGTTAGTCCATTTGAGCTTGGATATTCTTTTCTATGAAAAAAGAATATATATTATTTTGTAACTATATATTTTATGCTAACTATGCACTTAAAGAAGTCATAATCACTTAGAAATAAAACTTCTTGCATTTTTTTTAGCGTTAGGCTTTTAGCAAATTTTTTTTTTGAAAGATATTAATATGAATTTTCATTAGAAAGTGAAACCTCAAGCATCTAGCTTGAGGAAATGACAACAAACAAGTATGATAAGCATACACATATGAAGTCAAAATACAGAACTTTTAGCTTTGGAAGCTAGAAGACGACCCAGGAATTTAGATAAAAGAACAATAGCACTCACAGTTCCTAGAAAGACCTGATAAGAGGGCCTGAAAATGGAGAAACCAATGTCGAACAAAGCCACTAGCTTAGAGAAGCCTTCACTTGCGACCAAGGAACCTGTGAAAAATTAAAGGAAGAAGAATATATATAAAAACTCTGCTCAAAATTATATTTTTTTACAACAATTTACAATCCCTCTTGGAACAATGGAATAATACAAAATTAATCCTAAATTAATTTTCACACTCCTTTATGTAATAAGGAGATTTGCTGACTTTTCTTAAATGGAAATATCACGTAATTGGGGTCTCATGTTTGCTCCTTGATTTGTGGTCTTCCTCAACACTTACCCTCAAGTTGGCGTGGATATTTATAACACCTAACTTGCTGAGTAGGTAGTTAAATTGTGCAACTCCAAGAGTTTTGGTAAATAAATCAGTGAGTTGCTGGCTTGTGTGCATATGGATTGTTTGAATGATCCCATTTTAGAGTTTTCTCGAACTACATGACAATCTATCTCGATATGCTTGGTTCGTTCATGAAACATTGGATTTGAAGCTATATGTATAGTAGTTTTGTTATCACAGTACAGTCTGACTAGTTAAGAATATGTCACTACAAGATATGAGAGTAAAGATTTTAACCAAGTGACCTCACAGCATGTAGAGGCCATAGATCTATACTTTACTTTAGTTGAGGAGCGAGAGACGGTTGTTTGCTTCTTGGTCTTCTAGGAAATAAGTGATTTTTCGAGCAAGATGCAATACCCGGTGACTAATCGTCTAGTGTCCCTGCAGCGTGCCCAATCTGCATCACAGTATGCATGGAGTTGAATTTCACTAGAAGCTGACAAGAAAAGCCCCTAGCCTAGAGATTTCTTAATGTACCGCAAGACTCTGTGTGCTGCATCCAAGTGTGGTATACGTGGCTTGTCCATAAACTGACTTAGTGCATATACTTAAGCTAAGTTTGGTCTTGTGATAGCCAAATAAATCAGTCTTCCCACAAGTACGTTTACGCTCAATTTTTTGGGGCACAACTGTTGAAAAAAGATCCACAACTTAATTAACACCTAGTACATCTTTGGGAAAGTGTTCAAGAAGGAAATCGGGTAGAACCCATTGTAGAAGAATGTGATAGTCATGACTTTTCATTCCTAACATCTTCCCTTCCTTCGTATTTATGCATTAAGCTATGTTCGATGCATATCCATCAAGGAACTTCATTGATTTAAACCATTCGAAGAATTCATTCTTCTCTTCCTTTGAAAACGTGTAACAAGATGATGGCATGAGAAGTTTGTCCCCATCACAAACGGGTGCAACTCAAGTAGTATTCCTTTATCTTCCATATCCTTGTGAGCATTTGCGATGTCCTTTGTCTTCCCATTCATATCCAGCAATGTACAGATGACATTCTCACAAATGTTCTTTTCGATGTGCATGACATCCAAGTTGTGGTGTAGTGGAAGATCTTTCCAGTATGACAACTTGAAGAAGATTCTTCTCTTTGTCTAAATCAACTCTCACTCAACATGTTTTATTTTTCTACTGGTTGGTAGTTTCCCCAATTTCACATCTCCGATCAACCTGAGTTGGTTTAATATCTCTTCCCCACTTAGTCACTTTGGCTGCATGTAACGACGTGCCTAATTTACACATTTTTTTTTCATAATAACACTTAATTTAATAAGCTTGATATTTTGTTCAACTAAATAACATAATCAACCTAGACCCATGGGTACCAGGGATATACCCAAAATATAAATCTGATACCTAAGCAGCAAAAAACGTAATTTACAACATACCATACAACAAATCACAATGACAAAGTCCTACTAAAACTGTTAGATATATATATATATACAATCATCCACCAAAAGGCCAAAAGTACCCTAGGGTCTCAACCCAAAAATAAACCTAACCCTGGCTCAACAACTCACCCTTTAGATAGGGTAGCTTAGTCAGACTCTACTGTCGTGGAGCTCTATCTGCTCCTCTACCCGGATTTCCTGAAATGTTTATATAGCTAGAGTGAGATACCTCTCAGTAAGGGAAATAAACTAATATCAGTGTGTGGTGATATGAGTATTAGCGTGTTATATATATATAAATTATATAATAAGCCTATTTTGTAAAAATTGTCTGTAATAGAACTGAATAAAACATGATTGTCATATCATAAAAAGCATACTAGATTTCTATACATGAAAATCATCTTATATAACTGTACAATACTGAAATAACACTCAGGATGGATAGCTAGCTGATGTCACGTCTTACCCCCACATGATTAGGTTGTGTAGCCCAAAGACGGGACCTAGCAATGGCTGACTGACCATGCTAGATCAATCATAAGTCTGTAAGTACAACGTTCCTGCTCCTCTTGGTCCCGGACTGCCAGGGGGACTACTCCACTCTACACTAAAGTCACATCGACTGCCATCTCCCACACTACTGGTCATGTGGTAGCACTATCATAATTCTGAACATATAGCTACGATATCGTACTCCTGAAATTGAACTAAACCATACCATCCGAGTTCTGATAACATATAATATGTTTCATATACTGAACAAACTGTTTCGTATTTTATAAATTCTGTCTTATCATACATGATTATGGCATCTGCACCAACATGAATCTCGGCATTTGCGCCGGCATAACAAAACATGAATCACGACATCCGTGCCGACATATCTTAATATGCTGAACATAATTTTTCTATACTGTTTAATATGTAAAATCATGGTTCCTCTATTGTTTCATAATTGCCTTGAAAACTATTATATCATGCTTGATTTGGGAAAAGCATATTATTTTGACATACATAATTATATGAAAATTTAAACTCATGCCACACAGAAATGGGTAACCTACTAAATGTAAAATTTGGTCCCAAAACCATATTTTCTGATAAAACACGTTTAAAACATATCCCTGTTCATAGCAATATTTGCCAAATATAATTATATAATATACGTATTTTTCTGAAAAATTTAATGCTATAAAATAATAAATAATTTCGTAAAAATTTCTTACTTAGTTTATCCCCTTACCCGACTTATTGGGAAGCCCACAAAACATCCAATCCTACACCTGGAGTGCTCCCAGCACAACACCCTGAAATTAACATTTTTCCCACAAAACTTCAGTATTATCTTCCTTAACATATTCCCCTCAGTCCAGAAACACCAAAAACCCAATAAAACTGAAATTAACTAACTTACCCAAATTTTTGGATGGTTCCCAAGTTAGCGTAACCAACAAATCACTCTAGTAGATGGGCAGAGAATCTTTCTAGGAGTGACGTGGCAGCTTCTTATCATCAAACCGAAAAAGAATGGGGCCGAATTTCTAGAGAGAAGGTAAAGGAGCCGAAGTTTGGAGAGAGAGATTTTGTATGAAGTTTCCTTGTAGAAATCGGATTTGAGCCCATTTATACACCAGCCTTCGTTGACGAGATACGTCACTTAATCGATGAAGTCAAGTATAGAGTTCGTCGATGAACACTTATTTATTGTCGACGAATTTTAGAACCTGCAAACTGTCCTCTCGGTAATTTCTCTTCGATGAAACATGTGGCATGTGACAAATTTAGTAGTGAGTTCGCCGATGAAGCTGGAGGGTTCGTTGACTAACCCTGCAATTTCTCCTTTTTGAATTTCCTTTTCCTTCCTTTTTGTATTTTTTAAATACTATAATTTTTTGAGTCTTTACATTCTCCCGTTCTTATAAAAATTTCGTCCTCGGAATTTACTATCTGTATTAAACACCATCCCTTAAAGAAAATGGAATACTTAATTTATTACTTACCCTCACTTGTGGTGGAGGAATATCATGGTTACATTCAGGGTTCTGGGAGATTACAAATACACATAAAATAAAATTCTTCCACAAACAAAATACTATCTACTACCAAAAAGACTACCACATGCACTAACTAACTTGAAAAAGAAACATCACATATCTACTTGTATTTCTTTCTAATTACTGCTATTGCCAACTAAACAAATGCAGGTATTTCTGTTGTATCTCTTCCTCGAGCTCCCAAGAAGTTTCTTCCACTGCATGATTCCTCCATAGGACTTTTACTAATGGAATCCTCTTATTGAATAATTCCTGTTCCTTCTTGTCCAGAATCTGTAGTGGAGTTTCCTCATAATCCAAAGTATCACTAAGTTCTAACTCGGCATAACTGATGACATGGGAGGGATCTGACACGTATTTCCTTAACATGGAAACATGACATACGTCGTGAATTCTAAATAAAGTTGGTGGTAAAGCTAACCGGTAGGCAACTGACCCTACTTTTTCAAAAATCTTGAAAAAGCCAATGAACCTAGGGCTCAACTTACCCTTCCTCCCAAACCTCATAACTCCATTCAATGGCGCTATCTTCAAAAATACATGGTTTCTAACTTCAAATTCCAACTTCCGGCGGCGTGTATCAGCGTAACTTTTCTACTGACTCTAAGTTATCGTATGCCTGCTACACAATTTTCGGTCCCAAAACTCGCCTTTCACCAATCTCATCCCAGTAAAGAGGAGATCAACATCTCCTACCATAGAACGCCTCATAAGGTGTCATGTCAATGTTGGCCTGATAGATATTATTGTATGCAAACTCTACGAATGACATATATTGGGTCCAACTACCCCCAAAATCCAGCACGTACACCCGTAACATATCCTCTAATGTCTGAATCACCCTCTTAGTTTGGCTGTCCATTTGAGAATGAAACATTGTGCTGAAAGATAATTGAGACCCCAAAGCCTCCTCGAAGCTCCTCCAAAACCGTGAGGTAAAACATGGGTCTCCTGAATATATAACTCCACCAGTTTGTCCATAGAGTAGTTGAATTTAATAGGGATAAAGTGAGTAGTCTTTGTCAGTCGATCAACAACCACCCAAATAACATTCTGTCCCTACCGCATCGGTGGTAAACTTGTAATAAAATCCATCAAAATATGATCCAACTTGCACTCTAGGATATAAAGTGGATGCAACTGACCTGCCAATCTTTGGTACTCAGCTTTAACCTACTGGCATATCAGACACTGCTGCACAAACTCGGTAATCTCCCTCTTCATGCCGCTCCACCAAAAAGACTCCCGCAGATCCTTATACATTTTAGTACTGCCATGATGAATCGTGTATAAGGATATGTGAGCCTCCTCTAAGAACGTCCTTCTGATGTTCATATCTACAGGCATGCACAACCTGGAATGGAACCTCAAGACCCCATCATCAGAAATACTGAATTTATCTCCCTGTCCGTCTTGCACCTTAGCCATCAGCTTTGTTAGTTCTGCATTATCTCTCTGAGCTGTCTTAATCCTTTCCTGTAGAGTAGGTTGCAATACCAGGTTGGCAATAAATGGTTGGGGATCAATCTTTACCAACTATACACTGAGTCTCTCCAGATCCATCTAGATTGGAAGCTGAACCTCCATAGCTGCCAGTGTTGGTCCCACTAATTTCTTACTCAGAGCATTAGTTACCACATTTGCTTTCTCTAGGTGGTAACTGATAGTGCAGTCATAATCTTTAATATGTTCTAACCACATTCTCTGTCTCATGTTCAGCTCCTTTTGAGTGAAAAAGTATTTCAAACTTTTGTGATCAGAGAATATCTCTCATCTCTCACCATACAAGTAATGCCTCCAAATCTTTAACGCGTGTACCAGTGCAGCCAATTCCAGATCATGGGTGGGGTAGTTCTTTTTATACTCTTTCAATTTTTGGGAGGCATAAGCTACAACCCTACCATGCTGCATCAATACACGGCTGAGCCCTTTTGAAGATGTGTTACTATAAGTTACATGACCATCACCCCCTAACGGGATGATCAACATCGGTGCAGTGAAAAGCCTTTGTTTCAGTTCTTGAAAGCTCTATTCACAACTTTCATCCCATTCAAATTTAACATTCTTCCTAGTCAAACACGTTAGAGGCCCTGATAATGTTGAGAATCCCTCAACAAACCGACAGTAATAACCTGCTAGCCCCAAGAAACTCCTGTTTCCTTGAACATTTTCGGCCTGGCCCAATTCATTACTGCTTCAATCTTGTTGGGATCCACAGAAATTCCATCCCCTGATATAACATGCCCAACAAATGCCACTTTCTCCAACCAAAACTCACATTTACTGAACTTGGCATGCAATCCCTTTTCCCTGAGCATCTGAAGTACCAGCAGAAAGTGTGTCTCATGCTTCCTCAAAACTCCTTGAATAGACGAGTATATCATCAATGAAAATAACAACAAACCGGTCTAAATACCAATGAAATATTTTGTTCATCAAATCCATGAATATAGTAAGAGCATTCGTCAGACCAAAAGGCATAACGAGGAATTCATAATGCCCATATCTTGTCCTAAAGGCTATCTTTGAAACATCTTCTGCTTTTACTTTCACTTGGTGGTAGCATGATCTGAGGTCAATCTTGGAATAGACCGCGTACCCTGAAGCTGGTCAAATAGATCATCTATACGAGGTAGAGGATACCTGTTCTTAATTGTCACCTTATTAATTTCCTTGTAATCTATACACATCCTCACAAACCCGTCCTTCTTCTTTATAAATAACACTGGAGCTCCCCACGGTGATACACTGGGATTTATAAAACCCTTATTCAGCAAGTCTTGCAGCTTATCCTTTAGGTTTCTCAACTCTGCTGGAGCCATTCTGTAAGGAATTTTAGAGATCGGTGCCGTCCCGAGAAGTAGATCAATAGGAAAATCTACCTCACAGTTAGGAGGCAATTTTGGAAATTCTTCAGGGAAAACATCTAGAAACTCCTTAACCACTGGTGTATTTCTAAGCTTCAACTCATTCCCTAAAACCTCCTTGATAAAAGCCATAAATCCCTGACAACCATCTAGGAGTAGCCTTCTCGCTTACATGGCTGACACTAACTGAGGCGAGGAACACACCTGCGACCCCACAAAGCTAAATTCTGGCTTGCCTGGTGGTTTGAAGATCACCTCTTTCAAATGGCAGTCAATATTAGCATAGTTAGCTGCCAGCCAATCCACACATAGTATTACATCAAACCCATGCATGTCCAGTACAATTAAATCAGCAGGTAGTACTCTTCCCTGAATTTCTGCGGAATAACCTCTAAGCAAACCTATGACACTTTACCACTGAACCAGTCGGTGAAGTTACTAACATTTCTACATCTAATAATTGGGTCTCACCTCTAGACAATTTAATGAAATTTATAGACACATAAGAATGAGTAGCACCTGAATCAAATAAAACAATAGCATGGCATGAGAAAATAGTAAGGGTACCTATCACGATGTCTACAGCCATCTCAGCGTCTCCTGGCATTAGAGCATAAACTTTCGTTGGGGCTGCATTCCTCTACTGACCTCCACCAGGCGCCTAGTAACCTCCCCTGAACTGCCTAAAAGCAAAAGCAATACCAATAGGTATAGGACAATCTCGTGCCAGATGCCCCGATCCTCCATAGCGGTAACATATGCCTCTCCTTGCTCGGCACTCCTCCAGATAGCTCTTCCCACATATCTGACATACAGAGCAAGTTTGAGAACTTTGAACCTTATGGCCCCCAATCTCCTACCTCTAACCCTTGTTGTAGTTTCCTTTCCTCCACTGACCACGACCAAAGCTCTGTTGAAAGCTTGAAGGTGTGGACCTCTTCTTTTGTCCCTACTCCTTTACACCCAACCGCTCACTGGCCTCAGCCAAAGCTGTTTTATCAACTAACTCAGCAAAGTTCTATATTTTCAACACCATAACTTGTTTGTAGATCTCACGTCTCAACTCCCTTTCAAATTGTCTTGCTTTCTTTGCTTCATCGGGTATAATAAACAGGGCGAAGCAAGACAACTCTATAAACCTCGCCACATACTGTTAGATCGTCAGCTATCCTTGCTTCAAATTTAGGAACTCTTCCACTTTAGCTCCCTTGATAGTAGCTGGAAAATATCTGTCAAAGAATAATTCTTTAAATCGGTCCCATGTCATAACTATCGGTGCCATCCTCTGCTACTCCAAAAGTCTCACTGCAGTCCACCACTTCTCGGCTTCCCCTGTCAGTTTATAGGTGGCGAAGAGGACTCTCTGCTCCTCTATGCACTGTAATACTGTCAAAACCTTCTTGATCTCTTGCATCCAATTCTCAGTAGCTGCAGGATCAACTCCTCTTAAAAATGATGGAGGAGTCATCTTGGTAAATTTCTCTATCGTACACCCATGGCTTGTAGATGGGCCACCCTACTCTCTAGAGCTCCTAGTGATCTTTGCCATAACCTGTTGAGCCACACTGTGTAATACCACATCAGAGTCAGCCTCGCCTGCACTCAAGGGCTCTGCACCATCACTACCGCTTGCATGGGCGCTACCTCATCTAGGGTCCATCCTAGAAAGGTAATAAACATGACTTAGGGACCCTATCCTTATAAGTTACGCATCTAACCAAAATCCCCTATCTTGACATCCTTATCTTATTTCAAGATCCAGTCCTACACTTTAGAAACACAACCCGACAATTATTACTATGACTTTCTTGAAATCGTCATCCAAAAAAAAAACACAGAAACCACCACGGAAGTCCTGCCTTTAAACTGCAAAACAAAATCTCAAATCCTCTTCCTATACTCTAGTATTGTTTATGCTGCACTCTAGAGTCTACAGAAACCTAGCAACCTATGCTCGGATACCAAACTATAACAGCCTACCTAATTTACCACATGAAATTAGGAATAGCTTCCCAAGAGGTGGGGTGAATTGGCTTTTGAAACTTTCTTTTTAGTTATTTTTTAAAGTACTTAACTTCTTTTAATATTTAACCAATTCTTTGACTTGTTTATCTATTTTTTTAATCAAACAATAACTTGGTTTCTCTTAAACAATAAACAAGAGAACTAATAAAACATTCAATCTTCAACCACAGAAATAATTAAACTAGTCAAGCCTATCAACCACAATGCTTAAACCAACAACCAATTTGATTGTCAAATATAAATTCACTTCAGCACTATTAGATTTATAAAATCATTCAAGATTTAGCACTTTCTAAAATATAAACACAATTCACTCAATCTCAAGCTTTATACCATACAATCACAATATATTAATGGTATATGTAATTTTCAGCTTTTGTATTGTGTTTAGCCCTGTAGTGAATGAAAAATTATGCTTGCTGATGTAAAGCCCCGTATAGATGAATAAAATCACTCTTTCCAAATATTTAGAACTCAAATAAACTCTTGGTAAATTTATCTTTGGGATGTTAACTAAGTAACGTACTCCCGTATGGTTTCCGCAAGATATGGTGTAACCAACGTACTCCCTTTCGATTTCCGCAACCCAAATCAAAATTAAACTTTAAGTTTATTTGATTTCCAAATATACGTAGTTTATATGATTTTCAAATTTAAACCATCCACACAATTTAAATATGCACTGAAAATAAAGAATAGGGAAAGAAAGAGTGAGATGGAGATTTTTACGAGGTTCGGCTTATACCCAGCCTACGTCCTCGCCTTTGGCAAATCACCAAAGGATTCATTAAACTTGTTCCGTTGACGGGTGGAAAAAAACCTGATTTACAAGTGATACCCCACGCTCAAATACTCCTTCACTAGGCTAGAGCCCACCTCTCCAAATGATGTCCCCTCGTTCGTTCACTCCTTTAGGCTAGAGCCCGCCTCTCTAAGCAAT
Source organism: Malania oleifera (assembly GCF_029873635.1). NCBI lineage: Eukaryota > Viridiplantae > Streptophyta > Magnoliopsida > Santalales > Ximeniaceae > Malania > Malania oleifera. The sequence goes on along the minus strand of NC_080428.1, from coordinate 35,422,872 downwards.
ATGCCCTTGCTTAGCCAACGATCCAAACAATCCTTGGAACGTCAAAGAAATGAGACTTCTAAGACATTAACATTCTAAAGCTCAAGTCTTCATGCTTGCTTTGGCCCTTTCTTGGTCTTCAAGTTTAAATATTCTTTGAGCTCTCCCACTTTACTTTTCTTTGGCTTTTTTAACTTTAAACATTTCTTGGCATGCATGACCTCATATTCTTCAAGGTTTAATACATCATCTTTAAATCCATGCTTTCCCCCTTTTAAGCTTCATTTGATCCTTGTAAACACTTTGACCTTACTTTCTCATATGTGAGCCCTGAAATAACATTACTCAAACAAATATGTTAAATTCCACTTATTTGTTAGCTTCAAAACACAATAACAAGATTTTAAGCCTTGTAAGGCCAACACCACATTTTTTTCCTTAATAACACATAATTTAATAAGTCTGATATCTTATTTAACTGAATAACATAATTAACCTAAACCCATGGGTACCAGGGACATACCTAAAATATAACTTTGATACCTAAGCAGCAGGAAACGTAATTTACAACATACCATACACCCAATCACAAAACCAGAGTCCTGCTAAAGCTGTTATATATATACAATCATCCACCAAAAGGCCAAAAGTACCTTAGGGTCTCAACCCAAAAATAAACCTAACCCTAGCTCAATAACTCACCTTTCAAATAGTGTAGCTCAATTGGACTCTACTGTTGCGGAGCTCCATCTACTCCTCTACCTGGATTTCCTAAAATGTTTATATAGCTAGGGTGAGACACCTCTCAGTAAAGGAAATAAACTAATATCAGTGTGTGGCGATATGAGCATTATCGTGTTATATAAATAAACAGTATAATAAGCATATTTTATAAAAACTGTCTGTAACGGAATTGAATAAAACATGATTGTCATATCATAAAAAACATACTAGATTTCTATACATGAAAATCATCTTATATAACTATACAATACTAAAATAACCCCCATGATGGATAGCTAACTGATGTCATGTCTTACCCCTACATGACTAGGTTGTGCAGTTCGAAAACAGGACCTAGTAATGGCTGGCCAACCATGCTAGATCAATCATAAGTCTGTAAGTACGATGTGCATGCCCCTCCTAGTCCTGGACTGCCAGGGGGACTACTCCACTCTACATTGAAGCCACATCGACTACCATCTCCCACACTACTGGTCGTGTGGTAGTACTATTATAATTCTGAACATATAGTTATGGTATCGTGCTTCTGAAATTGAACTAAACCATACCATTCGGGTTTTGATAACATACAATATGTTTCATATAGTTAACATAATTGTTTCGTATTTTATAAATTCTTTCTTACCATACATGATTTTGGCATTTACGCCAATATGAATCTCGAAATTTTACCGACATAACATAACATGAATCACGACATCTACACCGACATATCTTAATATATTGAACATAATTTTTCTATACTATTTAATATGTAAAATCATGGTTCTTGTGTTGTTTCATAATTGCCTTGAAAACTATCATGTCATGCTTGATTTGGGAAAAGCATATTATTTTGACATACATAATTATATGGAAATTTAAACTCATGCCACACAGAAATGGGTAACCTACTGAATGTAAAATCTGTTCCCAAAACCATATTTTTTGATAAAACATGATTAAAAAATATCCCTATTCATAATAGTATTTTCCAAACATAATTATATAATATACATATTTTCCTAAAAATTTAATGCTGTAAAATAATAAATAATTTCATAGAAATTTCTGACTTAGTTTATCCCCTTACCTGTCTTACTCGGAAGCCCACAAAACACCCAATACTACACCTGGAGTGCTCCCAGCACAACACCTTGAAATTAACATTTTCCCCAACAAAACTTCAATATTATCTTCCCTAACATATTCCCCTCAGTCCAGAAACACCAAATACCCAATAAAATTGAAATTAACTAACTTACCCAAATTTTGGGATGGTTTCGAAGTTAGCCTAGCCAACAAATCATTCCAGCAGATGTGTAGAGAATCTTCCCATGAGTGACATGGTGGCTTTCGTACGTCGAACTGGCGAAGAACGGGGCCGAATTTATTGAGAGAAGGTAATGGAGTCAAAGTTTGGAGAGAGAGAAAGGTTTTGCATGAAATTTCCTCACAAAAATTGGATTTCATCCTATTTATACAACAACCTTTTTCGACAAGACACGTCACTTCATTGATGAAGTCAAGTAGAGAGTTCGTCGATGAACAATTATTTTGTCGTTGACGAATTTTAGACCCCGCAAGCTGTCCTCTCGATAATTTCTTGTAGACGAGACATGTGGCATACGGTGAATTTTGTAGTGAGTTCGTCAATGAAATTGGAGGGTTAGTCAATGAACCCTGCAATTTCTCCTTTTTGAATTTCCTTTTCCTCCCATCTTATATTATTTAAGTACTATAATTCTTCGGGTCTCTACATTGCAACCTTCGTTCAGGTTTTCCATTAAAGCTTTTGATGCCATGAGTCCTCCATAGATGTCCAGGTCATAGAAAACGATGATGAAACATAAAGCATAACTTGCATCCATGCTTCAAGGATAAGGACCCAGCATCCCTAACTGGGCATGCTAAGTAACCTTTTGTGCTTTAACTCGACAGGTTGTCATAAGCAAATAAATCATTAATTGTCCACAACACTATAGCATGCATCTGAAATGTTGTCCTGGTTTCCACATCGAATGTCTCCACTCCTTTTTCCCATAGTTCTTTCAACTCATCAATTAACGGACGCAGGTAAACATCAATATCATTACTAGCTGCCCTCGGTCTGGGAATAAGCAGAGACATATAAATGAAGGGTTCTTTCACAAATCGCAATGGCCGGATCACTAGTAAACCATGGATGCATTTAATGAAAATCGGCCCAAGCTTCGGAGTTTGCTAGATGGCTAAGGGTGTTTCCATCTTGAAGATGTTTTTTTAATGTCGTCTCATATTTGCAGCAGTTTTTTTGTACATGTACAATCGTTGCAGACGTGGTATTAATGGACAATATTGCAAAAAATTTTGGGGGATCTTTTTACCCTTCTTCTGATTAGTTTTATACCTCTGTTCACCACATTCTGGGCACTCGTTTGCATTTTCATGTTCACCATAAAAGAGTGCACAATCATACCTACACGCATGTATTGGAGTGTAACCAAGACCCAATTCACACATATATGTCTTCACCTCATAAAAATACTTTAGAAGTGTTTCACCATTAGGTAGTGCTGCCTTAATGAGGCTTAAATGCATGTTGAATGCCCCCTAAGATAACCTATGCATTGTCCTCACATGAAGCAACTTTATCAGGAACTCTAATTTTGAGAACTTTGTACAGTTTGGATATAGGGGCACCCTGTGCATCCCTCACGAGATTAGCAAATGGTTTACCGAGTTGATTTAACGTACTAAGATTGCAAGGTATGGTACCTTCTGAAGTAGATCCATCACCAGTATGCGCCACACCGGCATCGCCCATGTCCACTGTAATCCCCTTTTGCAAGTCACTTAACATTTCAATTAACCCTTTCGAACGCGTATCACCACCTATTATATTTGCCCCCTCATCTTCATCGTTATCATCATCGCTCTAAACTGGGTAATCTTCATTGTGAAACACCCATGTTGTGTACCTTTTCTCCATTTCAAAATCTAATAAATGTGAATGGACCAGATCAATGTGTTTGAATGTTATGTTTTGGAATTTCTTGCAAGGACGCCTTATTCTACTGGCTTTGTTTGCATGAGGTCACGTGAACTCTATGAAATCATGTACCCCTTTTAGGTATTCTGGCAAAAACCTACCCTGAGCGTTTATCCAACTCTTATCCATGTTCATTAATTACTTTATAATATGTTCAAGTAAATGGTGTTGATTACATTCTCATAATGTTTATGATGCATGCATTGTGAATCCTAAAATCAATAACCCTCCGTATAAAGGGTACGGATCCTATCCCATTCAGGAATATTGCATTGCAATCAAATACTCAAATTCCTTCGTCACAGTCATTAAAAATTTTGGCAACATCTCTGCATGACTCTCCAAGTACACGAGATGGGGGAAGTGAACATGTTGCTAGTTTTCCATCACTAACAAATTTTCAAAACATCCCACTATGCACCTAGAGAGCACAAGTAGAGACGTGCTCAAAATATATAATGACAATGAACAACGGGTGAACGATGACAATAATGTAAATAAAACTTCCTGAATTGTCCACATTGGACAATCCAAGAATGGTTGAAATAGAAAAGGTCACGATAGCACACATCCTTGTTACTCCAGTTGGTGAAGGACAGTCATCCACACAATCACCTATCTTTTTGCAGTGTGAATTATACTTATTGGAAACAAAGAATGTGCATCTTCCTTAAAAATGCTGATTGGAAAGTATGGAAGATTGTCTCTAGAGAAGAACATGCCCCTATGAAAATTATTGATAAAGAAAGTGTACCTAAGACTGAAGAGGAATACACAGTTGATGATTGGAAATCGGTTCAAGTTAATGCCACTACAATAAATATTTTATGCTGTGCATTACATGTAAATGAGTTTACAAGAGTCATGGCATGTAAGACTGCTAAATAAATTTGGGAAAAATTAAAAGTCACGTATGAAGGTACCAAAGATGTAAAGGATAGTAGGATAGATATGCTCACTAGTGAATATGATGTTTTTAAAATGATTGCTGATGAATCTATTCAATCTATGTACACGAGATTCACCCGCATCACAAATTCCTTACATGCTTTTGGTAAAACTTACCCCACTTATGAGATGACCAAGAAAATTCTTATGGGACTACCACCGGTCTGGGAAGCAAAAGGCACAACTATAGCTGAAGGATGGAACCTAAATGCAATGACAGTAGATGAGCTGATCGAGTCACTCATAGCATACGAGCTGACAATCAACGAAAGAAAAAGTGAGCAGAATAAAAAAAGGAAAGTAATAGCCCTTAAGGCTTCATCCAGAAATTCGAGTGAAGAGAGCAGTTTAGAATCAGAGGATAACTTGGCTCTTTTAACTAAGATGTTTCGAAAGTTTTTGAAAAAAATAAAAGGAAGTACACCAGAAAATTCTAGGACTCAAAAATAGAAAAGGGAAAGTCAAGCAGAAGGAAGCAAAAGGATGATCCACATACGTGCTATAACTGTAGAGACATTGGGCACATCAAGCTAGATTGTCCCCAGCTGAAGAAAGTGTCTAAAAAGAAGAAGAAGGCACTAAAAGTTATTTGGGATACACACATTACTAGTAGTTCAGACTTTGAATCTAGTGACAACCAAATCATGAATCTGTGTTTGATGGCTTATGAAGACCACGAGGTACAATCTTTTTGCCTTGCCTCATCTTATTATTTCGGTGATTCAAAAAATGAAAATAGCATTCTTTCTTAAAATGAACTGCAACAGGAATATTTGCATACTCTCAAAATGCTTGAAAAAATGAATAAGAAAAATTTCTGATTTGAAATTAAAATTAAAGACATTTTCAAAGTTGTTGGAAAGTCAAAATGAATCTCATGCATCCTTAATAAAAGACAAAGTTTTGAAAATTAAGGATATAGAGAGGAATTTGAAAGATAAATCTAAGATTATTTGTAAATTTACAGAAGGTCAAAATAATTTTGAAAAACTCCTTGGAGTTCAAGGAAATTCCCTAGATAAGGAAGGTCTTGGTTTTAATGGAAAATAAAATGTTAAACACAAACACCTCTACATGGGTCATTTTGTAAGAGAATCAAGATCTTATGTTCCAACTAAACACTCTTATTGATACGTCACATGTTTTAAATGTAAGAGGTTGGGTCACATAAAATTTGACTGTTCTTTTAAGAACAAAGATGTTAAAATTAAGAAAGTCTGGAAAGTCTAAGGAGAGTCTAGCACTAACCCCCATGGACCCAAGAAAATCTGGTTAACAAAAGTAGTTATCTGATTATGTTTGGCAGATAAGCTTGAAATTATCCTCTTCAAAGGACAAATGGTATATGGATAGTGGATGCTTGCGACATATGCCAGGAGATAAAGCTAAATTCTCATCCATTACATCCAAAGATGGAGGATTCGTTACATTTGGGGATAACTCAAAAGGCAAAATTATTGCAGTTGGTAAGGAACCTTCCCTTTTTATTGATAACGTGTTACTAGTTGATGGTCCAAAACATAACCTATTAAGTATAAGTCAATTGTGTGATAAAGGTAATAAGGTCTCATTTGAACATGAAAAATGCACTGTAGAAAATAAATCTGAAAAACAAAATATTGTTTACTGCTGATCGTCATGAAAATGTCTAAACCACTAGCTTTAATAATCTTGCTTCTCAGAATGTAACTTGCTTTTCTGCTATAAATGAAGCTAGTTGGCTTTAGTGTAGGAGATTAGGACATGCAAATATGAACTTATTATCCACTAGTTAAAGGGGAATTAGTTAAAGGATTACCTAAGAAAAAATTTGCAAAAGATAAAATTTGAGATGCATGTCAACTAGGAAAATAAATAAAATCTTGCCTTAAGAAGAAGATATCTATCTCCACCACTAGACCACTTCATATGTTGCACTTACTATTTGGACCTAATCCAAGTCAAAGTCTAGGAGGTAAGTTATATGCTTTCGTCATTGTTAATGACTATTCTAGGTTCACATGGCTGCTATTTCTTACGCATAAAGATGAAACTTGTGAATAATTTATTAAATTGTGTAGAAGAATTCAAAATGAAAAAGGCTATACGATCACACACATATGAAGTGATAGGGGTAGAGAACTTCAAAAGAAAGGTATGGAAGAATACTATGACCCACTAGGAATATCTCATAATTTTTTGGCGCACCTAGGTTCCACAACAAAATAGGGTAATTGAGCGAAAGAATAGATTCTTACAAGGAATGGCTAGAACCATGCTTAACGAACATATCCTACCAAAGTACTTTTGCGCTGTGGTAGTGAACACCGCCTATTATGTATTGAATAGAGTTCTAATTAGACCTACATTCAATAAAACTCCCTATGAATTGTGGAATGGCCATAGACCAAATATCTCATAATTCCATATCTTTGGCCACAAATGCTTTATTCCTAGGGATAATGAACTTCTAGGAAAATTTGATGCCAAATCAGATGAAGGTATCTTTCTAGGTTATGCCTTAGATAGTAAGGCCTACAGGGTATTCAACAAAAAAAAGTTGACTGTAGTTAAATCCATCCATGTAGTGTTTGATGAGTCCAATCCCTTCTCCAAAAAGACTGATGAGGATGAGATTGAGATAGGTAAGCGATTAGAGAAACTATCTATTGAAAATAACTCAGATAATAAAATTACAATTAATGAAACATCTTCTGAGGATATTCAAGTAGGAAGAGAGAGTAATGTGCTACCTAGGGAATCGAAGTATGTAAGGAATCATCCCATTGATCAAATTATAGGTGAACCATCACATGGAGTAGCCATATGACCGTCACTTAGAAATGTGATCAGTCATTTTGCATTCTTATCACAAGAAGAACCTAAGAATGTTGGTGAAGCAATTGAGGATGAATCATGGGTGATATCTATGCAAGAAGAATTCGATCAATTTAAGAGAAATAAAGTATGGACACTAGTTCATAAACCTGATAATCATACTGTTATTGGAACAAAATGGATATATAAGAACAAGAAAAATAAAAATCTAGTAGTGACAAACAAAGCTAGACTAGTAGCTCAATGATATAACCTGGAGGAAGGCATAGATTTTGAGGAAACATTTGCTCCTGTAGCTATAATGGAAGCCATTAGGATGTTATTAGCATATTCTACTTTCAATAATTTTAAGTTATATCAAATGGATGTAAAAAGCACATTTCTAAATGGTTATATTAATGGGAAGTTTATGTTGAACAACCCCCAGGATTTGAAAACCACAAATTTCCAAATCATGTTTATAAATTGACTAAAGCCTTGAATGGATTGAAGCAAGCTCTTAGAGCTTGGTATGAAAGGGTTAGTGGTTTTCTTCTAGATAATGGATTTACTATAGGGAAGATAGACACAACACTTTTCATAAAGGCTAAAAATGAAAACTTGCTCCTAGTACAAATATACGTAGATGATATCATTTTTGGAGCAACAAACGAAGAGTTGTGTAATGAGTTTGCTAGTTACATGTAAAGTGAATTTGAAATGAGCATAATGGGTGAACTTAACTTCTTTCTAGGACTTTAGATCAAACAGGCAAAACATGGCATTTTCATAAACCAATCCAAATACATTAGAGACCTGCTTAAAATGTTTAACATGGAAGATGGTAAAATCTTAGGAAAACCTATGAGTTCTTCCATGAAATTGGATAAAGATGAGTAAGGTGTACTAGTAGATGTTAAGCTTTACCGTGGAATGATAGGTAGCCTGTTATATATGACTGCTAGTAGGCCTGATATTATGTTTAGCGTATGTTTATACGCAAGATTTCAGGCTACACCTAAAGAGTCACATCTATTAGCTGTTAAAAGGATACCTAGATACCTTATTGGAACTATTGAACTTGGATTATGGTATCCTAAGTACACATCTCTTGAGATTGTTAGTTGATGCTGACTTTTCCGGTAGTAAAGTAGATAGAAAAAGTACGAGCGGCACTTGTCACTTTTTAGGACAATCCTTAGTTTCTTTGTTTTTTAAGAAATAGAATTCAGTTGCATTGTCCACAGCCGAGGCTAAATACATAGCGGATGTGAGTTGTTGTGCTCAAACGCTATATATGAAGCAACAACTAATAGACTATGGATTGCACTATGAAATTGTTCCTATAAAGTGTGACAATACGAGTGCAATAAACATTTCAAAGAATCTTATATATCATTCACAAACTAAGCACATAAAAATTAGACATCATTTTCTTCATGACCATGTGCAAAGGGGAGATGTGGAACTTGAGTTTGTGTGCACGGATGAACAATGGGCAGATAAATTCATGAAACCACTTACGAAGGATTGATTTATCCAAATTAGACGTGAATTAGGCCTGATGCATAGTAGAGAAGTTTCCTAGATATACATTAGAATACATAAGTGAGGGGAAGCAACGTAAATTAAAATTCAATAATGACTATTGCATATTAAATACCTTGTGGATATATGCTACATGTTGATGCGGGCATGAATTTTTGAACTTTAATGAACTGTTTGCTTACCTATATCAATGTTGATTGAAATGTTGTTGTATGTTTAATATGAAATTTCATTTAACAAAATAGCTATATCTTTAGAAAAATGGGAAGAAATAAATTGTTTAACATAGGGGGAGAGATAATAATAATAATAATAATAATAATAATAATAATAATAATAATAATAATAATAATAATAATAATAATAATAATTATTATTATTATTATTATTATTATTATTATTATTATTTTTACAAAAGGATGAAATATTTAACTCCGTATATTTTTGTATACATTTTTATTGATGTCAAAAGGGGGAGAAATGTATCACAATAAAATTTTGTTCAATAGGGAGAAATATCCAGTAGTAAAATTTTGAAAGAAAAGGGGGAGAAATTAATTCTAAATAAAAGGAGAATAAATAGTTGAAATTACAATCCTAAAGAGTTTATTGTCTTTATTCTACATATTGTTTGGATTACTTTGCAACACTATTTATCATGCGCATTCTTAGGGGGAGCCAATTTAGGCTAAACCCAAAATTTTTGCTTCTATATTTGTCATCATCAAAAATGGGGAGATTGTTGATTCTATGAGTCCAATCCGGTTTTTATAATGAAAAATCAAATAGTATCTTATCTGTGCATTGAGATTGTGAACATGATCTTTACTTAGCATGCACGGAAGGTAAGGAAGTCATGGAAGCCATGAGGAACTTAAAGCATATACAACCTGACATACTCCATGGAATTAGAAGAGCAAAAAAGCTTCAAGTTTTTCAAGTGTAATAGGTATTTACTATTACTTGTATTTACATATCTCATATGATATAGTTAGAAGCTCAAAATGGAATATAAATTGACCTTAGGATGCATGCATTTTTTGAACATTTACATTCACTTATCCTAGGTTGAATTTGGCAGAAAATAAGGCAGCTCGTTGACGAACGCCATGGCCTCATCGAAGAACGCATGGAGGCCACTCGGCAACGAATGGTTTGTTCTTGTCAATAAGAAAATACTGAGAGATTAAAAATCTTAGACAGGCCATTCGGCGACAAACTCATGCTCTCGTCGACGACACTCGTGGCACAGAACAACGTGTCAGCCCAGAAACAGACAAAAACCCTTTACTTCTAAATGATCCAATAGCCAAAATTTGATCAAATGCCGATTACACTTATAAACATAAGCCCAAAACCCTAGAAACACAAGAAGAAACACCTTGGAGAGACTACTCTTGATATCTTGTGCTAAGTGTGCCTCCATTCCAAAGACTTTGCCAACACTCTATTGCATTCATAATCTTTGGGCAAATCATCTCAGTTTTCAAAGGGCATTCATCTACACATCTTGCAAGCAAACTTTGGTGATTGAGGTTTTATCAATAAGTGATTTGTTTATGCATTCAATATATATATATATCAAAGTTTTTTCATCTCTCATATGCTTATATCTAATAGTTTTATATAGAAGAAAAGTCCCTTTTTTATTACTTGAAAAATTTATTTTTGAAAGGGTTTGCTAAAGTTTGAATCGTTGCAGATTTTCGAGTTCATATTATACTTAAAGATTTCATCTTATGATATTATTGCAAAAAAATTTGATAAGCAAATTCCAAGGATTTTAAATACATTCTTGAGAAATTTTTTATTAATACTGATTTAGGTTTAGATCTTTGAAGCTAATTTATTATATATATATATATATATATATATACATATATATATATATATATATATATATATATACTTATATATATCAATATACAAAGATCATATTATTGATTTAGATCTTTGGAGCAAAACTAGTTTACGTATATTTTTACAAAGATCATTAAGTTGGATTTAATCTTTGAAGCTAATTAGTCATATCCTTATTTATACAAAGATTGTTAAAAGAATTTAATCGACCACATCGCATTAACTCATTAAGATTTATGTTATATTACCTAAGTATGTATTAGGGTTTAAATTGTACTCATTATCTTTGTGAGAAGCATTTGAGTTTTGGAGAAAGTTGTAATCTTATTATTGTATTGATGGTTCGAGTTGTGAACTGGAGTGAGGGGGAAGCTACGCCTTTTATAAGTAGCGGATTGTAATGGGAAGCTTCATCCCAGTTAAAGGAGTTAGATTAGTGGAATCCTTGAGTGGGTTGCTTAAGTCAAAGACGTAGGCTAGGTTGGCTGAACCTTGTAAAAGTATGTGTTTGCATTTCTCTTCCCTCAACTCTTTTAATTTTTGTTTGCGTTTAATTGTCTATCTTGCATGTATGTATGTTAATGAATATTAAGTACACTTGAGAGTTAATTAGGTATTACTGAATTTATTAAAATATTAATTTGAATTAATTTCATTAGATAGCTTAATAAATTGAAACCTAAGTATTCCCTAACTTATGATTATTTTGGTAAATATGAAAATAGGGATTAAGACATAAAATAAATTTAAATAATTTTTAAATACCCAATTCACCTCCCCTTTTGGGATTGCACCTAAATTAACAAATGTTTCTTATAAGATCAATGGCATAAGATATGTAAAGATAAAGATGTTTGGTGGTGCTATGAGAACCTTGAGTAATGTAAGACATATATCAGAGTTAAGGAAGAGTCTTATTTCACTTGGCACCTTGGATTGTAATGGTTTCAATTACAAGTCCGAAGGTGGGGTTATGAAAGTATGGAATGGTAGTCTGATAGTGATGAAAGGGTAAAAGCTGGATGAGAATATCTACACATTGCAGGGAACTACTGTTGTTGGTGGAGCTGTAGCTGTAGCTGTAGATGTTGAATCTGATGAAATTGTCTTGTGGCATATGCGTCTTGGGCATATAGGGTTACATGGTGTGAAGGAACTACACAAGAGGAAACTCTTGAAAGGCATAAATTCATGTCAGCTAGACTTTTGTAAGATTTGGGTTCTTTTAAAACAAAATAAGGCAAAATTCAAGTCAGCTATTCATAAGACTAAAGGTATTCTTTATTATGCGCATTCTAATGTTTGGGGCCTGGTTAGAGTAGCATGAAGGAGTGGACATGTGTATTATGTAAGTTTTGTTGATGATTACTCACGGAAATTCTGCGTATTCATGCGGCACAACTCCTATACGTTTGCCAAGTTCAAGTTGTGGAAGGCTGAAGTGGAAAACCAAATGGGGAGGTGATTATGCGCTTAAATTGCGTAATTAGGTGCTTTGATTCATGCATTGGGAATCCTATTTTGTATTTAAATGCCTAATTACTCTCAATATTTTAACATTATGTTCTATTTATAATAATTGAATTTTATTAAGTAATTTATGAAATTTTGGTACTTTTTATTGTAGGGCAACTATCGGAAGCCAAAAATCGACGATACTTTTTAATTTGTGCATAACTCTCTCATCCAATCTCCGATTCAGATGATTCAGGATGCCATAGAAAGATAAGAAATTTTCTACAATTTTCATATTTTGCATTTTGTGAAATAATGGATGCATCAAGATCCAAATCAGACGTGAAGTTAACATACACCATTTTATGGATTATTTCGACAATTCTTCGTAATCTTGGTGTAACTTTCTCATCCAAGCTCCGATTGAGACGATTCAAAATTTTGGGAAAATATGAAAAAGAGCTCTACATCTTTTGTGTTTTAAGATTTGAGAGTTACGAGCTGTACAAGGGTCAAAAGTGGGCTTGAAAGAGGAGGGCAGTTCATGTACCTTTGAAAAAAAGAAAAAAGAAAATAAAAAATAAAAATATAAAAAAATGAGTTGTGACCCGGCCATGTAGCCAGGTCATCTCAGAAGGGTGAGGCGCTGGGTACAAAGAAAGGAAAGACAAAAGAATGGAAAGACAAAAGAAAGGAAAGAAAAGCAAAGAAAGGAAAGACAAAAGGAAAGGAATGAAAAAGTCAAAGAGGAGGGTTTCCTTGGGACAGAGCAGTGTGCAAGAAGAGAAGAGGGGGGCAGCGTGCGCTGTGCTAGAGAGGGAGGCCGCACCATAGGAGAAGAAAAGATTTTTCTTGGTGAGACACACGAGGGAGGCCAAACCACAGAAAGTTTCTGGGAAAAATTAATTTTTGGGAGCTTTCTTGTGGTTTTCTTTTGGGGGTGCTGTGAAGATACACACACAACCAGCAAAGGAGAGTTGGAAGCATGCAAAAATAATATCTTTTCAGAATCGGAAGGAGGCAAACAACGGCGGTGTTCGAGGTGTTCGTGACGCGCGACGGCGGTGCGGCGAGTGTTGATCTTTCCCGTACGCTCCAAATTGAAGAAAATATGGTGAAATCTATTATGTTGGATTTAATTTTCGGAATGAACTAAATTTTTGTATTCTAGGAAAACGATGTAGCCAGTTTCGAACTATACTTGCTCTTTGATGCTAATTTGAAGTAGTTTTCATTAATGTTTGTTTGAGTTATTCTGTGTCTAATGCTTTTAATTAACTGGCCATTAATTAAACAATTTTAGTCTTGTGATTTGCTAACGAAAGGGGGGATTATAGGATAGATCTTGGATAATTCAGCGTAGGTAAATATAGAGATCGAAAGACTTGTATGAACCTACGTAGCATTAAAAATCGAGGGTTTTACTGCATTCTTGTGTTATTAATTGCATACTCTTATGTTAAATAATAAACAAGAATAGGTTCTGATTGACTATCGAAAGAGGCTTTTGGAAAAATTGGTGATTTGCTAACAAACAGAGAAAACGAAGTTGAATTAGCTAAATGAGTAAAGCATAGTGAGAAACTAGGTGAAATCAGTTTCCTAGAAGTTTTCACCATCATCAATTTGACACGCGGTATCCAGTTTTAAATTCTCCTAAATAGTTTATTTAAAGTAGCTTTGTTTAAATTTCGCAGTCTAAAATTATTAATTTTTCTAAATAAAATCAAGGTTAGTAAAATTTCGGTACTTGGTAAAATTAAGACATCAATCCCCGAGGACGATACTCTACACATCATTATATTATAAAACTACGATACTGTGCACTTGCAGTTTGCACCAGTCAGGAGGAGAATCAAATATCTAAGTCGTAAAATGGGACCGAGTACGCTGATTCTCAATTTATGGAGTTTTGTAAGTAGTAGAGTATTAAGATACACCTTATCGTTCATTAGACGCCTCAACAAAATGGGGTGACTAAAAGGATGAACTAAACTCTAGTTGAAAGTGCTAAGTGTCTTAGACTTAATGCATGGCTACCGAAGAATTTTTGGGCTGAGGTAGTTAGTATAACTTGTTTTCTAATAAATCGATCACCAAGGGCATCACTAGAGGGTGAGTGGCGGAAGAGATATGGACGAGAAATGCAATAGACTACTCTGAATTGAAGGTATTCAGGTGTCAAGCCTATGTTCACGGGTTTAGTGAGGAGAGAATGATGCTTGACTAAAAATCTAATTGTTGCATATTTTTAGGATATCAAAACTGTGTGAAGGGGTACAAGTTGTGGGATCCATTGGCAAACAAGGTGGTAATTAGTAGGGATGTAGTTTTTGATGAAAAGGCTATGGTTAAGCTATTGAAGATTGTGATGAATAGAAATAGGAGCCAAAAAGCTTGGGTAGTGATGAACATGTTGTGTAGGTGGAGTTGGAAACTCAGGGCCATGACAATGATCATGTTCCTTTGGTTACAGGGAGTTATAGCTCGAGAAACTAGCAAGTCGACAATCTTCCTATATGGAGATTCAGATGCACTATTAGACCTCTGCCAAGGTATGGATTTGAAGAGTTAGTGTCTTATGTTTTTCTTACTAGTTGCAATGATCCAACTACATTTCGAGAGGCAGTGCACGACCAAGAGAAAGGTAGGTGGATGGGTGTAATGATTGAAGAGATAGAATCACTACATAAAAATCAAACTTAGGATTTGATGGAGCTTCCAAATGGGAAGAGACCAATAGGTTGCAAATAGGTATATAGGAAGAAGGAAGCAAGTTCAAAAAAGAAAGGGGAAAAATTCAAGTCACGGTTAGTGGCAAAAGGGTACTCACAGAAGAAAGGAATAGACTATGACAAGATATTTTCACCTGTGGTCTGACACAATTATATCAGGATAGTGTTAGGGTTGGTAGCTCATTACGATCTTCATTTGGAACAAATGGATGTGAAGACGACATTTCTTCGTGGTGACTTGGAGGAACAAATTTATATGGTACATCCTTAGGGATTTAATGAACTAAGGAAAGAAAACTTAGCTTGCAAGTTGAAGAAGTCTCTTTACTAGTTGAAACAGTCTCCAAGGCAATGGTGTAAAAGATTTGATTCCTATATGATGAAGATTGGCTACAAAATATAGGAGTGTGACTTCTGCGTGTATGTGAACAAGCTTGAGGATGGTTCTCTTATTTTGTTGTTATTGTATTTCAATGACATGTTGATAGATGAAAAAGATTTAACTGTGGTAAATTAGTTAAAGGAACCATTGCATAAAGAGTATGATATGAAAGATCTTGGTTCAGCCAAGAAGATACTTGGGATGGAGATTCGCCTAGACAAAACTATAGGGAGGTTATGGTTATCTCAGGACGGTTATGTACAGAAGGTGTCGGAGAGGTTTAGCATGGTTGATGCAAAATAGGTGTGTACACCTTTAGCGATTCATTTTAAGTTGTCTACTTTAGATTTCCCAAGTATGGATGAGGATATCTGGGACACGTCAAGGTCCCCTATGCTAGTGGCGGGGGGAGTTTAATGTATGCAATGATGTGTACGAGGCCAGACTTGGCACATGATGTAAGTGTGCTAAGTTTCTCTCTAATCTAGGAAGACAAAATTGGGAAGTCGTCAAATGGATCTTTAATTACTTATGGGGTACATTGAGATATGACATCATGTTTGGCAAGCAACAGGGTAATCCTTTAGTTGCCAAACGGGATATGTTTTTACCCTTGTAGGAGGACCTATATGTTGGAGATCCATGGTTCAATCTCTGGTGGCATTATTCACAACCGAAGCTGAATATATGGCACTTGCCGAAACTGCAAAGGAAGCCATATGGCTTATTGATTTGGTTAAAGAGCTGGGCTTACAGCAAGAAGGAGTTGTGCTACATTGTGTTAGTTAGAGTGCTATTTACTTAGCAAAGAATCAAGTGTACCATGCTAGAACCAAGCATAATGATGTGAGGTTCCACAGGGTTCGAGAGTGATTACTTTGGGTGAGCTTGTATTGGAGAAGGTTCACACGTCTAAAAATGCAGCGGATATTTTGACAAAGCCGGTCACTAGAGAAAAGTTCAAGCATTGCTTGAACATAGTCCATGTATCCAAGTGATAAAAGGGATACAAACCCAACCAAACGTTCCAAGATCAAGGTGGTGCAATCAGATATGTTTTTCAAGTTCTCCTAAGGGGCGTATAATTGCCAAGGTGGAGATTTTTGTATTTGTATGTGTGGCTTCTATAATTGTTGGGGATCATAAACAAAGGAAGAAGAAAAGCATATGGATTACATTAGTGCTGCACAGTAGGGACTCATCGACTAGTGTCTTGCACTCGCCGACGAGTAGATGCTGAGAGGCTGGGAATCATAGATATTCTGAGATATCGAGAGTAGGAAATTAGAAATGTGAAGACTTGTCAACAAGTGTTCTTACTAGTTGACGAGTGGCTTTCTTTGTCTTGTAGACGAGTGCATCTAGGCTGCGAGAAAAAATTTGAATTTTGAATTGGAACGTTGGGGTGGTTCAGTATTTGGAGGGAAACCTCCAAAGGGTTGTTAAATAAACCCTTTGGACATGTTTTGATGTATAAAGAGATCATTGTGATGTGTATTGTGTACTTCCATATTTGCTAGTGAAATTCTTGTGTCGATTGCTTCCGTGGATGTAGTCATTTCCAAACCACGTATATTTCCGTGTTGTTCTCTTTACTTGGTTTTAGAATTCTAGTTGTGTATGATCTGCGTCTTGTGGTGCTTTATCATTTGCTGCAAGTTTAATTATTCTGCTATGCATCCTATACTCGATTTCCACAATAGTATATGACTACCTAATGCAGGGGAAGGAAAATAAATAAAGATAAGATGATAGAAAAATAACAAGTTATCTACCAGAGACTACCACTAGATGATGGAGAGAAAGAGTATGCAAGATAGAGAAGAGATATGTTTTTTGGCTATATTTTGAAATGGGTTGGAGGTAGCCTTTTTATAGGCTGTACAGAGGAGTAACCTCCAATCTTGGTTATTGTAGTAGATTAATGGTATTTGACTGTTCAAATACCACAATTAACATCTAGCTATTGCAGGAAATTAAACCAATAAATTAAAATAGCTAAAATAACACCAAGAAAAAACTGCCACCATTAACTAGACAATAAAGAAAAAAAAAAAAAATTGCCAGAATTTGAAACTTCTCCAAAACATTTTGAAAATTTTCAAAATTCATACAAAAATGATAGAAAATAAGCAGTTTGTTTAGGTGTGCAAAACAATTTTTTTATTTTTTATTTTTCAATTCAAAATAATTTCAAACAAGACAACTTGTTTTTTCAATTTCTCAAAATTCAATTATATAAGATAATATTTGAAAACATAGATTTTGCGTTTTGGATTTGGATTTGTGTATTTAAATTAAACTTAGGTAGTGTTTTGAGAGCATGAATTTTGGGATTGTATTTGGACTTGTTGGAATTGGTGTGATCCCAAGAAGGGGGTGAATTGGGTTTTAAAAACTTTTTGATTACTTTACCCATTTTGCCGATTCACCACAAGTCATATCTCATTCATAATACAAGCGTGTATGTAAAATAATTAAACTATGAGTGTGGGCATATACGTGTGCAGTAACTCTCATTTAATTTAATGTGAACATGCAAATAGTTATAATTGTAAGTAAATAGACATACACATATGGAAATTAAAGTGCATAAAATAAATGAGATAAGGGGGAGAGAGAGAGAGAGAGAGAGAGAGATGCACACACACGATATTTGTTATCAAAGTTTGGCCAAACCAGCCTACGTCATCACCTTGGGCATACCTACCAATGATTACACTAAACTTGTTCACTTAAACGAGCGGAGCAGAAGCCGTTACAACCTCTCCTTACAGGGCGAGGTAAACCTCAGTTCAATTACAAGACTAAGCCCAACTTGTTTCACTTACGGGGCTGAGACTCACCAGTTCAAATTATAGGTTGAACCCAACCTGTCTCACTTATAAGGCTGAGACTCCCTAGTTCAATTCCGAGTTGAACCCAACCGGTACATTAAAAATCATTTTTGTACATAATAGTGCTTTTGAAAATACAAGAAAAGATGTATACATTTAAGCTCAAATATATGCACTCTCTTATGATATGATTTATGCAATATCGAAAGGGTGCTATCGAATAATTTTGCACAAATAAAATATATATGAAAAATGTGTATTATTGTTCTCCTATAAATATTTTTGCAAATAAATAATATTTGGAAAATCTAGGAATTTAAGCTTAAGAAAATATTTGTGCAATAAAAGATTTCTTCCAAAAATGTTTATTAAGAAAAATAATCAAAAGAAATGTTAAGGCTACTCTCAAACGTGATTTTAATAAGTGAAGATGCAAATGAGAGTAAGTGTATATGAGTGTAAAATAAATGCCCAAAATAAATATGCTCTCCTTCAAAATAAAATTTGAAATAAATAAATAGAAAGAGAGTGGAAGAGATGTGATAAAAATATGCCCCAAAGAAATGATTTTATCAATAAAACTTGGTTTGGGGGAATTTTAATTAAAAAAGGGTTTAGAGAGAATTTGAAGTTAATCAAAGTTGTTAATCTAAAGTTATGAGAGGGTATTTATAGATTTTCTAAAAATTATGACCATTGGGGATACGCTCGGTATTTTGAAAAATTTTAATTAAAAGTTAGTGATGTTTTAGCACTTTTAGAAAATTCCAATTCGAGTGTTTCGGTCGACCATATTTGAAGTTCGGTCGATCAAATCACTAAGTTTGGTCGACCGTGGAACTTTTGAACTAAGGTTTTAGTTGACTATATCAAGGCAATTTTGAACCCTCCGAAGTTCGGTCGACTAGGGTATATTCGGTTGACCAAATTTTGACATTCGGTCGACTAGATCAAATTTCAACTAAGAGTTCGGTCGACTAGAGCATTGAGAATTACCCATGTGCCAATTCGATCTACCATGCGGTGCAAGGTCATTTTAAAAGTGATCGATTGAATAGTAAGTTGTTGACCTTGCAAGGTTTGGTTGACCGAAAGTCTATGTAGGTTCAGGTTCAGTCGACTGAGCATATTAAAATTGTACATTTAAGTCCAGATTTTTATTCAAAGTCACCCATGTTCACATAATTATAACTTCTAAGTTATAGGAGACTTTTCATGTGATATTTTGGGGCCTAAAGTCAATCTATGGTCTTTGAGAGGTAACCCCAAAAATCCGACGTGGAGAATCCTAAGGTCAGTCTACGGTCCCGTGGCTCCCTATGGTCAATCTATGGTCCTATTTAAGCAAATAACCATATCATGCAGATACATGCATTATTACAGACTAAATAATAAAAATAAATACAATTACTAAAGAAATATTATGTCTTCTTCTTCTTCTTTTGCTTTTTGACATAATGGAATACGCCAGATTTGAGCTTTAAGTCCTGTCTTGGTTTCCATGTTCTCTTGATCTTATGTGTGACCTGAATTATACATGTTTAGCACTTAAACACACACATAGAAGAAACTTGTGTTTATCAGCATCAAAACAAAGATCGGACTCAAAAAGTCAACCAAACTTGTGTAAATTTGAAAGAAATTCAATACAATTTTGTGTTATGTTTTATTCAAATCCACACAAGTTCAAATCCAAGGTCCCAATTCCATGCTCCCAAATGAATGGTTAATATAATCTTATACTATATTTTGTCATAATACATAGAAATCCCAAATTCCATGCTCTCAAACACATTGTAAGAAATAAAAAATCTAGAAAATAATAAAAAGGATGTTTTCTAACTTATTTTTGAAATTTTAAAAATTAGAAAATAAGGTAGCACTTTTGTAATTATTTTTTAAAAAATAGAAATAAAAATAAATTTTATTCCATAAGCAAAGTGTACCAAAATTTTTTAGTATTTTAATTGTATATTTTCATTTTTTGCATTCAAATATCATAAAAATGAAAAATTAGCTTACATTTTTTGTGATCCTTTGAAAAATTAAGATGAAAAATGAAAACTATTTTCTACAATTAAACAAGCCATAACATTCCATGAGTATAATTGAGGGATAGGAATCTAAACAATGTGGCACAATCTAATGCCTTGGTTAAGAAGTCATCGGGGGATAGGAATCTAAACAATGTGGCACAATCTAATGCCTTGGTTAAGAAGTCAACTAATACTAGAAGATGACAAGTCCCTACTCAACCCCACAAAAGGAGAGGAGTTGGAGTGTTCCACACACACACACACTTATTTAAAGTTTTTGAATTTTTTTTTCAAAAAAAATTAAAAGAGTTATGAAAGTTAGAGAAAAAGTGAGAAGCATAATTTGTAATTTTTCTCTTTTCCTGGGAAATACTTCAATAATTAGCGCAACGCATGTCTTTAACATGTCCAAAATAATTTTAATGACAGAAGATGTCAAATGAATCAATTATCTTGACTTATTCATTGTTCAATAATTACTTTGTTTAATTCATTATGAAAATTATCAATGCATTAATTATATATCTTTAGTTATTCGTTATATTCAATTATGATTAATATGAATAGAATAAACATAACAACTATTAATATGGACAAAATGCACACAACAAGGCAATTTTGTCATCAAGATGTGTCGTGTGCAAGTCAGACATCCATTAATCATTGTAGGTCAACTTAGTATTAACTTTTCCTATGGTGAGGATTCTATAACTTATGAGAAAAAAAATAACTTCCCATGTGATGACGATATTTATTATTTACAAAAATATCTCATAAAAATTAATTAATTTAGTCCTAATAAATAGATTATTCAAATTTTATACACACACATACGTACATACATACTTTGAAATATATAATTAGTTAAATAATGTAGACTATTTTTGGAGGCATAATCTAATGTGCCAAATATTGGAACTTATACCAAATAATGACATCTACTGAAATTCATGTTTTGCTCAACATGTTTACATTTTACTTCACAATTTATTAAATTTTAACTTTTTTTTAAAATATAATTGTTTTCTTCAAAGAATAAATGAATAGTTCATTAGAAAATAAGAGAAGATTTGCATAAGTAAAAAATAAGTTGTACAAGATGATAAAATGCACCAATTTCAAGTGACAATTATTTCTACTTCAATGTGAATCAAGCATAGGAAATTCATAATCAGCAAAATAGTGTGTGAGAAGGATCAACTTCCCTCTCTTCTTCCTAACTAATTCTCACTTTAAGTGAAGTGAGAGAGTATTTCTTGATTAATTGAATGGAAAATTTGTTCTAATTTTCTCTTAATTAATTGAATGGAGTGCTCATTCTAATAACACAATGTTTGGTATGTGGTAATGGAATAAATAGAGAGTGGAATAGAATGAAAAAATATATAATGAATTTGTAAAATTATAAAGACCAATTCCATTGTATTTCTTTCTATTCTTGCATGCCAAACAAATACTAAGTTTCTAATTATATATAAGAATCGATTTGAAGTTGAAATGGGCATTCCACGGAATAAGATGCATCCAAACATGAGAAGTAAAGAAAAGTGTGGAATGGACATTCCATTCTATTCCATTAGTATATGTATATACCAAACATAACAATCTAATTAATGAAATCAATGATGTGAACATTTTGAATTATTAAGTAACTTTTTGAACCTAGTGATTCTTGCAACAATTGTGGCTTGTTGTGTATAGAATCGTATTGCACAGTGAAATATCAATGCAACAATTAATGAAGAACCAACTATGGAACACACCCATGTAGTATATATGAAAGTAAATAAAAATCAACACAAGAACACAAGGAATTACATGGTTCGACAATGCCTACATCCACGAGAGCAATCGATAAAGTTTCACTATTTTGGTGTCAAAAGACACAATACAATGATCTTCTTACAATGAGAATACACCCAAAATCATGTATTTATAAAAACTACATAGGTTTCCATCCAAACACCCAACCATACTAACGTTCCTATTCAAAATTTGAAATCACCCTTGTTGCCCAAAATGAAACCGTCGACAGTTTGAGGAAACTTTCGTTGATGGTTCCTTCGACAGATTAAACCCGAGAGCAACGTCTGAAAAATCCATCCAAACCATTGATGGTTAGAGCAAACCGTCGACGGTTTCCCACACTGTGCTGATTCCACTATGTTCTTTTCTTTTGTGTATGTCATCCACTCAAAGATATGAGCCACAAAACACAATAATCTCCACCTTGGTGAATGTTTGTCCCTTAGTAGAAATCTGAAAAACATAGCTTGATGCTCCACCTTGACCTTAGAACATTAGTTTGGGTTCGTCTCCCTTCTAGCACTTGGAGACATCAAGTCAGTCCAAGCAATACTTTAACTTTTCAGTAGTAACCAGTTTTGTCAAAATGTTTGCTGTGTTTTCAAATGTTTGAACCTTCTCCAGTAGAAGTTCACCTCAAGTAATCAATTCTTGGACCCAGTAGAACCTTGCATCAATATGTTTGGTTCTAGCATGGTACATTTGAGTCTTCGCTAAGTAGATGGCGCTCTGACTGTCACAATATAGCACATCCCCACTTTATTGCTTACCCAACTCTTTGAGCAAACCGGTAAGCCATAAGCCTTCCTTTACAACTTCGACAACTTCCATATATTCATACTCAGTTGTAGACAATGTCACCAAGGATTGTTCGATGGACCTCTAATAGTTGGGTCATCCCATAAGAGTAAAAATATAACCCAGTGTAGACCTTCTGTCATCCATATCCCCTATATAATCAGCATCAACAAACTCCATATTTTAGGGTCTATCTTGTTGCTTGCCGAACATGATGCCATAATTAGATATACCCCATAAGTATCTAAATATCCATTTAACTAATTCCTAATGCTGTCTACCCGGATTAGAGAGAAACTTACTCACCACACTCACTGCACATGCCAAGTCTGGTCTTGTACACACCATGACATACATTAAGTACTCCCCACAACACTAGCATAGGGCACCTTTGACATCTCCCAGATTTCATCATCTTTTATTGGGCATTCAGCGATAGAAAATTTAAAATGAGTCACTAGACGTGTACATACCAGTTTAGCATCATACATGCTAAACCTTTCCAACACCTTCTTCATATAATTGCCCTGAGATAACCACAACCACCTTGCAGTTTTTTCGCGGCGAATCTCCATCCCAAGTATCTTCTTGGTAGTGCCAAGATCCTTCATGTCAAACTCTTTATGCAACAAATCCTTTAACTAATTTACCTCAGTAATAAGAAAATAAGAGAACCATCATGAAGGTCTTTCACATACATGCAACAATCATACTTTCACCTCCTATAGCCTACCCTGATCATATAAGAATCAAATATTTTGTACCATCGTGTTGATTCTATGAGTCCAGTCCTGTTTTGATAATGAAAAATCACTTGGTATTTGATTTGTGCATTGAGTTTGTGAACATGACTTACATCAAGCATGCACGGAAAGATAACGAGTCAAGGAAGCCTTCAAGTAAAGCTTACAAATCTTGGAAAGCACCATGGAACTCAAAGAGTACTAGAATCAAGATGCAAGCGGCAAAGTTCAAGAATATCTTGGGAATGGGTATTTAAAACTCATGTACTTACATTTTCGTATGATTTAAATTGAAGCTTAACATAACTTAGAATGATTTTAGGATTTATACATTTCATGTACATCATTAGGGAACTTACATGGGCTTAGAAAGGTTTTTTAAATCATGGAAAACTGTTTTATAAAAGACCTAAGCAAAGAAGCAAAGCAGAATTTTAAACTGAAAATGAATAAGTGAGAAAAAGGGGACTTCGGAAGCCTGAACTGAACCTCAGTCGCCTAAAGAATTTCTTCGGTTGCCTGAAGATAAAGTTCAGTAGCTTGAAGAATTAAATAGGAAAATAGAACCTGGCAGAGGTAGTGCCACTTCAGGAGTCTGAACCCCACTTCGGTTGCCTGAAGTTGCGGGAAAGTCTAAAAATCAGATTTTTATTAAAAGGACTCACGAGCTATTTTATTGATCCAACAGTTGAGATCAATCTTAAGGGTAATATACTATATATTTAGAATATCTAAACCCTAGAACAGATGTTAGACACGCAAGAAAGAGAAGAACACACATTGTTGAAAGAACGTTGAAAATATGCTCCTAGTGCTATACGATTGCCTACACTTCAATCTCGAATCTTCAAGCTTGGGAAAATCATCTCAAATTCTCAAAGGGAACTTGTTTATTCAACTATATTTCAATCTAGTATTGAGGTTTGATCTTTCAAGTTATTATTCTTAAGAACATCTCATCTCATCTCATTACGTGGTTTTGAATGTCATTAGAAAAGTTTTGATCTTGGGTGTGCGTAAACCTATAAAAATTGATTGTTGAAAAGATCATTACTTGAGAACATTTTTTGTTAGATCGGCTCATTGTTTTTTGATGCAAGGGTATACAAATATACATATATATTGGTCATAGACCTTATTATTGTAAAACCTATTTTGATTAAAAGATTGATCTTGAAAGTGCCTATACATATACATCGTTATTCTAAACAAGGTCCTTATTTGATTTAGGGTGTGTGATTGATTGAAAGGTTTGTTTAAAATAAATTTGAGCATTTTTGCAAAGTGAACCAAGAACCCTAGTATACTCCAACACATTTTAAATATATCTATACTTGGGAGTTTTAGTTAAATAAGGATTTGTGTGTTGAAGCATATCATACATAAAACGATTGTATCATTTGCATACATTCATGAGCTTCAAGTTATATCAAATGTTAATGTACTAGGATTTTGAATTGTACTCACCAACTTTTGTTAGAAGCAATTCTTTTGAGTGTTATTTTTTAGATCTTATTGTATACACGGTTCGGTGTGTGAGGAGAGAGCTGTATTTCTTGTAAGCAGCGGAGTAGGAGGAAGCTGTACCTCTTGTAAGTAGTGGATTGTAAGGGAAGCTCTATCCCACTTTAAGGAGCAGGGTTTTAGTGAATCCTTGAGTGGTTGCTCAAGGCGAGGACGTAGGCCAAGTCGGCTGAACCTCGTAAAACTGTGTTTGTCTTCTCTCTTCCCTTTACTATTTATTTTCAGCATTGCCTTGAAATTGTGTATATTGCATGTTTAGGTTGGATAGCCTTGCACCTACATAATTGAGTAACAAGAATTGATTGGTAAAGATATAAGAAGGGTTTAAGAGATAAACAAGTGCCAAGGAATTTTTTAAATACCCAATTCACCCGCCCTCTTGGGATTACACCTGATTCAACACATTGCCTTGGAGACTGTTTTAGCCCGTAAAGATACTTCTTCAACTTGCAAACTAAGTGCTTTTGTCTGGGTCGAATGAATCCCTCCGACTATACCATATAAATATGTCCTCCAAGTCACCATGGAGAAATTTCGTTTTCATATCCATTAGTTCCAAATGCAGATCATAATGAGCTACATATCCCAACACAACCTCAATGAAAGTGTGTAGGACCACATGTGATAAGATTTCATCATAATCTACTCCCTTTTTTTACCTTTACTACTAACTGAACCTTGAATTACTCTCACTTCTTTTCTGAAATTGCTTCCTTCCTCTTATATACCCATTTGCAGCCTATCGCCCTCTTCCTTCCACCAAAATATATCCAAATCTAAATTTACATTTTAAAATTCATACTCTCAAATACAATTTAAGGAAATTTAATTTTTGGACAATCAAAATCAAGATGGATCACATTGGCTTAAAGTTAAGTTCTTCAACTTTCATATTAATATCACGTACCTTATCAATGACCACCTTTACATTCAGATGTTGGGGGGCCAGTGAGAGTATCCTCATGAGGAGGTCATATGTACTTCATGATTTTTAATGATGATTACTCACAAAAGGTGCGAGTGTACTTCATGTGGCACAAGTTAGAGATGTTTTCCAAGTTGAAACTATGGAAAGCCGAGGTGGAAAGCCAGAACAAGAGAAAGATTAAGTGTCTCAAGTCAGACAATGACATTGAGTACACAAATTCGAACTTCAAAGAGTTGTGAGAGAAACATGGCATAAGGAGACATTTTACAGTATACAAGACACCACAACAAAATGGTGCAGTGAAAAGGATAAACCGAACCATAGCTAAAAAGGCTCAGTGTCTCAGGATGAATGTAGGGCTTGCTAAGAATTTTTAGGCCAAGGCGGTGAGTATGACATGTTTCTTGGTTAACCAATAACCAAGGGAATCACAAGATGGAAAAGCTGCTAAGGAGGTGTAGACAGGTAACAAGGTAGACTACTCCGATTTGAGAGTATTTTGGGTGTCTAGCCTATTTGCACATTCTTGATGGGGAGAGATCAAAGATTGAGGAAAAGTCAAGATGGTGCATATTTCTAAGGTATCAAAAAGGTGTGAAAGGGTTCAAGCTGTGGGATTTGAAGGCAAATAAAGTGGTGATAAGTAGAGACGTAGTTTCGATGAGAAAGCCATGTTGAGGCTTACTTAGGAAGAAGAAGAGTAACACAAGCAAGAAAACTATAGCATCAATGAGCGTGTGGTGCAGGTGGTGTTGGTCTAACAAGGCTTAATCTCATATTGATGATAAAAAATCAAAGTCACTTAACATCTTTGTTTAAGTTTAAGTTTCAGGACTTAAGTGTTTTTGTGAAATCAAGTGAGCATACTTAAAGAGCTTGAATGATATTTACACTTAAAGTTACAAATCATGAATGATATAAAGCTTCAAGTCATTTGGGACATGAAGTTCATTGAAGCAGTGAATAAAGCTTAGAAAATCTTGGAATATTCACAACATGAAGACTTAGGAACTTAGATAGATTTATCGTGTGAAAATCTCATATATGTACTTCAAATTTCAATTTTGATGATTGAAGCTCCTAGGATAATATATCATGGACTTAAAGACCTATTTAACACGTGGAAAATATTTTTTTAAAGTCCAAATTAAGTTTTCCAAAGTATGAATTTTAAGTTTGGAACCAAAACATTAAAAAAACAAAGTGTTGCAGAAAGGTCAGGCGACTGATGATATTTCATCAGGTGACTGAAGTGCTACTGACTTAAAAAATATGCAAATAGAATAGGCACAGTTGACTTACCCAATACTCTTTTAGAATGGGCTATTTTTAAAAAAGCACAAACAACTGAGCCTTTGTGTCCAGTCGACTGATGCATATGTTTAAACGATTAATAGTGCTGATCTTCTTTCAAAAACTTGCCTGATTTGTTTCCCAATTGAGAGAAAACTTGAAGGAAACTTTTTGAAACCCTTGCTCACTATTTAAACATAATATTCTCACACATTAAGGTAACATAAGTAACGGCACGACACATATTCAATTCAAACTTTTTGGTTATATTGCTGAAATATCTTTCTAAAGAGGGTGCTGTGTTCTTGTTGAAAACTCACCAAATTCTGATTTGTTCTTTCGAAACTCATATTCTTTAAATTATATTTTTTGTGATATACTTTCGAGCTTCAACTTCTATATTATTTTATTTTAAGTATTGTGATTCGAACGTGTACTAATCCGCTCTATTAAGGAGTGTTCATTTGTACAAGCAATCTTGCTCTTGTTTGTGTTATTTTTGGCGATTTATGTATTTTACATCGTTGCCTAGTGGGTGGGTTGTTCTTGTTAGAGAGGTGAACTCCACCTTGAATGGAGAGAGGCTTAGTTCACCTAGTAACGAAGTGGAAAGGAAATCCTCAAAGCAGGTTGCTTGAGGCAAGGACGTAGGCTGTGGCCGAAGCTTCTAAAAATTATGGTGCAACTTCTTCTTCCCTTAACTTTTAAATTTATGCAAGATATAACCTGCGTGCATGATTTTATAATCTTTGAAAACTTGCTGAATATTAGAGAACTTGTTGAACGTTGATATTGGTGAATATTGGAGAATTTGTTAAATGACTGGAAATTAATTTTAGATTGAAACAAGAACACTTATTGATTGCTAGTTGTATGTTGGATTAAAAAATTCAGAATAACAAAAATTTCTAAATCTTTGATTAAATAAGCTGAGGTAAAAGGGTTGGTGTTTAGTCATACTATTGAGGTATATATGCTAAGATAAACGAACTTCCACTACTGAAATTGTTTTTGAAAATATCATCGATTCTAGCTAAAAATTAGATTTTGAAGAATTGATAAACTAAATTCATTAAAACTTGATTTTGTATTGTAAATTGAGAATTTATATTTATCCTCATATTCATTTCTAGGACTCCCGATTGGTATAGTACCTTCACTGCATAGATATATTGTTTGTGTAAATCGTTGATGTTTAAAATAATGAAGGTTTAAAGTAAATAGAAATTTTGCAAATAAATTTTAAATAACCCAATTCACCCCCCCTCCTGGGAATACATCCTAATTTCAATTGGTATTAGAGTGTAGGTAGTAGTAAATCCTAACAAGTAACTACATAAAGATCCCTATGACACACTTAGGTGCATCCCCTTTTGGCGAAGGCCAATCATCATCAAGACCTCCCATTTTTTTGCAGTGTAAATTACACCTTTTGGAAACCACGAATGAGGATCTTCTTACAGACCATGGACTATAAGGTATGGAAAGTAGTCACCCATGGTCACTTGATTCCCACAAAAGATGTAGATAATAAAGAAGTACCTAAAGAAGAAAAATAATTGAATAACACAGACATGAAACAACCACAAATTAATTCTAGTGCAATGAACACATTATAATGTGCCTTAGATGCCAACGAATTCAATAAAATTATGGGTTGTAAATCGGCTAAGGAGATTTGGTACGGGTTAAAGGTTACCTATAAGGGAATAGTAGATGTTAGGGACAGTAGGATTGACATGCTCACTAGAGAGTATGAGGCTTTGAACATGAACCCTAAGGAATCTATCACCAGTATGTATACTAGGTTCACACACATAATAAATCCCCTTAATGCACTAGGTAAGAACTACTCTACCTATGAGATGATTAGGAAAATCCTCAAAGGACTTCCTCCTGTTTGGGAACCTAAGGCCACTACCATAATTGAAGGCATAAATCTAAAAAATACTTCCCTAGATGAACTAATAGGATCGTTTCTCATGTACGAGATGGCGATGAATGAAAGAACTGCTGATAGTTGTAAACAAAAGAAGACAATAGCACTAAAAGCCTCAAAGGAGAGCTCTAGTGAGGAAGAAGACAATGAGGTTGATGGAAAATGATCTAGCCTTGTTCACTAGATGTCTAGAAAAATTCTTTAATAAGAATAAATGATTTACTAGAAGATTCAGAGGGTCAAAAACAGATAAGGGTGAAACAAGTAAGAGAGAAACAAAAAATGAACCCCTTACCTATTACAACTGTAAGAAAGTAGGATATATAAAACCTGATTGTCCATAGATAAAGAAAGACACCAAGAAGAAGAAAAAGAAAGCAATGAAAGCAACTTGGGATGACTCAAGCTCAAGTGACTTTGAAAGTGAATCAAGTGATTTTGAGATTGCTAACCTATGCTCCATGGCAAGAGACGACAAGGTAAATTCTTGTTCAACCACATCTACCGAATCTAGTAATGAATCATGTAATGACTCATGTGAGCCTATGCCTTCGTATAGGGAAATTCAATTTGAATTTTTTTCACTACATAAGAGATTCATAAAAGTCTCCAAGAGAAACATAGCACTAAGAGAACAAAATGAAATACTAGCGAACCAACTAGAGTCATCAAAATCAGCTGAAAAAGAAAAAGTCTCAATTGTTGATGAACTCATGAGTAAAATCAACCAAATTTCTCAAGAACTAGTTTAAGTTACAAGTGAATGGTAAAAGTGTAGAAGACTCAGAAATTCCTAGTCTTAAAAGTAAAGTTGAGGATAAAACTAAAATCATCTACAACTTCACTAGAGGAAAAGAGAACTTTGATAAACTTGTTGGAGCTCAACGAATGTCCTTGGATAAAGAAGGAATAGGTTTTAATGGAATTGAGAACATAAAGAAAAAGAACTTTACATGGGGTACTTTGTAAAAGCCTCTAAAAATTATGCTAGTACTTCTTCAGTCAATACATATGAAGACACTACATGTTTCTTATGTAAGGAGAAGGGGCACATAAAGTTTGATGTCCATATAAGAGAAAGAATGTTAAAATTAAAAAGGTATGAAGAATGAAAACTAAAAATAAAACAAATTCAAAAAGACCTAAGAAGGTTTGGGTACCAAAAGTAACACATTGAATCCCTTCTTGTAGGTATGCTTTAGATCCACACCACCAAAAGATAAAATGTACTTGGACAGTGGTTACTCGAGGCATATGACCAGAGACAAGTCCAAGTTCACCTCGTTGACACTAAAGGATGGTGGTGGGTATGTCACCTTTGGAGATAATTCAAAAGGAAAAATTATTAGCATCGGTAAAGTCGGTAAGGAATCCTCCTTGGAGATTGATGATGTTTTATTAGAATAAGGGTTAAAACATAATCTGCTAAGCATTAGTCAACTAAGTGACAAAGGTTTTGAAGTAACCTTCAAACAAGATAAATGCATAGTTGAACACAATCAAAAGCATAACACCTTGTTTAGTGCTAATTGAGTTGATAATGTATATTGTATTAACTTTGTAAACCTAATATCTCAAGAAGTTACATGCTTCACAGCCGTTAATGAAGGTAGTTGGCTATGACATAGAAGATTAGAACACGCTAGTATGGACCTGTTGTCCAAATTAGCGAGAAGAAACTTAGTCAAGGGTTTACCTAGCACTAAGCTTGTAAAGGATAAAGTATGTGATGCTTGTCAACTTAGGAAGCAAACCAAGACAAGATTTAAGAAGTAGAAGCACATCTCCACTGGTAGGCCATTAGAACATATTCATGTATACCTATTTGGCGCCTCACCAGAACTCAAAGTCTAGGAGGAAAGTAATGCACATTCGTCATAGTTGATGAGTACTCTAGGTTTACCTAGGTTCTTTTCTTATCCTCCAAGGATGAAGCATGTAAGATGTTGATCAAATTATGCAAGAAGCTTCAAAATGAAAAGGGGCATGACATTCTAAACATTAGGAGTAACCAAGGTAGAGAATTCGAAAATAAAGACGTTGAGAACTTTTTTGTGATGAACATGGAATATCTCACAACTTCTCAGCACCTCGTACACCTCAAAAAAATGGAGTTGATGAAAGGAAGAATAGGCCACTTCAGGAGATGGCTATGATCATGTTGAACGAGCATAATCTACCTAAATATTTTTGGGTTGAAGCAGAGAACACTGCCTATTATGTAATGAACAGAGTCTTACTCAAGACCAGTCTAGAAAAGATCCCATATGAACTCTGGAAAGGAAGAAAACTGAATGTATCTTAGTTCCTTGTTTTTGGATGTAAGTGCTTTGTCTTAAATGATAAAGAGGACCTAGGAAAATTTGTCGCTAAATTAGATTAAGGAATCTTCCTAGGATATGTTGTAAATAGAAAAGCCTTTAGAGTCTTCAACAAAAAGACCCTTTCAGTTGTAGAATCAATTCATGTAGCGTTTGATGAGGCTAATCCATTCTCTTCTAAACCTATCAATGCTAATGAAGTAGAAGTAAGAAAAATTTTAGAAGACCTAGCAATTCAGGATATAAAAGATGAGAGTAATGAAATTAGCACACCTTTAAATGATAACTCTCAAAGGTCAGTCTAAATTTCATAAGGAGTGGATGTTCATAACGAATAACCCTAAAGATCAAATTATACATGAACCTTCATGAGGAGTGTCCACTAGATCATCATTAAAGAATTTATGCAATTATTGTGCCTTCCTATATCAACAGGAACTTAAGAACATAAATGAGGCAATTAATGATGAATAGTAGATAGTAGCCATGCATGAGGAGTTAAATCAGTTTGAGAGAAATAAAATTTGGAAGTTAGTTCCTAGAGCTACTAATCACTCAATAATTGGCACTAAATGGGTGTTTAGGAATAAAAAGGATGAGAACGGAATTGTAGTCCGTAACAAGGCTAGACTGGTAGCTCAAGGTTACAATCAGGAAGAAGGAACAGATTATGATGAGACCTTTGCTCCCATAGCATGAATGAGGCAATTAGAATGCTACTAGACTATGCATCTCATAAAAACTTCAAACTTTATCAAATGGATGTGAAGAGTGCATTCTTGAATGGATTCATAAATGAAGAGGTGTATGTTGCACAACCCCTAGGATGTGAGGACTTTCATCTTCGAGATCATGTGTTTTGTCTAAAAAAAGCCTTACATGGATTGAAATAAATTCCTAGAGCTTGGTACGAGTGATTAAGTGGCTTCTTGTTAGAAAATGGTTTTTCTAGAGGGAAAATGGATAGCACCCTCTTCATAAAGTCTAGAAATAATAATATGCTCATCATACAAATTTATGTTGATGATATTATCTTTGGTGCTACAAATGAGGAGTTATGTAAAGACTTTGTCAAATGCATGCAAGATAAGTTTGAAATGAGCATGATGGGCGACTTGACATACTTCCTTGGTCTTCAAATTAAGAAAGCCAAGAATGTAACTTTCATAAATCAATTGAAGTATATAAGAGACTTGCTCAAGAAATTTGATATAGAAGGTGGCAAGCCATTGGGGACCCCAATGAGCACTTCCATTAGCCTTGACCAAGATGAGTAAAGAAAGCCGGTTGATGTAAAATACTACAGAGGCATAATAGGTAGGTTGCTTTATTTGATGGCCAATAGACCTAACATCACATTTAGCATCTGCATGTGTGCTCTCACCAAATAGTAGTCAAAAAGATATTGAAATATTTGATAGGTACTATTGACTTAGGTCTTTGGTATCCTAAAGATACAACATTTGAGATGAATAGCTATTTGGATGCTAATTATGCCGGATGTAAGATAGACTGAAAAAGTACGACTGGTACTTGCCACTTCTTAGGACGATCACTGGTATCTTGGTTTTCCAAGAAACAAAATTTTGTGGCATTATCTACTACTGAGGCTAAATACTAAAGGGATTTGCGGCATAGCCCTAAGATCTAGTTATAGTGCATACGGATAACAAAAAAAAAAAAATCAGATCATACATTCCCTAATTACGAGATTAGGATTATACCTACGAGATCTGTGTGGTTTGATCTCAAATCTGCAAGTACGAAAAAACGAGCTTTTGAAGATGACCAGGAATCTTCTTCTGTATTCCTTGTACATGTCTTGCTCCTGAGAGAGTTGGTTCGTAAGCGGCTACTAGGGTTTTCTTTTCACACAAAAATGTTTGCCTCTGAAAGAGTTTTTTCGTCTCCCATAGCTGCTGAATGAAGCACGTGTATTATAGTCTACGGCAGGGACCTCTAGGCAAATATGAGTAGCAATTCCCACATAACTAAGAATTCCTAATCCGACTCGAATTCATCCTTAATTATGCTAATTATAATTCTTACCACTAAAGAATTATAATTACACTCACTGTCATATTCAAAATTAAATTTCGAGATCCCATTATTAAATTCTTACTTATCTCCCCATATAAAGATTACAAATACCCATCTATTAAATTATTTACTGACAATTTATTTAATTGACATATTAATTCCTTGAGACCTTACATTTAACTTATTTGATGTGCCAGATTCAAAATCCACCTACAGAGTTTGACACAATCAAAACTTGTAAGCTTCCTCAAGGGGGTAGCATCAATTCTGATACCAGGATGTGGATTCCATCAATAATTAATGTTCACCATACATATAATGTCATCACCCAACTAACTGAGCATTTTAACCTATAAAGAATCTCACTTTTTTATGAATCAAAGTAATAAACACTATATGCATGTGTCCAATAATCATATCAGGATTAAGAGCCTAAGCACTAATAATAACCATGAGGTATTAATTGTTTCATATAGTCAGTATAAAAACAATTACCCCAAGACGGTCAGGTTCAATACACACAAAGTGTACTAGCACAGGGAGTTGGAACTGTACCATTCTCAATAGTGAAGACGGACCTATTAAAGCCTTGTGCTATAGTCCTACTAGTGGTGTGTCCAATTTCATTTAATACTATGAACAATAAACTTATATTCTATAAGAGATGATGATCTAATCTTCTGATAATAAGCCATACTCTACACACTAGATCACCTACTATATAAAATAAAAGACACGTGCATAATCATTAAATAAATAATGTCAGGAAAACATTGCTCACAAAGATTCTCATTAAAATGGAATAACTAAAGTTATTAATAAATACTAAAACCGATTACTTAAAGCTTGTCTTTTAGTATAAATCCCTAACAATCTCTTACTTAGACTCAAAGCCATGTTGTCATACATCTCACTCCCATTTGCTCTACATGACTATCAAAAGTCTTAGCTAGTAAGCTCTTTGTAAATGGGTCTGTCAGGTTGTTTGCTGATGCAATCTTGATCACCATTACATCACCTCTCTGCACGATATCTCTTATCAAGTGATACTTGCGCTCGATGTGTTCTGCCCCCTTGTGGGTCCTGGGTTCCTTTGAGTTAGCAACCGCCCTACTATTATCACAGTAAAGTATAATAGGTGATTGTACCGAAGGCACCACTCTAGATCCAAAAGAAAGTTCCTTAGCCAAATGATCTCCTTGGCTGCCTTAGAGGCTACCACATATTTGGCCTCCACAATGGAATCAACAACGCATGATTGCTTGATACTCCTCCAGCTAATGGCTTCACCTCTTAGGGTAAACACATTTCCCAAGGTTGATTTTCTTGAATCTTTATCTGACTGAAAATTTGAGTTTGTGTACCCAATTGGTACTAGACTATATGCTTGAAAAAGCAACGTATAATCCCTAGTCCTTTTCAGGTACTTGATTATATGTTTTACCATAGTCTAGTGTTCCCACCTTGGGTTAGATTGATATTTGCTGACCATGCCTATGGGAAAATAGATGTCAGGTCTAGTGTAAAGCATAGCATACATGAGGCTTCCTACTACTGATGCATAAGGAACTGCCTTCATGTTCTCTACCTCAATTGATGTTTTAGGACACTCATCCTTAGATAGAGAGATTCCATGTCCGAAAGGGAGTAACCCTTTCTTGGAATCCTGCGTGCTAAAACAGGAAAGAATCATATTGACATAAGTAGCTTGTGATAAGCTCAACATCCTTTGCTTGCGATCTCACAAAAGCTTGATCCCAAGGATGTGATCGGCTTCTCCCAAGTCCTTCATGTCGAACTATCCGGATAACCGTACTTTAACGAAAGATAATACCCCCACATTGTTTATGATGAGTAATATATCATCAACATATAGAACCAAGAATACCACCATGTTTCCATCATGCTTTTTGTATACACATGACTCATCTGGGCATTGATCAAAACCATAAAATTTAATGGCTTGATCAAAATGGATGTTCCAAGACCTAGATGCCTACTTAAGTCCATAAATGGACTTCTTAAGCTTGAACAATATGTGTTGTTTTCCTACCGCTGCAAAATCATCTAGTTACACCATATAATGCACTCATAAAGACTTCCATTAAGGAAAGCTGTCTTGACATCCATTTGCCAAATTTCATAATCGAAATGAGCTGCAATGGATAAAAGAATCCGGATAGATCTTAGCATGGCTACCAGTGAGAAAGTTTCCTTATAGTCGATTCCCTCTTTCTGAGTAAACCCTTTCACAAGAAGCCTACCCTTGAAGGTTTCCACCCTCCCGTCTACTCCTCTCTTCTTCTTATAGATCCACTTGCATCCTTTGGGTTTTATCCCTTTGGGTGGCTCTACAAGATCTTAGACTTGATTAGATTATATGAACTCCATCTATGATTTCATAGCCTTCTGCCAGAGTTCTGCATCTTTATCTTGAAGTATTTCACAGTAGTTGTCAGGTTTGGTATCTAGTTCATCAGGGATCCTGTCATAAGACTCTCCCATGAACATATACCGATTAGGCTGGCGTACAACCCTCCCACTACAATGAGGCACGTTTTGCTGTGTTGATCCATATCCTTGTGCACCATTATTCTACCCTAGTTGTACAAACCAGTGTATTGATGGTAGTTGCACATGATGGGTCAGACTTAGCTCGAGTTACAACATTCCCTTTACTATGACGAGGCAATGGGATGTCATTAACTCTACCTTGTGGCGGTTCTTCTTGCACTATTAGTATAGCTGATATATCTCCTCTCAACTCTTCTAGAACAATCCTACTTCTGGGTTTGTGGTTCATTACATAGTCCTCTTCTAAGAATTGAGCATTGATGCTAACAATGACCTATTGATCCTTAGGACAATAAAATAAACCACCTTTCGTTCTTCTAGGGTTGCCAACAAATAAACAGACATTCGTCCTTGATTCCAACTTATCTGTTTTCCCTTTTAGAACATGTGCTGGACTACCCCATATTCGAACATGCCACAGACTAGGTTTGTACCCAGTCCATAATTCTATGGGTATAGTAGGTACTAAATTAGATGGGACCAAGTTCATAATATAGGCTATTATTTCTAGTGCGCGTCCCTAAAATGAATTAGGCAAATCTAAATAACTCATCATAGATCAGACCATGTCCATAAGAGTCCTATTCTTTCCTTCTGCCACACCATTCTCCTGTGGCATACTAGGTGTAGACAACTCGGATTCAATTCCCTCCTCTGATAGCAATCCAAAAATTCTCCTAAGAGGTACTCACCACCACAATTAGATCGTAGTGTCTTGATATATTTACCCTGGTGTTTCTCTGTTTCTACTTTAAAAATCTTGAATTTCTCAAAGCATTCAGACTTAAGGTGCATCAAATAAATATGCCCATACCTTGAGTAATTATCAATGAAATTAACGAAATACTCAAAGCCA
Source organism: Malania oleifera (assembly GCF_029873635.1). Classification (NCBI taxonomy): domain Eukaryota; kingdom Viridiplantae; phylum Streptophyta; class Magnoliopsida; order Santalales; family Ximeniaceae; genus Malania; species Malania oleifera. The sequence continues at coordinate 35,385,720 of NC_080428.1, read as the reverse complement.
CCTCTAGCCTAGATATTCATAGGGCCACACAAATCAGAATGAACCAGTTCTAATGCCTCTTTTTCTCTATAGCTCTTGGCCGAAAAGGGCCTCTTGGTCATCTTACCTTCTAAGGAGGATTCATATACTGGAAGTGCCTCTACTTCTAAAGAACCTAATGGTCCATTCTAAACTAGCCTTGAAATCCATCTCAGATTAATATGACCTAGGGTAAGTGGCAAAAATAAGTTTGGTTCAATTCAGAAGGTTTCTTTCTCTGACATGGTAGTTTATCAGTGTTATTCAATTCATTTAGTTGCACTGTAGAAAAAACATGATTAATAATATAAAGACCATCCACCAATGTACAAGAATATATAAAATGTTTATTTAACTTAATAACAATTGAGTTATTAAAATAAACAGAATATCCGTGATTAACCAACTTGGAAACTGAGATCAAATTCCTTTTAAAGGAAAGTACATAAAGAGAGTCTTTCAATATTAAAATCTTACCTCTACTGAAAAAAATGCAAATATCTCTTACTACAACTACTAACACTCTTGTGTCATCTCCTTGAAATACGTAAATCTCCCCATCACTTAGCTGGCAGGTTTTTGGAAACCCCTGCAAAGGATTACAAATATGATTAGTGGCTCCCGTATCTACACATCAGGTACTGGTAGATATCACCGCTAAACATGTTTCAACTACTAGTGAATGAGATATACCTTTGTTGTTCTATTTGGCAATATAAACTAGACATTGTGATTTCCAGTGTGAAAACACTTGCCCTTAGGCTTTTTAACTCCATCATGTGGCCCACACACTACTGGAGGAACTCCCTGTGGTTTCTGAACCTTTTTCTACTTCTTTCAGCCTTTTGGCCTAGAAGAAGAACCTTTCTTAGTCACAAGAACAATAGTTGGCTTCCTGATGGGGTCCTCACCTGCTTGAAGCTCTTTAAGTAGTTCTACCAATGAGTAAAAGAGTAATTCAGGCAAAACTACTTGAAAGAGTTAGGTAGCGATTGGAGAACGATATCGACCTAGGTTTTCTCATCGATTTTAGTTCCAAGGATCTCAGAACATCCCTCTTTGGTTTCCTTTTTGCCATTGTAGTATTCATAAGTTCCTTCATAGAAGTCTGCCTAGTAGCACAATTTTGATCCCCAAACATTTCTTTGAGGTTCTGTATTTTATCATATGCCTAATGCTGATGTTGTAGAACATTCAACATAGATGCCAAAATGTAACTGTGTTATCTCATCAGTCTGGCTTTCCTCATCGGTTGCCCCTTCACCGAGTTTCTGTGGACATACCTCTACAAGCACATACTTGTACTCCTCTGTAGTTAGTATAATATCCAAGTTCCTTTTCCAATCAATATAATTAGGTCCAACCAGTTTTTTTTCTTGGAGAATAACAACCAGGCGATTGAAAGCCATTTTAATCCCGAGAATCACATATTATAACAAAATATGATGGGAAATAATAAAATTTTAATTCAATTAAAAGAATATGGTTCCCTTTACCAACATTTTCTTTTAAAGAATACGTCAGCAACCTAGCACACCATAAGTAGTATACCTCAATGGGAGGTTATCTACTGTTCAACATTTGTGTAGGCAGGTGAGGACCTATTAATTTTACTATCTAGGCAAGTAACTATGCCAAGTAAAATTAAACTGCTGACTTAGCTTTGGTCATGTAAACAATAGCAGTGACTTATATGGTGAAGATACTATTATTCATAGTTAAGTATATACCATCACATAATACTAGACCTATTGTTTCGTAGTGAATCCCCAGATGGAGAGGTGACTAAATACTAACAATTACTAGAGTTTATACTTGGTAAGTCTGTAATTAATTCCATCCAATGGGGAGGAAGATAATAATATCATCACACAAAATTAATTACTTCACCTATAAACTAGTAATGGAGACCATGAGATTTATATGTAATACATTCCCTTACCCATAGTTATTTTATTCATGAGGGATACAAACACATATTTAATATTCAAATAAATTTAATATTCCAATATTCGTAGCTAAATTACACGCAGCAAATAAAATTCCAAATTCCCTTACTATAATACAACTTTTTTTTTTTTATAAAAAAAAGTTTGTATTATAACTTGAGAATTAATTTTATTCTCTAATTACACATGCATAAACCAACATTGAAATTTTAAATTTTACATGCTAATGACATAATACAAGAACAACAAACACGCCAAGTAAGCATATATAAACAAGAAATATGATATAATAAATATCCAGCTATTATGGTCAAGCAACTTGCATCATAACACGTGAATCCTTGTTTACCATTATGTCGTGCCAGGGTTCGCCAAGGCCCTGAGGGCAGCTCCCCCAGCGAGGTTTGAGATACCTGGTTAGGTCGCAGGGGTTTAAATAAATTTAAAGTAAAATTAAAATTCAAAAAAGGAACGAAAAATCACATCACTATTATAGGGTTTTTCCTATTTTTCACCCCTGCTATGCACACGTCGCAATTGTGCCTCCTTCTCGGATGAAGCTGCATCAGATTACAAAATCCTATGCCTCCATAACCAGGGTTCACATGCTACAAATCTTGTAATAAATAATCGTAATCACAAAACATACATTCGTGTGATGAAACTGCATCAGATTACAAAATCATATACCTCCATAATCGGAGTTCACATGCTACGAATCTTGTAATAAACAATTGCAATCAAAAAACATAAATTCATGTGATGATCATAATTTTCTGACGAAATGCTGCAAAACAGAGGTTAGTGCATGCACACGTTCTACCCTAAGCATGCAATGATTCGATTTTTGAAAAACATGGTATTATTATATGTATACAGTATCAACCGAGGCTCTAATACTAATTGAAGAGACTTGTGGAATAGCCCTAAGATTCGGTTGTAGTGCATACAAATAACAAAAAAAATAATCAAATCATGCAATCCCTAATTACGTGATTAGGATCATACCTGCAAGATCTGTCTGGTTTGATCCCTAATTTGCAAGTACGAAAAGCGAGCTTCTAAAGACGACCATGAATCTTCTACTGTATTCCTTGTACATGCCTTGCTTCTAAGAGAGTGGGCTCGTAAGTGGCTGCTAGGGTTTTCTTCTCTCACGAAAACATCTGCCTTTATGAGAGTTTTTTGGTCTCCTATAGCTGCTGAATGGAGTGCGTGTATTTATAGGCTACAGCAAGGACCTCTGGGAAAATATGACTAGGGCTTCCTACGTAATTAAGAATTCCTAATCCGACCCGAATTCATCCTTAACTATGCTAATTATAATTCATACCATTAAAGAATTATAATTGCACTCCCTATCGTATTCAAAATTAAATTTTGAGCTCCCATTATTAAATGCTTATTTATCTCCCCACGTAAAGATTACAGATACCCATCTATTAAATTAAATTATTGATAATTTAATTAATTGACATATTAATTCCCTCAGCCCTTCCACTTAACTTATTTGATGTGCTAGATTTAAAATCCACCTACAGGGTTTGGCACAATCAAAACTTATAAGCTTCCTTAAGGGGGTATCATCAATCCTGATACCAGGACGTGGATTCCACCAATAATTAATGTTCACCATACGCATAATGTCATCACCCAACTCACTGAGTATTTTGACCTATAAAAAATCTTACTCATCTATGAATCAAAGTAATAAACACTATATGCACGTGCCAACGATCATATCAGGATTAAGAGCGTAAGTACTCATAATAACCATATGGTATTAATTATTTTATATAGTCAGTATAAAAATAATTACCCCAAGACGGTCTTGTTCAATACACACAAAGTGTACTAGTACAAGGAGTTGGAAATGTACCATTCCTAAAAGTGAAAATAGACCTATTAAAACATTGTGCTACAACCCTACCAATTGTGTGTCCCATTTCATTTAAGACTATGAACAATAAAGTTATATTTTATAAGAAGTGATGATCTAATATTCTGTGTATAAGTCATACTTTACACACTAGATCACCTACTATATAGAATAAAAGACACACATGCATAATCATTAAATAAAAAGTGTTAGGCAAACATTGCTCACAAAGATTCTCATTAAAATGGAATAACTGAAGTTATTAATAAATACTAAAACCAATTACATAAAGCATGTATTTCAGTATAAATCCCTAACAAATACGTAGTAGTTGGGAGTTGTTGTGCACAAACTCTATACATGAAACAATAACTTAAGGATTTCAATTTGGAATATTCAGTTTTATCAATCAAATATGATAACACGAGTGTCATAAATATTTCCAAAAATCATCTCTTACTCTAGGACCATGCACATTGACATTAGACATCATTTCCTTAAAGATCATGTGCAAAAAAAAGACATCATTCTTGAATTCATAAATACGGATGAACAATAGGCGGATATTTTTACAAAACCTCTATTAGAAGATAGATTCATCTCTATATGATGAGAATTAGGCTTATTGCACAATAAAGAGGTGATTTGAGAAGGAGAAGTTAATTAAATTAAGTGGTCGAGCTAAGTAATCAAGTCAGTTACAAATCTTGAAGGACAGGCAGCTGATACATTACCATCAATTGACTAAACATACACTTGCTTACTATAATTTGAGGTTCAGGCTCATCAGGCAACTAACTCCTTGAGTACAGTCGACTCACTTGCTACTAACTTACGAAATTTCAAAGAAATACACAGGTCAGGTGACTAACTCTTTGAGGGCAGTCGACTCACTCACAACAGTATATATATTAATTGTTCGTAAACCTTAATTTTTTCACAATTCAGTTAACTGACCCTGCTCTCTCCACTCTTCCTAAGTGCTCTCCTTCGTCTCTAAGTCTTATTTCATGAAGATTTCACCGATTAAACTTCAAAAAATATGCCTAGAACCAAGAACATGGTGAACTGAGGCTCCACCTACCAAGAAAGATGATAGCAACAACATCGATAGATGGTTGATGACACCTCATGCCAAGAAAATTTATCGAGAACACATTCGAGCTACTGAACCCATATTCGGTAAGGTTCTAGACGTCGAATTCTTTAAAGAAGATTTTTTTCGAATATTTTGCCCTTGTTTAATGCATTAGGTTAGGAAAGGTTTATCACCTATCAAGCCAAAGGAGTATATCTCAATATAGTTAAGTTATTTTATGCTAATATGATAAAGGGAGAAACATTGATTTCCACCCAAGTTATGGACAAATCTTTTGCAATAACCCCACAAACCTTATCCATTAGGCTTTGAATCCAACACAGGGAGTTTGAATGTCCACAAATTGGTTCATCTTGGATAATGACCCAAGACTTTACCCCTAAGGAGTTCCTACCTATGATTATGACAGAGGAACCTGTAAATTTTGGCCATCCTCCTTTGTAGTGTTAGCTAAACATGTAGGCTTCAATCTTATAGAAATTCATCACTTACAATATATTGCCTAGGGTAGGGTCACATGACCATATCTCCTACCTTGACTATTTTATGATGTGGTGTCTGTTAAAGCGAAATAAGCTTGATTTACCTAACCTAATATTAAAATTTATGATCATGAAAGAAGAAGCAAAGTGGTTTATTCTTCGTTATGGATGAATTTCAAACCTCATTTTTACTATCTAGGCGAGACTACACCATCTACCCTCTTCATCGAATGAACCCACTACGATATTTTCTCTTCTACTACGGTTAAGAAAATGGGTTATGTTAAATATGAAAGACATGGTTGGTTGCTAAAGGGTAGACATCCATGTGGAGAGCCTCAACAAGCACAAGAACCCCAACAAGCTGCAGATGATGCTCCATCCTAATTTGTATCTTATCAGCAGCAGTTGAATGATTTTCGTGGTGAAGTGCGTATGGGATTCAACTCACTTTAGACAAGCTTCACGGGACTTGATCAGTGTCTTGGATGCATTGAGGAGTACATGGCAGGCTCATATTCATCTCAAGGAAAGGCTCATATGGACACAAACATAAGTGATGACGATGATGGTGATGATGATGAATATGGCACTGACTTAGATGGTGGAGATGAAGATTAGCTCTATTTCATTTCTTTTCTCACTGAACAACTTTGGATTGTAATACTTGAGGTGCTTACAACTCTTAAGACTGTTTTCTTATATTTTCTTTGTTTATCTTGGATATGACACTTTTCATGCTTAAATTTGGATTATATTGCATAGCTTTTGTATGATAGATGATGCATATTTAGACTAAACATTTTGATGAATGCTCGACTTAAAAAAAAAATAGCATGCTTAATTATGGATTATGATTGTGAATTGAGTTTTGATTTTCGGTCTTATGTTGCAATGCATGTTAATTTTCTTCAGTTACCCTTTTCGTTGATGTCAAAAAGTGGAGAACTATTGTCAAAATGAGAAGAACATGAGATAAAAATAGCATGTTGATAGATAATCTTGTTGAACATTGCAATGATGCATTCTGGGGGAGTTATACTCAATTTACTCATCAAAACATGATATGAAAGCATGATATTGAAATTAGGATAGCTTCCCAAGAGCGGGGTGAATTGGGATTTTAAAATTCTTTCCTTTTTAATACTTTGTTTTATATCAACAATCACAACAAGCAATCACAAAATCAAGTCAACCACAACCAATCAACAAAATAATCAAAATCTTGATCTTTATATCAATAGCCCTGTATCAAAATGTAAAGCATGCAGAATTTATATAAGCCCTGTGTTATTCCATAATCACACTTCTTCCTTGTGTTTAGTAATTAAACAAACTTTCAGATTAATAAGTTTAGGATGATCAACCAACATAGTCCCTTTCGGTTTCCGCAATCAATGCTCATCAAGCCAAAACATATTATGTTCCAGTCTATTTAACAACCATACACTTAAAATTTAACAATTTAAAGCATACACACAGGCTGTAAGTTTTTCTGAAAAATAAAGAGTAAGAAAGAAGAGAGACACAAGGTTTTGTGAGGTTCGGCTTATACCCAGCCTATGTCCTCACTTTTGGAAAAACCACCAAAGGATTCACTAATTCAGTTCCATTGATGGGTGGAACAATACTGATTACAAGCACTCTGCCAGAGCCCGCCTCTCCAAACGATATTTCCTTATTCGGTCCAACGATTCTACAACCTTGAATCGTCTATAAACAAGAAACAGGATAAAGAAAAGTTTGTGTCCAAAAGACACTCTCATAGTAGAGTAGATTAGTACAAGATTCAGCACAAGTATACTTCAAAGTAAATCAAATATAAAAGGATTGAAGCTCAAACAGAATTTAGATTAGAAAATATCCTCCAAGTATTGAAAGATTCAGACTTTAAAGGCTTTACTTCAGAATTTATATCAGCAGTAACTCAGTAGTTGAAGTAGGATGAACACAAGAGAGTTTGAGAGTTTTTAGGGAATTTTGATTGTTGGAAAATTTTTTGGTGTTAAAATCTTTGAAGTTTGGGGCTCTTTATAGATGTTTAAAAGTAATTCCTTGCCCCCCAAGTTTACTTGGAGTAATCCACAAGTTTTTCAAAAGAGTAGTGCCCAAGAAATCCATTTAAAAAATCTTCTCATTGGAGTATTTTGAAAACTGTTTGAGCGGCAGTCGCCTACCATAGAGGAAATTCAAAACTCAAAATACTGACAGTCACCTGCTAGAACCCAGGTAGTCACCTGGCTTGACCACCCAGGCGCCTGGTTGTGCTCTGGCAGTCGCCTGGCACCCAATTGCCTTTTTTTAAAAAAAAATTTCTTATTTTTGCAGTCACCTAGCTTATCAGATTTCAAAAAAATTTCTTGTTTTGAACCCTCATTCACTTTGAATTTTTTTAAACATTCTTTAGGGTTTTTCTAACACCACTTTTCTAAGTTCGTTTTGTTTTATAAAAGCTTCAATTCAGTTTATATTTGAAGTTTACTTGAAGTACTTACATTCAACCATTCTTAAAACTATATTCTTTCGATCTTCAATTGATTCTTTGTTCTTCTATCATCTTTGAGCTTCTGATTATCTTTCTTGGTATTTTTTAATAGTACTTTCATCATTAGCTTTATCATCCTTTTAAGCTTTGAACTCTCTTTAAGCTTTACCTTCTTCCTGAAAAACTTTCATTTGAAATAAACCATATTAAACATATGATGATTTGTTATCATCAAAATAAGAATTGTAAGCCTTGTTAGGCCAACAATCTCCCCATTTTTGATGATGAAAAATCTAGAGCAAAAAATAGGAAATAATGCTCATGGCTCCCCCTTTCAATAGGCATGAGATAAACATAAGCATATACCAATTATATTCTTACAAATCATGTCATTTTCAAAATGCATTCATGTAACAAGCATTCCATTACATATGCATTCATATTCTTACAAGCCCATAGCATATTTCTTTTTGCATTGCTTTCTCTCAAACACTCTCCCCCTTTGGACATCAATCAAAAAGGGAAAGTGAGCGATACAAAAAAATATAGTGAAGAGCTGTAATACATAGTTCTTGTAGATCTTACAAACACAAAGGAAATACTATCCGGTGAAGTACTCAAAAATACTAATACATAGGAAAAAGTTTTAAACATCACAAAGAGGAAGCAAATCAATCGGAGGCTTCCATAGACCCACTTTCATCTCCTTTTTCTTCTTGTTCACCAAATTTTTCAGCATATTCATCATCACTAGATGGAGCAGAGCTGATATCCATATGAGATTTGCCTTTGGAAGAGCTAGCCAAATGTTTCTCAATCTTGTCAACACACTGAACAAGGCTTGAACAATGAGTTTCCATAGTGGAAACCTTCTCCCGAAGTGTACCAAGGCCAGATTGCATTCCATCGCTGAAGGTCATATAGTGATTTTAAAAAGGAATGAACCAAGAGGGAGTTTCTGGGTCAAGTTGTACTGAAGGGGCTGGCATAGAAGGCTAAGGAGGTGGTGTTGATGAGATGTGACGATGTCCCTTGTGAAACCATCTTTGAGAATAGATGTCCCATACGTTTAAGAATAGTATCAGAAAAGATATCATAATGGGTTTTGCTAGTGAAGTTGAATGATGGTGTGAGAACATTGAAATGTGCAAATACAATATTTAAGATCCCAGCATATGGTAGAATGACACGAGGGGCATCAACTTTCACATTGATCCATTTGAGAAGTAATCTTGGAAGATCCAACTTTTTTCCTTTGAGAATACACCACATAACAAAACAATCTAAGAAGGAATTATGATCATGAGAACCAAAACATGGTAGGATATTATATGTAATAAGTTTGTGCAGGATTAAAGCTTGGAGATTGAGCTGTTTGTAAAAAGGTGGATGCCCAAAGGAGATAGGTGTATCAGTTATGACTAAAGGTAAAAATTCCTCTAGAGTAAATCCTTGTGTCATTATTCATTGTTTTTCAGCAATTTGAACCTCAAAATCTCCTAGCTTGACTCAAAGAATTTTTCCCAAAGATATGGGAGTAAGATGAATACTTTGGCCTAGAAGATTTGTTTCTATCTCATTTTCAAATTTCTCCATGTTAGCATACAAAATCCGAACCACGTTTGGATAGTACCCTTTTGCTTGATATGTGATAAACCGTTCCCACCCAATTTCCTTAAAAAGTTCTATGATTTCAGGAAAATCAAAATTGAAGAATGTAACATCAAGTATTTTACCTAATATTGGTTCGATTGAAGCGATTTGATTCCTATAGAGAGTTTTAGCATGAGGAGTTACTAACCACTTCTCTACTTCATCATTGTTGATCCTTATGGAGGAGGAGGAACCTTTGTTACCAACTAATTTGATATGTGGCATGTTTTTTTGAAGGGGGAAGCTGATAAACACTAGGTTTTTACACGAAATGATGTAGAGGTTAGGATTGATTCAAGGTTTCAGGTTGATTTGGAAGAGGAATTGGTTTGGAAAAGAGTAGGAATGAGGATTTTCAGTGAGAGAGGAGAAGTGGTAGGCGCCTGAGGGAAGTTAAAAAGACATATAATAGGGTTTTAAACCCTACCCATCGTGAGGCAGTCGCCTGGTAGGAGAAGGCAGGTGCCTGTCAAACAAGAAAATATAAAGTCAGCAGCATGGCAGTCGCCTGCCAAGCAGAAAACTTGTTTAGGTTGCTTCTCGTATATGCATCATTACTAATTCTCGTCTGTGAATATGAATCGCTCTTCAGAGAGTGGTTTTGTGAATATATCTGCTAATTGGTCGTTTGTATTTACAAATTCTAGCATAATGTCTTCGTTTTGCACATGATCTCTCAAGAAGTGATGTCTTATGTCAATATGTTTTGTTCTTGAGTGAGATACCAGATTTTTTGACATATTTATGGCTCTTGTGTTGTCACATTTTATTGGAATAGTTTGATATTGAATTTTGAAATCTTTTAGTTGTTGTTTCATATACAATGTTTGGGCACAACAAAGGCTTTGCTGCTATGTATTCTGCTTCTACAATAGATAATGCTATAGAGTTTTGTTTCTTTGAAGACCAGGCGACTAAAGAGTGTCCTAGAAAATGACAAGTTTCACTATTTCTTTTTCTATCTATCTTGCATCCAGCAAAGTCTACATTGGAATAGCTTATCATTTCAAATTCAGTTCCCTTTGGATACCATAAGCCTAGTTCAAGTGTGCCTAGTAGATATCTAAGGATTTGTTTAATTGCTATTTTGTGTGATTCCTTAGGATCCGATTGGAACCTAGCACACATACATACACTAAACTTAATATCTGGTCTACTTGCTATTAAGTAAAGTAAGCTTCTTATCATTCCACGGTAATGCTTGGTATCTACTTGTTTCCCTTTTTCATCCTTGTTAAGACTAGTTGAGGTGCTCATGGGAGTTCCTATAGGTTTACATTCTTCCATATCAAACTTCTTTAACATGTCTTTAATATACTTAGTTTGATTTATGAAAGTTCCATTTTTTGCTTATTTGATTTGTAACCCTAGGAAGTAATTTAACTCTCCCATCATGCTCATCTCAAATTCTTTTTTGCATAGACTTAGCAAATTCATTACACAAATCCTCATGAGTTGCTCCAAAAATAATATCATCAACATAAATTTGTACTATAAGCATGTCTTTGTTTTTGGTTTTTATAAATAAAATGCTATCTATCTTTCCTCTTAAAATGTTGTTTTGAATTAGGAACTTGCTTAGTCTTTCATACCAAGCTCTAGGAGCTTGTTTCAATCCATATAATGCTTTTGTTAACTTAAATACATGATTTGGATTTTTTGAATTTTCAAAACCTGGAGGTTGTTTGACGTATACTTCTTCATTTATATATCCATTTAATAATGCACTCTTTACCTCCATTTGGTATAATTTAAAATCCTTATAGGCTACATAAGCTAAGAGCATCCTAATTGCTTCCATTCTTGCTATGGGAGCAAAGGTTTCATTGTAATCAATACCTTCTTCTTGATTATAACCTTGTGCTACTAGCCTAGCTTTATTTTTTATAACTATCCTATTTTCATCCTTTTTATTTCTAAAAACCCATTTAGTTCATATGATTGATTTGTCTTTGGATTTAGGTATAAGTTCCCACACTTCTTTCAAATTGATTTAGTTCCTCTTGCATAGTTATAATCCAAGAATCATCTTTTAAGGCTTCTTCAATATTCTTGGGTTCATTTTGAGATAAAAAGGCATAATGGTTGCAAATATTTTTCAATGAGGCTCGAGTGGTTATTCCTTTTGAAGTTTCACCAAGAATTTGTTCTTTTGGATGACTTTTAGCATATCTCCATTCTTTAGGTAGTTGTAGATTTTCAACAATGGTTTCATTTGGAGTTTCATTATTATTTTCTTCTTTTATTTGAAGATCTTTTTCTTTTTGTGGAATATCTTCTTTTTCATCAATTTTAATTTTATCGTCATAATTGTTTGATTCATCAAATGTTATGTGTATTGATTCGATGATAGTAAGAGTTCTTCTATTATAAACTTTATAGGATTTTCTATTTGTAGAGTAGCTTAAGAAGATACCTTCATTAGATTTTGCATCAAACTTTTGTAAATCATCTTTAGAGTTAAGGATAAAACATTTGCATCTAAATACATGAAAGTAGGAGATATTAGGTTTTCTATCTTTCCATAGTTCATACGGCGTTTTGTCTATACTTGATCTTATAGACACCCTATTTACAATATAACATGCTGTATTTACAGGTTCAGCCCAAACGTATTTAGGTAGATTATTTTTGTTTATCATTGTTTTTGCCATTTCTTGTAGGGTTCTATTTTTTCTTTCTACCACTCCATTTTGTTGTGGAGTTCTAGGTGTTGAGAAATTATGATTTATTCCATATTCATTACAGAATTTATCAACTTCTTTGTTTCAAAATTCCCTACCTTGATCACTTCTAAAACTTGTTACATTATAGCCCTTTTCATTTTGTAATTTCTTACATAAGGTGATTAGCATGTCGCAGACTTCATCTTTGTTTGCTAGGAATAATACCCAAGTGAATCTTGAATAATCATCCACTATTACAAAAGCATATTGTTTTCCTCCTAGGCTTAAGGTTCTAGTTGGACCAAATAAGTCTAGGTGTAACAGTTCTAGGGGTCTTTTAGTTGATATACATTTTTTCTTTTTAAAACTTGTTTTAGCTTACTTTCCCTTTTGGCATGCATCACATATCTTGTCTTTTATGAATTTGGTATTTGGTAATCCTTTTACAAGATTTTTCTTTGATAATTTGGATAATAGGTCCATGCTAGCATGTCCTAATTTCCTATGCTATAGCCAACTTATTTCATTCACTAATTCCAAACAAGTTACGTTTTGATGCACTAGATTCTCAAGGTTTATACACTAAACATTATTTATCTTATGAGCTATAAACAAGGTTTTATTTTATTTAGGATTTTGGATAACACATTTTTCTTTCTTAAAGGTTATTTCAAACCCTTTCTCACTCAATTGGCTAATGTTTAAAAGGTTGTGTTTTAATCCTTCTACTAATAACACATTATCAATGGTAATAGAAGGTTCTTTACCTATTCTCCTGATGCCAATAATCTTACCTTTGGCATTATCGCCGAAGGTGACATATCCTCCATCCTTTTTTCTTAGAGAGGTAAACTTGGACTTATCGCCGGTCATGTGTCTTGAACACCCGCTATCCAAATACCACTTATCCGTTGACGATGTCGTCCTAAAACATACCTACAATGGAGGATTCATTGTGTTAGTCTTTGGAACCCAAATTCTTTTAACTTTCTTTGTTTTGCTGTTAGTTCCATTATTAACTTTCCATTCTCCTTGTACTTTAACATACTTCCTTTTTAGTGGGCAATCAAACATACGTGACCTTTAGTCTTGCACATATAGCAAGTAGTGTGTTCATGTTTGTTGTTTGAGGAAGTGCTACCATAGTGCTTGGCTTCCTTGACGAAGTATCCCATGTATAATTTCTTATTCTTTTTATTTGTTTTACCATTAAAACCTATTCCTTCTTTATTTCCATGTAGCCTTTGCTGTTCAATCATCTTTTCAAAATTATTTTTACCTTTTTAAAAGTTATATATTATTTTTTCCTTATCCTCTACTAATTTCTTAAGTTCATTCACTTCTAAATCCTTTTTATTCAAGTTTTCTTTATGAGTTTTGCCTAATTCTTGAGTTACTTTATTTACTTCCTCCTCTAAATTCTCAATACAAGAGTTTTTTTTTTTTTTTTCTTTTTCAATGGTTTTGAATGATTCAAGTTGCTTCAATAGTTCTTTATTTTGATCCTTCAAGGTTATATTTCTTTTGGAAATTTTTATAAATCGTTTATGTAGGGCATACTATCACATGACTCATCACAAGATTCATTGCAAGATTCTGTTGAAGAGTAGTAGGAATTTACCTCTTCGTCATTCGCCATGAAGCATATGTTTGCCACCTCTTGTGCACTTGATTCATTTTCCATTTTACTGGAGCTTGAGTCATCCCAAGTAGCCTTCATAGCTTCCTTCTTTTTCTTTTTGTCTTTCTTGAGCAATGGGCAATCCGGTTTGATATGCCTTGGTTTCTTGCAGTGATAGCATATTGGAGGTTCATTTTTACTTTTATTTTATTTTCCACTTGATTCTCCTTTTTCCAGTTTTCCTTCTATTGAACTTTCTAGGAAATCTTTTATTCCTTCTATAGAACTTACCTAGTCTCTTAGTGATGAATGCTAATTCATCTTGATCTAAGTCACTTGTTTCACTTTCCTCTTCACTTGAGCTGTGGCTAGATGCTTTTAGTGCAATAGATTTCTTATGCTTTGGTTCAGGATTTCTTTCTTTTAGAGCCATTTCATAGGTAAGGAATGAACCTATGAGTTCATCTAAGGAGGTGGTCTTAAGGTTTCTTCCTTTAGTAATTGCTGTAGCCTTTGGTTCCCATATGGTGGGAAGGCCTCTCAAAGTTTTCCTAATCATTTCGTAGGTGGTATAAGGTTTTCCTAAGGCACTTAAGGAATTGATTATGTGGGTGAATCTTGTGTACATACTTGATATGGTTTCATTTGGATTCATTTTAAATGCCACATACTCGCTTGTTAACATGTCTATCCTATTGTCCCTAACATCAATAGTTCATTTATATGTAACTACTAATTTGTCTCATATTTCTTTAGCTGTCTTGCAAGCCATGACCTTATTAAATTCATTAGCGTCTAAAGCATAATACAAAACATTTATAGCACTCAAATTTATTTGAAGCACTTTATAATCTAAATCGATCATATCCTTTTTCTCTTTTGGATTCTATTTTTTATCTACTATTTTAGTGGGAATAAGGTCTCCATCCATAACTACCTCCCACGCTTTCCAATCCATGTGTTGGAGATAGATTTGCATTCTCTTTTTCCAAAAGGTGTAGTTGTATCCACAAAAGATTGGTGGACGAGTTGAGGATTGGCCCTCTCCAAAAGGAGCTATTCCTATGTTTGCCATTTAGATTTTTTATAGCTTCTGGTTAGGAATTTTCTATAACTAAGCTCTAATACCAATTGAAATTAGGATAGTTTCCTAAGAGGGGGGTGAATTGGGATTTTAAAATTCTTTTCTTTTTAATACTTTGTTTTATATCAACAATCACAACAAGCAATCACAAAATCAAGTCAACCATAACCAATCAACAAAATAATCAAAATCTTGATCTTTATATCAATCTGTATCAAAATGTAAAGCATGCAGAATTTATATAAGCCCTGTGTTATTCCACAATCACACTTCTTCCTTGTGTTTAGTAATTAAATAAAATTTTAGATTAATAAGTTTAGGATGAACAACCAACGTAGTCCCTTTCGGTTTCTGCAATCAATGCTTATCAAGTCAAAACAAATTATTTTCCAGTCTATTTAACAACCATACACTTAGAATTTAACAATTTAAAGCATACACGCAAGTTGTAAGTTTTGCTGAAAAATAAAGAGTAAGGAAGGAAAGAGACACAAGGTTTTACGAGGTTCGGCTTATACCCATCCTACGTCCTCGCCTTTGGCAAACCACCAAAGGATTCACTAATTCAGTTCTGTTGACGGGTGGAACAATACTGATTACAACCACTCCTTTCTTTAGGCTAGAGTCCACCTCTCCAAACGATATTCCCTTGTTCAGTCCAATGATTCTACAACTTTGAATCATCTACAAACAAGAAACGAGATAGAGAAAGGTTTGTGTACAAAAGACACTCTCACAGCAAAGTAGATTAGTACAAGATTCAACACAAGTATACTTCAAATTAAATCAAATATAAAAGGATTGAGGCTCAAATGGAATTTATATCACCAAATTCCTTCCAAGTATTGAAAGATTCAGACATTAAAGTCTCTACTTCAGAATTTGTATCAGCAGTAACTCAATAGTTGAAGTAGGATGAACACAAGAGAGTTTGAGAGCTTTTAGGGATTTTTGATTGCTGGAAAATTTTTTGGTGTTAAAATCTTTGAAGTTTGGGGCTATTTATAGTTGTTTAAAAATAATTCCTTGCCCACCAAGTTTACTTGGAGTAATCCCCAAGTTTTTCAAAAGAGTAGTGCCTAAGAAATTCATTTAAAAACTCTTCCCGTTTGAGTAATTTAAAAACTGTTCGAGTGGTAGTCGCCTGCCATAGAGGAAATTCAAAACTCAGAATACTGGCAGTCGCCTGCCAGAACACAAGTAGTCGCCTGGCTTGACCACTCAGGCACTTGGCTGTGCTCAAGCAGTTTCCTAGCATCCTACTGCCTTTTTTAAAAAAACTTTTCTTATTTTGGCAGTCACCTAGCTTATTAGATTTCAAAAAATTTTCTTTTTTGAACCCTCATTTACTTTGAATTTTTTTTAAACATTCTTTAGGGTTTTTCTAACACCACTTTTCTACGTTTCTTTTGTTTTATAAGAGCTTCAATTCAGTTTATATTTGAAGTTTACTTGAAATACTTACATTCAACCATTCTTAAAACTATATTCTTTCGATCTTCAATTGATTCTTTGTTCTTCTATCATCTTTGAGCTTCTGATTATCTTTCTTTCTTTGTATTTTTAAATAGTACTCTCATCATGAGCTTTATCATCCTTTTGAGCTTTGAACTCTCTCTAAACTTTGCCTTCTTCTTGAAAAACTTTCATTTCAAAACAAACCATATTAAACATATCATGATTTGTTATTATCAAAATAAGAATTGTAAGCCTTGTTAGGCCAACAGATATATATGGAAATTTCTTAAAGCTTGAAATATTTTGATATAAGTTTTGAAAATTCTACTATTCAAGTTATAACTTGTTTAGGATATGCTAATTCTAAGGGGGAGCCTTTTTAAGACTTTATCATTTTTTTTTTCTCCTTATTTGTCATAATTTTTGCGACGTTCCCGCGGAGCGAAAAGTGGTGCCTCAGGGTGGTGCAAACTAAAAAAAGTGATTTTTAATTTTTGTGAAAATTTTGGTATGGTGGAGTCGTCACTGACCTTTTGAAGTGTGGTTATAACACTTCATTACTACCCAATTAAGAGTAGAATCGATCTGCGTTACCAAAAATGGGATTAGGAGTTTGATTACGTGAGAGAAGGTACTAACAACCCCCTACATGGCCGTCCTGGGCCAGTTGCCCCAGTTTCAAAGTAATCAATATACTTGGGACCTGGGGGCCACTGCCCCAATTTCAATGTAAACAACACATTTTGGATTTGAGGGACAATGCCCCAGTTTCAATGTAAACGACACATCTTGGATTTGAGGGACACTACCCTAGTTTCTTTAGCTTTTTAACAAAGCAAGGATTGATTATTAGAAAGGGATGCAAAAATTTTTACAACACAACAAGTATGACTAAATAATGATGTATCTTGTTACTTGTTATGCTAAAATGCAGGGATAAGTGTGCATGCTGATGTGATGTGTATGCACTTTTCCTTTCTATGCAATGCATGATGATGCATGAATTTTCCTTTCCCAATGCACTTTGCGATCAATAACCCAATTTTGATTTTGGCCATGATTTCAACTTCCACTCCGACATGAAGGGACCAGAACTGGCTCCACTGAAGCTTAACATGAAATCTGCCCCAATTAAATGCATTTTCAATTGATCTTGGCCAACTTCTACTCTGATATGAAAGCCCCAGGACTGGCTTCACTGAAGCTTAACATGAAATATGCCTCAGTTAAATGCATTTGCAACTGATCTTGGGCAACTTTTGAATTTCTCCCAAATAAGCAAATCTCTGAATTGGCTTTTCTGAAGCTTGGCACGACATCTGCCCAGTTACATTTATTTGTCCTTGATTTTCGCCGTCTTATATATATATATATATTCTTCATTAGGACCTTTTTTTAAGGAAAATGTATCAGTGATTTTGAAACCTTTTGACTATCCTTCTTTGTTTTAGACTCTTTGAAGAGTAAGAAAGGGATGAAAAATAAGGTGAACTCCCAAGAGGGGAGTGAATTGGGTTTTTAAAATTTTTTTACTTACTTTGTATTTAAAAATTCTTTAGTTGAATTTTAATCTCAGCAATATATACGTTCAACAATTTACTAATAACCACAATACTATTGATAATCAATTAAGTTTAACCAATATTCAATCTTAAATTCAAATCTTTGATATTGACACTCAGTTGATTAAATTCCAAAAATTAGATTAGGATAGTTTAAAGATAAAACTTAGATTTCAAAATTTTTAAAAAAACTCAGATTTTATTCCTTTACTCCAATCAATATAATTTTCAAATATTTTATTTTTAAGAACTTTTAATTTAAAATACCTTTCAGCTATTTTTATATTCAAAATTAGGACTTTGATGAATTTGTCAAACCAACTAACTAATTAATGTATGTTGAATTCAAATATGCTTTCAAAACAAGATTCCAGCACTCCCCAAAGTTTAGCAATATATAAAAATCATCCACACAGATAATATACTTGCAGAAAATAAAGAGAGTAGGGAGAAGAGCTTTTTACAAGGTTTGGCCAGCAGCCTACATCCTTGCCTCAAGCAACCGCTGTGAAGATTCCAACTTTTGAGTAGGCCAAGTTATAACATCTGTCCTTTTCAACTAGAGATCCCTCTCTAACAATAATACCCCTTCTCATTAGCCAACGATTCAACAACCCCGAATTGTCAAAAACAACAAGAAAAGCAAACTTTGTTGCCACACAAAGAACACTCTCAGTTAGAGTAGATTTGTATAGGTTCAAAGCACAATATACTTTAGTAAATAAACAATATCAAGAGATGAAGCTCAAAGTAAATATCATTGGATTTCTTTCTTATATTGTAAAACTCAGTTAGAGCACAAGAACCATAAGCTTTAATTCAGCAAGTACTCAGTAATAGCTTTTAGCAAAGTATTTAGGAACAACTCTTTGAAAGTATGAGAATTTAATCAATGGCAGCTTGTTGGTAATTTTTGGTGTATGTAATCCTTAGGTTTAGTCTTTATTTATAGATAGAAAAAGTAATATTTCATGTTCTCCTAGTTTACTTGCAGTATTCCCAAAGTTTTTACAAAGTTTGGGGACCAAGCAATCAGTTTTGGAAACTTTCCCTCTTTGTTTTAAATTTAAAAAGTCGAAGGTCAGTCGACTGTGATTCACAGAGTCAGTTGCCTAATCCTTTATAATTCAAAAAAAATTCAAACAAAGAATATGATCAGTTGCTTGAGCCTATAAGGTCAGTCACATGTTGCTATTCTTTTCGCTCAATTTATTTAGCATAAAAGTATTAGTCAACTAATCAAACAATGTCAGTCGCTTAACATTTCAATATTCAAAAAAATTCATTTTTTCAGCAATTTAAACCTTTGATTTTGTAAAACTTAAATTAGACTTATTATAAAAATTTTCAAGGTTTTTCAAAAATGGGTCTCTAAGTCCATAATAATTCCTAAGAGCTTCAACCATTTATATTGAAATTTAATGAAGTACTTACATGAGACTTCTTAATATTCTAACTTTCTATGACACTAAGTCTTCATGCTTTTGCTTCCATTCTTTGAGTCTATCTTGACTTATTTCTTCAAAGGACTTTAAGCTTCATTTGATCTTCTATCTTTGAGTCCAACCTTTTAATGAACTTCATCAAACACTCGAGATCTTGAACCTTTTATTTAAAACCACTTGAATCTTGAAACATCATTACTTAACCACATATGCTAATTTATGTTGATTTTTTATCATCAAAATAAGATTCTTAAGCCTTGTTAGACCAGCAAGGGAGTTTTTGGAAATGACCATGCATTCATGACATCAATTTGTTAAATCAATCGGTCAATAAGTACAAAGGAGATGTTTTATGATGGTCAAATGTTGTTTCAAGAAAAAAGGGGAAAATTTATGCCAATGTCCTAGAGTCAAATGATGTTAATGTTAATTTATCAAATTAAACCCTTAAATAGCTGACTCTCCATTTTTCACGAACTACCCTAGTTTCATCGAAGGAGACCCCTCTTCTGCCTCCCTTCAATGCTACAAAACCCAAATGGAACTCTATTGTTCAACTGTTTGTCCATGGCTTAATTAAGCTTTGCCCATGTTTTGATCTCAAGATAGTCTTTGCGACTCAGGGTGAAACATAGGCCTAGGGATGTGGGTTTTCAGAAGAGAAAGGGAA
Organism: Malania oleifera; assembly: GCF_029873635.1. Lineage (NCBI taxonomy): Eukaryota > Viridiplantae > Streptophyta > Magnoliopsida > Santalales > Ximeniaceae > Malania > Malania oleifera. The sequence goes on along the minus strand of NC_080428.1, from coordinate 35,365,649 downwards.
ACTAAGGCTCGAGAATCCCACCCCCTAAATAATATTTTTTAGCCCCCGTTTGGGGTTTTTACAATGTATTTACTGAACTTGTGAATTTGAACAAGAGGCCTACGTACCTTTTCACGATCAGGTCATTATGTAGTTAAGACTCAACATTGAGTCTGAAAAATCATTTGAGACAACAATGTGTATCAATCTGGTCAGGACTTTCATTTGGACCGTAATGCAAGTTAGGGAGTTTGTTAAAGAAAGAAGGGTTTAAATAAGGCTCAAAATGATCAATCTTGTCATGGGTAATCGTGGGTCAAATATCACATATGAATTAAGTCCCTTGTTTCTTTCTTCATTTTTTCTTTCCTTTGGGCATTTTCATTTTACTACTTCCTTTGCTTTTCTTGTTGTGAAGGAGTGTCGACTTTGTTTTCATTTGAACTCCTTTTGGGATGAAAACGTTTTGAAACTGCCCTAGCATGGGCTGTTATCCTTTGACTGGTTAGCCAAGAAATTCCAAGCTTAATAGGGCTAGCAAAAAGGCATTTCTTTTCTTCACTCTTTATGGGTAGCCAAAAAATGGCCTACCATCATTTTGGGTAACCAATTGTCATCTCACATGATTTTTCAGACCTTTGAAAAACCCCAAACCTAGTTTAAACTTTTGGAAAAATGACTTTTGAAGAAAATGGTTTAATATTCAAACTCAATGGGTTTAATAAATGGTAAATAAATATTTGGTTCTTTTGAAGGGAAAACTGGTTAGTGAGGAAGGGTCATTTGTCATTTGATCAAAACATGAGTGGACAAAAGATCCATGAAACAAACAACATAAACATTTTATTGAGTTCCTTTTGAGAGTTTACACATTTTCTAAGCAAAGTATTTCTTTATAGCATCTGAGTTAATGGGGTGCAAAAGATCGGTTCCGTCCATGTCTACCAACAACAAGGCGCCTCCTAAAATGCCTTCTTTGCTACGTAGGGCCCTTCATAATTGGGGGTCCACTTACCACGATGGTCAGTATGAATTGGCAAAATTTTCTTCAACACCAAATCTCCCTCTTGGAACTCTCAAGGCCAACCCTTTTTGTTGAAAGCTCTCATCATTCTCTTTTGGTACAACTGCCCATGAGCTATGGCAGCCATTCTCTTTTCTTTAATCAAGTTCAACTGATCATATATGGATTGAACCCATTCTACCTCAGTTAACTCTGCCTCATTTAAGACCCACAATGAGGGGATTTCAACTTCTATCGGAACTATAGCCTCTATTCTTTACACCAGAGAAAAAGGGGTAGCCCCTGTAGAGGTTTGAATTGTAGTTTTGTAAGCTAACAAGGCAAAGGGAAGCTTATCATGCCAATCTCTGTAGGTTTCAGTCATCTTTTCTAAGGTACTCTTAATTTTCTTATTGGCTTCTTCCACAGCCTTGTTCATTTGTAGTCTATAAGGAGCTGAGTTATGATCCCTAACCTTGAGCCGACTGCATAACTTCATCATTACCTCATTGTCAAGGTTCTTAGCATTATATGAGATTATGCTTTCCAGGATCACATATCTACAAATCAACTCTCTTTTTATGAATCAACTGATTACATTTTGAGTGACACTGGAGTATGACACCACTTCTACCCACTTGGTGAAATAATCAATGTCCATGAAAATAAATCGATGCCTATTGCTAACCTTCAGAGTAATTGGTCCAATCACATCCATGCCTCATGCTGAGAAGGGCCAAGGTATAGACAAGACTTGGAGTTGGGCCGGTGGAACTTGTATATGATCGCCATATATTTGACACTTGTGGTATTTCTGAGTGTACTCTATGCAGTCTCTCTCCATGATCATCTAATACTATCCACTCTTGAGGATCTTTCGAGCCAATGAGTGACCTCCGGCATAGGTACCACAAACACCTTCGTGGACTTCACGCATAATCTGCCTTGCCTCTTGCACCTCTACACATTGTAGGAGAGTTATATCGTGGTTTCTCTTGTACAACACTTCCCCATCCAAGAAAACTCCCATGTCCAGTCTTATGATTATCTTTCGATTATTGTTGGAGGCTCCTTCGGGATACTCCTTCCTTTGAATGTGTGTTTTGATGTCATAGAACCATGGTCTCCTGTCAGTTTCTTTGATCACTGTGCAGTATGCCAGCTCTTACTGCACTCTTATTTGGATCAATCTCCATTCCTAGTTCCACTTTGAATAGAGCTCTTAGCGTGGCTAGCACATCAGGAATCAAGTTCTTTTCCTTTGGCAAATGGGAAAAACTAATACAGTCAAATACTTTAATCATTTATTGGATGTATTCCTGATATGGTATTAGCTTGGAATCTTGGGTTTCCCACTCTCCAGTCAATTAATGAATAACCAAAGTTGAATCTCCTTTCATGACTAGCTCCTTAATGCCCCGGTCTATGGCTACCTGCAAACCCAATACGCATGCTTCATACTCAACTACGTTATTGGTACAAGGAAAGGTAAGTTCAGCCGTGACCGAGTAATTCTTATCCTCTAGAGAAATAAGAACAGTTCCTATTCCATGTCCCTAGATGTTAGCTCCTCCATCAAATAGCATTATCCAACCAACCTGATCCCCTTCTTCTTCACTTATCAAATCAATGTCCTTGTCTGGGAAATCAAAATCCATGGGTTGGTAGTGTTCAATAGCCCTATCTGCCAAATATTCTTCTATGGAGCTCCCCTTAATGGTCATTCTTGTCACATAAATGATATCATACTAGGTTAATGACATTTTCCAATGGGCCACTCGACCTGTCACTTGTAATAACCCATAAAATTATTGGAATTAAATAAAAGGGAAAGGAAAATATTTAAAGGGACTCAAAAGGGGTCTCATCGACGAAAGCAGACTTCGTCGATGAGTACTTTACTGCAATTCATCGATGAAGACACATGTCTTGTCAACGATAAGATACCTAAAGGGGGTTTTTGGCAATCTGAAATTTGTTGAAGAGGGGTTCAGGTTAATCGACGAACTTCATTCATGGGCATATCGACGAGATGACGTGTCTCGTCGATGAATCTGGGTCTATATGTACCCCTAAAATTAGATTTTCACAAGAAATCTACGCAGGAAACCCTCTTTCTCTCTCTAAATCTCCCTCTCCTCTTTCTCTCTTCGATTCTGGCTTTGTTTCTCACTGATTCGACAATCCGAGGCCATCTCGACACTTATGGAAAAGTTCTCTCCAAATCTGCCAGAGTGGATTGTTGGTGGGGCTAACTTGAACTCCATCCCAAATTCAGGGTAAAGTTTTTATTTAATATTTACCTTTCTCATAGTTATAGAAAATGTATAAATTAAAGAATACTAAAGTTTTGTTCTGAGAGATATTGTTTTCAGGGTGTTGAGCGGGGAACCCTGCGGATGTAGAACCAGATACAGTAGGGGATTTTCCATAATTGGGTAAGAGAAATATTGTATGTTAGGAAATTTTAGTAGAGTTATCAGAAATGTTATTAATATTTTTTTTTAAAAAATGGTGTAATTTTTGGGTCGTTATAGTTTGGTATCAGAGCCTAGGTTTCTAGGTTTTGTGGACTCTAGAGTACAGTGGAAAACAATACTAGAATTCAAGAATGGAATCAGAGTTGAACGAACAGGGTGTCAATGAAGTTGATATTGGGAAATTAGGATGAGAATTTAGGATTTCGTTTTGCGTTTTGGGGGTAGAATTTCGGGTTGGTTTCTGTGATTTTTTTGGGGCGACGATTCCAGGAAAACCATAGTAAACTATCGATGATTTCTATATTCTTATGGTAGGACTCGACCTTAAATTACTAATGAGAGGTTAGGGGTAATTTAGTTAGTATAGTATTGTAGAATTCGAATAATTAAAATAATTTGGTAATATTGCAGGATGGACCCAGGAGGTTGTAGTGCTCACGCTAGTGGTGATGATGAAGCTGGGCCTTCTGGTGCAGGTGGCGAGGATTCAGATGTTGTGCTACGCAGTGTGGCTCAACAACTTATGGCTGAGATTGCTCGGAGCTCCAGAGAGCATGGAGGTCCCTCTCCAACCTAGGGATGTACAATAGAGAAATTTATAAAGATGAACCCACCAGCATTTTCCGGAGCAACTGATCCTGCAGTTGCGGAGAATTGGGTGCAGGAGATAGAGAAAATTTTGACGGTGCTTCACTACACTGATGAGTAGAGGGTCCTTTATGCTATGTACAAGCTGATAGGGGAGACCGAGAGATAGTGGATAACCACTAGACTATTACAGAAGTAGAGAGTAATTCCAATGCCGATGACTTGGGCTCGATTCAAGGACATATTCTTTGATAGATACTATCCTGCCTTGGTCAGAGAGGCTAGGGTATAGGAGTTTCTGAGCTTGTCCAAGGGTTCAATGATAGTCTAGCTGTACGCGGTGACATTTATTAAATTTTCACGTTTCTACCCTTCTATTGTTCCAGATGAAGTAAAGAAGGCTCGGATGTTCAAGTGGAACTTGAGGCGAGATATTTATAGATAGGTGGCAGTACCGAGGATACTGGACTTCTCAGAGCTAGTTAATAGGTCCATAATAGGAGAGGAGAGTTTGTCGAGAGAGACTGAGATACAGAATCAGAAGAAGAGGACTGCACCCTCGAGTTTTCAGGTGGGGTCCAGTCGAGGCCCTTGGAGAGGAGGTAGATCCAGTGGGGGTGAGGTAGATGGTAGAGTACAGTGGATTTCAGAGTGGACAACCTTATACCACTTGCCCCAGATGTGGAGGGAGACATTCAGGTGAGTGCCGATTGGGGGAGAATGTTTGCTACCATTGTGGAAGACTTGACCATATGGCTTAAACATGCCAAATGCCATCAAATTGTTCACCAGCTCCCAAACCTAATCGGGGTGGTCATCAGGCGCCTCGTGGAGGTTAGCAGAGGATCACGGTGCTAGTGAGGACGTATGCATTGACGCTGGGAGACGCTGAGACTTTTAGAGACGTCGTCACAGGTACCCTTATTGCTTTTTCATATAAAGTTGTTGTTTTATTTGATATAGGTGCTATCCATTCTTTTATTTCATTGTGTATGCTAAGTTGACGGGGGATGAGGCATAGTTGTTAGATGTTGGGTTAGCTGTAGCTACGCTGACTGGATTAGTGGTGAGATGTAGAAGAATACTAAAGGAATTTCCCTCAACCATTTAGGGAAAAAGTAATGCTAGCTAATCTTGTGATATTAGACATGTAGGGATTTGATATAATTCTAGGTATGGATTGGTTGGCAGTTAATCATGCAAGTATCGATTGCCATTTAAAAGAAGTGATTTTTAGACCTTTACGTGAGCAAGAATACATTTTTCTTGGTTCACGTGTACGTTCTTCGCCACAGCTGGTGTCAGCTATTCAGGTGAAGAAACTGATTCAAGATGGCTACCAGGGATTTGTGGTCAATGAATTTTCAGATATTTTTTTCAGAAGAATTACCTGGTTTACCACCAGACCGTGAAGTTGAATACACAGTGGATTTTTTACCAAGGTCAGCACTAATATCTAAAGCACCTTATTGAATGGTTCTAGCCGAGTTAAAAGAACTAAAAAATCAATTGCAAAAGTTGTTAGATAAAGGGTTTATCAGGCCCAGTATGTTACCTTGGGGAGCACCAGTTCTATTTGGAAAAAAAAAGGATGGGACCATGAGGATGTGTATAGATTATAGAGAGATAAATAAACTAACAATTAAGAATAAATATCCTCTTCCCATGATCAATGACCTATTTGATCGGCTTTAGGGGACCCAAGTCTATTATAAAATGGACCTTCGGTCAGGTTATCATTGGGTAAAGGTTAGGACAGAAGACATTTCCAAGATGACGTTTCGAATGAGATATGAGCATTACGAGTTCTTAGTGATGCCATTCTAGTTAACTAACGCACTAGCAGTATTTATGGATTTAATGAACCAGGTGTTCCATCAATACTTTGACCAGTTTGATGTGGTGTTCATTGATGATATACTAGTCTACTCGAGGAGTTTTGAGGAGCATGAGCATTATTTGAGTCTAGTATTGTAGACATTGAGAGAGAGAAAGCTATATGCGAAGTTCAAGAAATTTGAGTTCTGGTTGAAGCAGGTTTCATTTCTCGGCCATGTAATCTCTAAGGCAGGTGTATTGGTTGACCCATATAAGATAGAGGCAGTGGTAAGTTGGGAAAGGCTAGGAAATGTCTAGGAGGTCAGGAGTTTTCTGGGATTGACAAACTATTACCGACGCTTCGTAGATGGTTTCTCCAGTTTATCAGGTCCACTGGCGCGACTTGTGAGAAAGAATGTTGGCTATTCAGGCATTGATGCTTTGTAGATGGTTTCTCCAGTTTATCAGGTCCACTGACGTGACTTGTGAGAAAGAATGTAAAGTTTGAATGGACTGATGACCGTGAGCATAGTTTTTAGGCATTGATGTAGAGGTTGGTTACTGCCCCAGTGTTGGCTATTCCATTAGGTGAGGATAGGTTTGTGATATATAGTGATGTATCGTTGAAGGGTCTTGGATATGTGTTGATGCAGCATGGGAGGGTTATTGCATATGCTTCTAGACAGCTTAAAGAATATGAGAAAAATTATCCTATGCATGATTTGGAATTAGCTACAGTGGTATATGCTCTCAAAATTTGGAGGCATTATCTTTATGGTGGAAAGTGCAAAATCTTCACAGATCGCAAAAGTTTAAAATATTTCTTTACCTAGAAAGAACTGAACATGAGGCAAAGAATGTGACTAGAAATTATTAAAGACTATAACTACACTATAAGTTACCACCCAGGGAAAGCAAATGTGGTAGCAGATGCTCTGAGCAGGAAATCAGTGGGACCAGCACTGACAGCTATGGAGATTCAGCACCCGATCCTGATGGATTTGGAGAGACTTGGAGTAGAGTTAGTAGAGGATAATCCTCAAGAATGTATTGCCAACTTGGTTGTGCATCCTACACTATATGAAAAGATTAAGGCCGCTTAGGGTGATGATGCGTAATTAGCAGAGATAATAATTAGAGTACAGGATGGTCGGGGAGAGGAGTTTAGTATCTCTAATGACGGAGCTCTGAGGTTTCACACCAGATTGTGTATGCTTGAAGATGATGATATTAGAAGAACAATTTTAGAAGAGGCTCACAGATCACTATACACAGTCCATCCCGGCAGTACTGAAATCTATAGGGATCTACGAGAGTATTTTTGGTGGAGTGGAATGAAAAAGGAAATTGCCGAATTTGTACAGCAGTGTTTGATGTGCTAGCAAGTTAAGGCTGAGCACTAGAGACCAGGAGGGTAGTTGCAGCCACTCTTTATTCTAGAGTGGAAATGGGATCACGTCTCTATAGATTTTATTACTTGGTCACCACCAGTATGACAGGGATTGAATGCTATTTGGGTGATCGTTGATCGTTTGATGAAGACCGCTAATTTCATCCTTATTAAAGTCAGCTATTCCATGGACATATTAGTAGAAATATACTTTCAAGAAATAGTTCGTGTTCATGATATACCAGTATCTATAGTCTCAGACTGAGATCCTCAGTTTACTTCACGATTTTGGAAAAGCTTTCAAGAGGCTATGGGTACATTAGTTAGCATTCAACACTGCTTTTCACCCTCAAACGGATGGTCAGGATGAAAGGCCAATCTAGACATTAGAAGATATGCTTTGGGCATGCTTGTTAGATTTTGGGGGTAGCTGGACCCAATTTATGCCGCTAGTTCAGTTTTCTTACAATAACAACTATCAGCCTAGTATCGACATGACACCTTACGAGGCATTATATGGTAGAAGGTGTCGTTCTCTTATTTTTTGGGATGAAGTAGGTGAGAGGTGAGTTTTGGGTCCAGAGATAGTGTAGCAAACATATGATAAGGTCCAACTAATTAAAAAAGAATCAGTACCATGTAGAGTTGGTAGAAAAGCTATGCAGACACACGCCATCGAGAGTTAGAATTTGATGTGGGGGATCGGGTATTCTTGAAGGTAGCTCCTCTGAGAGGGGTTATGAGGTTTGGGAAGAAGGGCAAACTTAGCCCTAGGTTTATTGGCCCTTTTGAGATATTAGAGAAAGTGGGGTCAGTTGCCTACAGGCTAGCTTTTCTGCCAGCTCTGTCTAGAATACATGATGTATTCCATGTTTTCATGTTGAGAAAATACGTCCCAGACCCGTCCAACATAATCAGTTATGCAAAAATAGAGCTTAAAGGCTCATTAGTATATGAGGAAGCACTCATACAGATTTTAGACCGAAATACACAAGAATTGCGCACCAAAAAAATCTAGTTGGTGAAAGTTTTGTGAAGAAACCATGCTAAATAAGAAGTTTCGTGGGAACTTGAAGAAGAAATTAAACAAAAAACCTACACTTATTTAATGAATTATAGTATTAGTCAGTATGATTAGTAAGATAAAGTTTGTCTAGTGTAGAGTGATGATTATATGTTGTATTTTATATTATAGGATAGGTAATGTTTTGGTTTTGGGAGAATTTTCCTTTTTAGTATATTTGTAATCTTCCAAAACCCTAGCTGTAACCACGTTATTTCTCCGCAATAAGTGAGAGTAAGTAATCAAATAAGTAGCCTATTTTCCTTAATAGATGGAGTTCAACACAGATAGTAAATTTCGAGGATGAAATTTTATAAAGAGGAGAGAATGTAATAACTCAGAAAATTATTAGAATTAAATATGAGGAAAAGGAAAATATTTAAAGGGACTCAAAGGGGGTCTCGTCGACAAAAGCAGGCTTCATCGACGAGTACTTTATTGGAGTTTGTCAACGTAGATATGTGTCTCCTTAACGAGAATATATCGAGAGGGGGTTTTTGACAGTCTGAAATTCATCGACGAGGGGTTCAGGTTCATCGACGAACTTCCTTCATAGGCTTGTCGACAAGATGATGTGTCTCATCAATGAATCTGGGACTATAAGTACCCCTAAAATTGGATTTTCACAAGAAATCTGCGCAGGAAACCCTCTTTCCCTCTCTAAACGTCCCTCTCCCTATATCTCTTCGGTTCCGACTCCATTTCTCATCGATTCGACAATCTGAGGCCACCACGACACTCCTGGGAAAGTTCTCTCCAAATCTGCCAGAGTGGATCATTGGTGGGGCTGACTTGAACTCCATCCCAAATTCAAGGTAAGGTTTTTATTTAGTATTTGGCTTCCTCTTAGCTATAGAAAATGTAGAAATTAAAGAAATATTGAAGTTTTGTTATGAGAGATGTTGTTTTCAGGGTGTTAAGTGGGTAACCCTGCGGGTGTAGGACTAGATATAGTAGGGGCTTTTCCATAATTAGGTAAGGGAAATATGCTATGCTAGGAAATTTTAGCAAAGTTATCAGAAATGTTATGCATATATATATATATATATATATATATAGGTTTATTATTGAGTTTTCAAGAATATAAGTTTTTGATATCTATGTGGCCTAAGTAGATATTTTCCTAATATAGATTTTATATAATTTTTCCCAGGATGTCATAATTTACACTAGTTATGGATATAGACAGATATTTATCAGATAAGTATTAAAGACATGTTTCCATACTAGCATGTTATGGTTATTATAGAATGTCATGTTTCCTAAAACCATAACACTCAGATTTATAGATTATACAGTCAGTTATTACAGAAAGATATATAGTTATCACAGTCAGTTACTACATATATGTTATGCATATATTACAGTATATACAAATCAGATTTATAGTGATATGGTTATTTTGGAAACATGATGAAAATAGTAAAAATATTATAGTAGTATATCTATATATACAGTATCAAATCCCTAATGAAATAGTTCAAGCAAATTTAGTTAGTAGAGTACGATACCGTTGCTATTTACAAATCAGAGTGCAACCACATATCTTAGATAGTATGTGGTTTCCGTCAACTACACTCGAAGAGCTTACAGTCTCCCCAGGACTCTGGGTCAAGGGGGCCCGTTTTGACTAGGTAGTTTTTTCGATTCCCTGCTTAGGAGTGGATGTAGTTTGGCCTGACTATAGAGGGGTAAAGTATAGTGACTTACCTGGTAGGCCAACTAGAGTTAAGTCCAGCCTATAGGCCACACAAACCTCTCATGAGGGGTCAAATCATGACATACAATTTTCTAGGGAAAAGTCACAGCTATGTATATGTATACAAATTTACAGCATTAAAGTATGGTATTAGTAGTATGAATGATAGAAAACTTATATGATACCATTATGTTTTAGATTACAACGAATGCAAGTTATACTTTATATTAAGTTACCAGCTGATACAGTTTTTGGATATTATTATAGTATTCATGCAACTCGGTCTCCAAACACTAGTAATAGCATATTTCCACTTACTGAGCATCATCTGACCCCATTCCTTAAACATTTTTCAGGTGATCCAGTTAGGCGAGCAGATCAAGCTCGCAGATAGAGTGACCTTTTTATTTACCCTGTTAATATGGTAAGTGTATTTTGAGGTTTATGTTTTGGGTAGGTGGTATCGGTGGGAAATGTAAGGAAGTACCTATGGTTTTGAAACACTAGATTTTGGTATTGTATTTATATATAAGGATGTATAACTTTATGTTTTCTGCTACATAGGTGTGTTTATTATGTACAAGAATACCTCAATGCTCTTTTGGGGATGGTATAGCAAGGGTATCGGAGTAATTTATTATTCATCTATTTTTTAAAAAAAATTGTGTAATTTTTGGGTGGTTACATCACTACTGATTTTTGAAAGACATATTTGATCAGGTCCATCTTGGAGATCAACCATGTTAAGTAATACAACATGTACCATCTCAGTCTACTGACCACCTATTCCAAAGCACAAGTCTTTTCCAAATCAAAGTACTTAGATTCACACTTGATGAATTTCTTATTTCAGTAGTAGATGGCCCGTTCCTTTCTTCTAGACCCGTCATGTTGCCTTAACATGCAACCGAAGGAATTTGCTGATACTGCCAAGAACAGTATAAGTGGCATTCCAAGTATTGGAGGAACTAACACCAGAGGGTTCAAGATATATTCTTTTATCCTTTAGAAAGCTTCTTGACATTTTTCATTCCTTTTCTCTGGGTTGTTCTTTCTTAACAACTTAAAAATGGGTTCACAGGTGGTGGTTAGCTGGGATATGAATCGGTTAACGTAGTTGAGCCTACCTAAGAAACTCTTGAACTCCTTCTCAGTTTTGGGTCTAGGCATCTCTTGAATAGCCTTTATCTTGTTTGGTTCAACCTCGATTCCCTTCTCGCTTACTATGAATCTTAACAACTTCCCTAAAGTAGCGCCAAAAGTGCATTTTTCTAGGTTTAATTTTCGCTAGAATTTTTGTAGCCTTTTAAACAACTTCTCCAAATTTTCCATATGGCTACCTCCGTCTTGAAACTTAACAATCATGTCATCCACGAGCACTTCTATCTCCTTGTGCATCAAGTCATGGAATAAGGTTACCATAGCTCTCTTATACATGGCCTCTGCGTTCTTCAGATTGAATGGAATAACCTTTTAACAAAAGGTTCCCCATAAGATGATGAAGGTGGTTTCTTCTTTTACTTTCGAGGCCATCTTAATCTTGTTGTATCCTGAAAAGCCATCCATGAATGAAAATAAAGCATGCCTAGTTGTGTTGTCTACTAACACATCAATGTGTGGGAGTGGGAAATTATCTTTAGGGTTAGCTTTATTTAGATCCCGATAGTTAACACATAATCAAACCTTCCCATTATTTTTCATTACCGGGACAACATTGGTTATCCATTTGGGATACTTGGCTACTTCTAAAAATCCATTCTCAAACTACTTTTGGACTTCTTACTTTATCTTGATCAACATGTCCGACCGCATTCTCCTTGACTTCTTCTTCACGGGCTTACAATCGGGGTATGTGGGTATCTTATGAGTCACCAAATCCGTGTCTAAGCCTGACATGTCTTGGCAGGGCCATGTGAAAACATCTTAATACTCCCTCAAAAAGTTGATTATTTTGCCTTTTTCCTCTCCCTTTAATAGTGCCCCAATTTTTATTAGTTTTGCTTCTTCATTAGACCCTAAATTTATTGTAACAATGGGGTCACTACTGGTTAAGGTTGGTTTTTCATCAAATTTTAGCATTCTTTCCATTTCAGGGGACAAATGCATTTCATCTTCTTCAATTTTGGCATCCTAGATTATGTTTTCAAAATTAACATCCATTTCTAGCTCATGGGTACTAGTGTTATTATTTTCCCTACCCCTGCATGAAATCAAAGCAAACAACGTTTTGACAATTGAACTCAAGATGCGAATGAATTCAAGGAATACATAATCCATTTCATTAACAAGAAAAATCTACCTGGGACTATATTGCCCATGAATTACAAAACAAGAAAATTTAGAACAAGGAAAATAAAATCATTACATGAAGAAAATGGGATAGTCAAAAGTGTCCCAGTTCTGTAACTCTGCTCTAGCGAGTGGAGGGTGAACCCATTCTCTAGAGGCATCTATGGTTATCTTCTGAGTCTAGGGCTGATATGGTCATCTATTTTATCTCAGCCTCTGGGTTTGACTGACTGCTTCTCTTCTGAAGGTTTGGCTAGTTAGGGGGACACTTGCTCCCCACTAGTTAGTCACCCTATGTGTGAGCCTTTCAATCCTACAAACTCGTTTTTCTTCTGCTCTCTTCTTTTGATCAGCAAAGGTGGGGGTGTATCCAAGGCTGTATCTATCCTTCATACCCTCTAGTAGTAATGGCCTTGGAATTCCCTGAAGATATCTTCCCAACCCCCCGCCTGGGCAATATCTTGATTTAATCATCTCGAAAGCAATCATGCGTGTTGAGGAGGAGATCTGGGGTTGCGGGGTGAATGAACCTTTCATCACAATAGTAACATTAACAATCTCAAAGGCCTAGAAAGAGTCTTCAAAGGCTTCCTAAACTGATTCCACATAGGGAGTGGAAGAAGGCTTGGTGACCAATACGTCCGTTTCACCATACACACAGACCATCTTGTTCTCAATTATGAATTTCACTCTCTGGTGTAGGGAAGATGGAACGGCCCCTATGTTGTGAATCCAAGGCCTCCCCAATAGACAACTATATGATGGTGTCATGTCCATTACCTAAAACATAATGTCAAAGGTTACTGGCTCAACCTGCATGGGGATCTCGATGGATCCTGCTGATTCTCTACGTGTCCCATCGAAAGCACGCACCACCAAATGGTCTTGAATTATGTACGAGGGGTCGACGGGTAATTTCTACAATGTAGTCATTGGCATAACATTAAGGGAATACCCATCATCTATCAATACCCGCGATAGCATATGGTCCTTGCATTTGGCAAATATGTGCAATGCCTTGTTATGGCCTTGGCCTTCTAACGGGATCTCCACATTAGCAAAAGTGACAGAGTTGGCTGCCACCAGGCTTCTGATCACATGGTTGAAATTTTCAATGCTAATATCTTGGGGAATGTAGGCCTAATTTAGGACTATAAGTAAGGCCTCCCGATGGGTCTCTGAATTAAGTAGAAGCGACAAAACGGATATGTGTGTGGGCATCTTTTTGAACTAGTCCACAATGCTATACTCACTGTGCATTATGATTTTCAGGAATTCTGCTGCTTCTCTATTTGGAACCAGGTTTTTCAATTCTTTGTCATGCTCCTCCACCTTCTATAGGTTTGATTTTTCAGATGATTCTAGTGTATATACCCTTCTGCTTCGAGTTACCCCTTTCATGTTATATTGTTAGTGCCTCCTTTGACGTGTGCTTTAGATTCATACCTCCAAGGCATTGCTTGGTTACTTTGATAGGAAAATGGTCGGGAAGTGCAAATCACTAAGTGAGCCAGCTCTTTGGGGATAGGAAGGGTCCTCTTTACAATAGGAATAAAGGGCCGGAGTGTATATTGGGGGTGCTTCGACTTGTTCTCCCCAATAGTTGAGACCTCACTGCATTTCTTGATGCTACTAGTCTCCATGCATTTAATGTCCACCAACCCTCATAGGAAAATTTGAAAAGTTACACGATGCTGCATAAATCTTCCTTCAGTATTCTGGCATGCATAGAATATGCCGTTTTGACAAATGACCCTATGCTCTATCTGGCCAGCTGTTATGAGCTTACTGTATACCCAATCTAATAACATCTGGTCGAATTCTATTTTTGAAATCCCTTCTGCTTCTTTTTCTATCATTTTGACACTATCCCCCCCCATGATCAGGCAGAGGATTTACCTATCCTTGGTTGCTTGTCATCAAAGGCCAACTAGCCCACATCTCTTAATTCTTGAACTTTATGCTTGAAGGCTTAGCACTAGTCAATGGCATGACCAAGAGAGTTAGTTTAGTACTCACAAAGGGCCTTTGGATCATACCACTGTGGGGGAGGGTTAGTAATAGAATTCTTGGGTATTGCCGATACAATTCCTCTTTCTAGCAACAAAGGAAATAGCTCAACATAGGTCATAGGAATGGGGTTGACTCTTCGAAAGTTTCAAGGGATGTTATTATCACATGTCAGTAAATTTGGACAGGCCGGCTTGGGCATGGGGGCTATAAACTGGGGCTTTGTGTCTGCATGCATCGCTTGATTGACTACAGGTTCAAAAACAAAGCTTCTTCTAGTCCATTGGTTCCATCCTATCGGACACTGATTCTTCTGATTAAAATGCCCCTGGATCATTTAGGCTTCTTCTTCCTTATTTCTTTTGGTCCATTTTTTGCTTGGGGCAATTTTTGTGCTACTTCTTTTGGTTTTTTTAGCTTTTATCACTATTTTAATTATTTCCCTAGTGGAAACAACATCCATAAAGTCATGGGGGGTCGCTCCTAAGAGATGCCTAAAGTAGGGATCCTTCAATGTATTCACAAAGAGGAAGATAGCCTCCCTGTCTTCCACTGGAGGGCTCATCTGCATGACCATGTCTCTCCACCTATATGCATATTCCCTGAATGTCTCATTAGGCTTCATTTCCATGCCTTATAGGGTCATGCTATGAATACATTAGCCAAATCCCTCTAAGTGCAGATTCGGGCTCGGTTTTGCTGAATGTACCACCTGATAGCTGCGCCAGTTAAGCTATGTTGAAAATAATGCATCATCAATTTGTTATCATTTGAATATGCTGCCATTTTCTGACAATAAAGACATAGGTTGCTCCTGACTACGCGACTCGTGCCTTCTTGAGCTGCTTTAGACTGTTGATGTGCTGCCTTGACCACCTGACTTTTCAAAGCTCGGAATTTGGCTTCCTAGTAATTGGATTTTGTTATAGAGGGTTCCATCTTGTCCAACACCTAGTTGTATTTATCCCTCTATTCATCCCATTGACTCTTCACCTCCTATATGTAAAGGGATTTCTTTTCTATCTCAGCTTTGGATTATTTTAACATCTGGGACTTTCGCACAAGTGCTGTCTAAAACATCGTCTTTCCTTTCCTAGAGCCACTATTTCCTTGTCTGATTGCACACGTCGATTTTTATACTGCTTGATTTCTTTACGATAGAAGGCGACTATCTCCTCCTCAATTTGTTTTGTCTTCTGATCTTCCATTATTGCTTGCATGGCTTCTTCCCCTGTTGAGCGTGGCTCTTCTTACAATCTTAGCTGCATGTCTTTCATCAGTGATTTGGTATGAATGACAAGGGCTTCTGGAATTCCCTTGAGTTTAGGGTTTACCTGGTTAACCCACCATGCATCATAGCTTCCTAGGGTCATGACAAGCTTGTTACCTTGGTCCACCAAATGCATATGTTTCCAAGCCACCATGAAATTTCTAATTAGATTTTTGGTGTCTTTTATTTCATACACGAAGTCCAAATCTACAAATCCATGAGTCATGGGCACAAACTGGGTTGCTCCCATTTGCCTCCTAACCATTAAGGGTGCATATGCTATCCCTCCCCACGGGGCTAATAGTGGGACCCATGGGAGGTTCCCACACCAGTATATTAATTGGAACAGTCCATCCAAGGGGCTTGCAAGACTGTTCCCAAGCCAACAAAATTGTGTAGCTTTGTGTTCCATTCAGGATTGTCAGACTGCTCCTTCCATTGGTTCTCCTCAAATTTAGGAAAAGGGATCCGGATTGCTGAGAAGATATTAGGAAAACTTCCTTGGTTGGATGACAGGTGGCTCACAATCCATACTTACAGCAGTGGTATGCAGCATCTTAAATGCTTTCTCCTCTTCATTCATCAGTTGTTAAGGGACCAAAAGGTTTCTTCCAGGATGTCGTGTACTAGGTTAATTTCATCTCATGCCAATGCAATGAATGAGATGGTAGTCTGATCAATGGTGCCTAGCTCCTTTAGGAATATGACCAGGCCATAGATAGCTAGTGCCATCATGCGTATCTAAACTTCCTCCCTCTCTTATTTTTCCACTATTTCTTTCAACCATTTCCAAGAAATTTTTCTGATTTTCGCACCTTCCTCCGAGAGTGTTCTCTGGATTTTGACCCCAGTAGCATCATACAACTCTTTAATGAAGAAGGCACTAGTTTCATGCACATAAGTTTTGTATCAAGTTTGCAACTTAACAAAATGCAAGAAAAAGGTGTACTCTTCGATAGTGGGTGCCAGGTCAACCCCGTCCATTGTGAAGCAGCAATATGTCGGATTCTAGAACTTGACCAATGCATTTATGGCCTAAATATTTACTGATACATTTAATAAGAAACCAAAATGTCCATATACTTGGGAGAATTTCAAAACGGCGTGCAAGAGACCTTCCTTTCCAAATGATATCGGCTCGTCTAGTGAATTGGATCTCATGTTGATGCTAATCCAAGCTGTTAAGTTGATGATGGATCCCAGGTTAAGGCTGTCACCCCACTTGTGTTGCTGTCTTTCGGAATACAATTGTACAGTGGACGCGGTCTCTTGGTAAACCACTGTGTTCTTCATGAATGATTCGAATCTCTTCCAAAACCTTGGTAAAGTAGATTGGATGCCTATATGGATGCAATATGTTAGTAATAGCACTGTACAGTTCAAAATAGTAATGTGCATACATGGGGCCATACAGAGAAGGATGAAGTTTCTATCCTAAGTGTGTGAACTCATCCTTTTAGCCTAATCCCTCTACCACACATTCATCCATACAATATAATTAATCACGTGCTTATTCAAACAACCATGAAAAAAATATATTTACAAGCAATCACATGCTTATTCAAACAATAAAGCATTCATAGTTAAAGCAAAGTATTCAAACCTATATACACCATTGCATTATTCACAAAATATGCAATCAAATATTCAATTGTATAAATAATATTCACAAAATGGGAGGGAGTAATCAAAAGATTTATTAAATTTGAATTTTTGGTATAATTATCAATTAATTGTTGACTCGACTCTGTAGATCCCCAGCAGAGTTGCCAAATTGTTGCAACGTTCCCACGGAGCGAAAAGTGGTGGCCCGGGGTGGTGCATACTGAATTAGGTGATTTTTAATTTTTGTGAAAAATGTGGTATGGTGGAGTCACCACAATCCTTTTGAAGTGTGGTTAGAACACTTGATTGCTACCCAATTAAGCATAGAATCAGTCTGTGTTACCAAAGCAAGGATCAGGAGTTCAATTACGCATGGGGAAGCGACTAGCACCCCCTACACGCCCGTTCTATGGACAATACCTGATTAATTGAAAACTATCCCTCCAATTAAATTTAATAGCCTTTTAAATTACTCCCTTTACAAAAAAAATTACACCACATTGAATACCATATAAATATTCCTTCAGAATTTAGGACACACAAAGCTTAAGGAGCTCATAGCCTTTGTTTAAAATCATTGGGCTAGAAAAATCAAGAAAATACTTTACAAAATACACCCAAAATTTTAAAATTTTATAAGATTTTTCTAAGTATGAAAAATACTATTTTGGGAGGTTGTGGAAATCATTCGAGATAGAAAAGGATGCCAAAAATGATTTTCAAGTTTCAAAATATCTTTCCTGATTTTTCTCTATTTTTTATAATTTTTGTATTTTTCCTATATTTTCCCAAATTTTTAAATAACATAAAGGTAATTAAGGAAAAATAAAGGAAATTAAGTGTGAAAATATTCTTGGATGTTGGCCTTACAAGGCTTAATATCCTATTTTGATGCTAACAAACAAGTAGAACTTGACATGTTTTGTTTAAGTGATATATTTTTAGGACTCAAGGATAGAGCTTTAAAGAATTGATGAAAGCTTGTACTACAAAGAATGAATTCAATATGAAGCTTGAAGCATGGATTCAAAAACTGGATTTAAAGATAAATCTTGAAGATCGTGAGAGCATGAGGATTAAAGAGAACTTGATGAAAGCTCAAAGAATGATGAAGCAAGCATAAAGACCTCAAGGAATTCAAGAATTGGAAATTTGAAGGAGTTTATAGGAAATTTCATGTAAGTACTTCAAATAATTTCAATATGGATACATGAAACTCTTAGGTTAATTTATTGGACCTAGATACCTTTAAACATACTTTGAAATTATTTTTATAAGATCAAAAATTATTTCAAAAAGGTTAGAATCATTTTTGGAATGAAAAACATCAAAAAGAGGATTTTCAAAATGCTAATAATTTTTCTATATCTGCATTGAGGTGCATTTTTCTCTATCAAAAAATCTTTATTTTAAAAATTTTTCAACATGAAAGTTGTAGGATTTTCTCTTAGATTTTATTTGATACCAATATCATCAAATTTGGAGTTATAAATAAAACTTTATGACCGAAAAACATAAGGGTGTGCGAAGCTGACAACAGCATGTGTGCAACCAGTAGACTGCCTGAACTAGGACAGGCGCCTGGGTGGTCGTGGCAAGCGACTGGCTTTGTTCTAGTAGGCAACTGCCAGGCTATTGTCCCTGCTATTCCTTTAAAATAAACATGGCAGGCGACTACCATGAGGCTGTTCTGATTTTTCTCATAACGGTTAAATTTTTAAATGGGGTTATTTATGGCTCAAAATTTATGGAATCTTGGGGGATATTTCAACACACTTGGGGACCAAGTTAATTGCCTTTTAAAGTCTATAAATAAGCCTCAAAGATCATTGAATCAATACAACCAAGAATTCAAATTCAGCAAAAAATTCAAAATTTCTCTCAAATTGCTTTCAAATTCTCAAGGCTCTCTCTTGCTCTCAACATGCACGAAGCTTACTGAGTTCTTGTTGATTTTACTCACCAAGTTTGTGCTACAATTCTGAAATCTTTCATTCATTGAAATAATTAAATTGGTGATATACTTTCTTGAGCTTCAATTTGAATATTCATATTGTTATTTACTTTGAAGTATATAGTTCTGAATTGTTGTACTAATAAGCTCTTTTAGGAGCAAATTATTTGTCCACAAATATTTGATTTGTTTCTTGTAGATTGACGATTCCAAGGGTTGTTTGGATCGTTGACTAAGCAAGGGGACATTGCTTAGAGAGGCGGGCTCTAGCCTATGTAAGGAGTGACCGGATGAGGGAATATCGTTTGGAGAAGGCGGGCTCTAGCCTTAACCAAGGAGTGTTGTAAAGGTATTGTTCCACCCATTAAAGGAACAAGTTTAGTGAATCCTTTGGTGATTTGCCAAAGGCGAGGATGTAGGCTTGGTGTAAGCCGAACCTTGTAAAAATCTCGATCTCACTCTCTCTTTTTCTATTCTTTATTTTCAGAGCATATTTAAATTGCGTGGTTGGTTTAATTTGACAATCATATATACTACATAATATAGAAATCAAGTAAACTAAAGTTTAATTTTGATTTGGGTTGCGGAAACTGAAAGGGAGTACGTTGGTTATACCATATTTTTCGGAAACCATACGGGAGTACGTTACTTGGTTAACAGCTCAAGGATAAATTAACTGAGAGTTTAATTGAGTTCTGAATATTGAGAAGAGTGTGAATGTGTTGTTGAAAAACATATTGAAGAAGTAAATACTATATCAGCTAAGTATAAATTATAAACTACAGGGCTTACAAATTCATAATCACAGGGCTTATATAAACAAACAAACTATCTCAAGATCTTATATTACCAAAGTGTTGAATACTTTATATCTTGGTTTGGTTGTTTGTTGTTTGATTTGTACTTGGCAAATAAATTGACTGTTTGGTTTGAAGATTGTGTTTAATTGATTGGTTGTTTAATTAAGTTGTTGTGTGATTGGTGAAATTAAACAAATAAGTTAAAGAATTGGTTAAGTGTTTAAAGAAGTTAAGGATTCTTAAAAGAAGTTAAAAGAAAGTATTAAAAGCCAATTCACCCCCCCCCCTCTTGGAAAGCTATTCCTAATTTCATTGGAATTTCCTCCTAGTTTTTTCATGAATTTTCTATGATTTTTCTTAATTTTTCATGATTTTTTTGTGAATTTTGTAAATTTTTAAACCATTAAAATAATTAAATACAAAAAAAAAAAAAAACAAAACAAAACAAGAATTGGTCCTACACCGGTTTAGTGGACCAAACCCGATTCTGGGAAGAACTGGTCAGAGGGGGTGGTCAACCTATTTAAGGCTAGGTTAAGGCCACGACCACGTGTCAACAAGTGAGCGATAGATCAAATGTGACCCGGATTGACCACGCAGCTTCATAATGACCGCTGGCATGAGGGGGAGTGTGACGAATGTCCAGACGCCGTGTGGGGCTAAGCTCATATGGAAGTGAAGTTGCTAGGTTTTTACAATCGGGTGGAGGAACGATCGGTGATGATCACATCTAAAAAGGTAGCATCGTAGTCATTGATGGGGGGTGGAGGTCCAATAGACAAAGTGAGACGCGTCAAGATTGCTTATGTGGTTGGATCACAACTGTGGGAAGAGGCTTTAATCAAATGGTGGTGAACGTGCCTACACGGATCGAAGACATGGCTTCATTCGAGATGTAGATAGAAAACAAAAATCCAATGGCTCCAAGAGGGCCATGTTGCTTTTAACATGTGTGGAAGATTGAACCTCCACGGGTTGCACATTAGCGAGGATCAAACATCATATGTCATGATCCTAACATCTCAATGTCTGAGATACTTAAACCAAAATTTTTTGATTTTTCTCATTTTCACATCTCGCATCATCCTATCTCCCCTCTCTCTCTCTCTCTCTCTCTCTCTCTCTCTCTCTCTCTCTCTCTCTCTCTCTCTCTCTCTCTCTCTCTCTCTCTCTCCCTTATGTCTCCCATTTCTCCTGCTCTCTTCTATACAATGAGCGAAACTATAAGGTTTCTTCGTTCTTCTTTACCCTAGCTCTATAATCAAAAACCCTAACTCCCTCTTTTTTTGTAAACCTAGATTTTGAAAACCCTAATCTCTAGTTTCAGCTCACTTTTTCACATCTTCTGCAATCTTCAAAACCCTAAATCCCTATCTCTTTTCCCCCAAGTTATTCCCTTCATCTGATTCCCAAACTTAAAATCCTCTTAATTCCTCACTCACCTCTCTATTTTCACTCGAAACCCTTCAATTCTTCTATCTCTCTTTGAATGAAACTTTTTGAAACCCTAGATTTCCACATCTCGAAAACCCTAATCATTATTCATAGGTTTCTCTTGCTTCCTTTACCTCTTCAATCTCCTCTCCTTCCTTAACCTCCTTACCTTTCTCTCGCTGAGCTCTAAATCCCTCCATATCTTCACTATTAAACCATCAACTCATTATCCCAGGTCTATTCACCATTTTGAGGATGAACTACAGAGCATTCAGAGATAGCTTAAAGGAAGAAGTCCAAATCAAGGCTTGGTGAAGGTCTACCCCAATCATGAGGAAATTGAAAGCTAAGTATACCCCCTCTCAGTTCTTTTTCTTTTTTTTTTTTTGGTTCTGAAAATTACTAGTGACGTGTGATTGTGGGTGGTAGTGTAGTGGCTCTTGATACTGGATTGTGTGTTCAGATCTGTTTGGTTTGATAATAAAGATCTATGCACTTGCTTGTGTTCTTGTGAGTTTAGGGTTATGGCTAGTTAGATCTGGTAGGCTTACGGTTTCTGAGTTCAGGTTTCAAGTTGAAGATGAGTCATTCACACACGGATTGGCTTGCACGAGTTAACTTGGTGAGTTGAGGACTCAGGTAAGCCTGAGTGGGCTGAGGAATGTGTTGGTTTTGATGGGCTTGGTTATTTGGGAGATGGGATTGAGGAAAATGTGTTTAAAAAGGGGCTTGGGTCACGAGTGTGTTTAAATGGGTTGCGGGTCAAATTAAAAAAAAAAAAAAACAATGGGCTTTTGTTATTTTTAAATGGCCTGGGTTAAATTTTAAAATAATGGTCTTTAGTTATTTTTAAATGGGCTGAGTTAAGTTTTAAAACAATGGGCTTCGTTATTTTTAAATGGGTTGGGTTAAAATGTTTAAAACAAGTGTGAAACCTAAAGTGTAGTCCCAAGAGAGGGGGTGAATTGGGTTATTTAAAAAATTCTTTAGTCTTTTAAAGAGTTCTTGATTTTTTACAATATTTTAAATACTTCTTAAAATTCTTGTTGATTAGGCAGTCTACACAAACACTTACTTCAACTATTCAATCTGCAACCATAACAATCAATTTAATAACCATTCAAGCCAAACAAATACCATACAAGTAATTAATATTAGTTTTGCAATATTCATCAACCATGTTTATGAATGTGCAAGTCCTGTAGTTGGCTTTTGAATTGAAGATTAAAATAACATCCAAACACTATTTCAGGATCAGAATTTAAATAAACCTTCAGCTAATAGGTTTTAAGTTGTTAACCAATCAACGTACTCCCTTTTGGTTTCCATAAAAAAATGATTAACCAACGTACTTCCTTTTGATTTCCACAAGCCCAAGAACAAATTAGGCTTTGGTTTATTTAATTTCCAATATGCATTGTTTTTATAATTGAGAGAATTACAACATTCACACAATTTATATTTTTGCTAAAATTAAAAAAAACTAAAGGAAAGAGAGTGATACCGCAACTTTTATGAGGTTTGGCTTACCCTAGCCTATGTCCTCGCCTTAAGTCAACCACCTAAGGATTTCACTATACCTCTTTCCTTTTGGGTGGAACAAAAACCTTACAACAATCAACCTCTTTTTCAGGAAGAGAAGCCTCTCGAAGTAGCAACCTATGCTTGGCCCAATGATCCAACAATTCCTTGAACCGTCAAAGATCAAGTAGAAAGGAATGGATATCTGCATACAAAAACACTCTCAAATACAAAGCAAGTTGTATAAGTTAAATCTCAAATTGTATTTCAAAACCAAAACTAAATAGAGTGAAGCTCAAGGTTTAGAAGTCATCAAAGTTTCTTTCTTAGTGATATAAGAATTTTAGATGCAACTCAGAATTAGAACCCCTTTTTAATCCAACAATTTTGTAGAGGTTTCCCCCAGCAAAGGTGTGATCAAGAATGAGCTTTAGGAGAGTTTTAGCATAGAAATCATGTATTGCTTGAATGTATTCTTCATTTAGTAATGAAGGTATTTATAGACCTTTTTAAGGAAAAGTTTCCTCATTTAACATGAAACATTTAGGTAACTTTTCAAAAAATATTAAATTATAGAATTAATTTTCAAAATCTTCCATTTAGGTAATTTTTCAAAAAATATTAAATTATAGAATTAATTTTCAAAATCGTCCATTTAGGGAATTTTTCAAAAATTATTAAATTATAAAATTAATTTTGAAAATCTTCCCGCAAGTTTGCAAATAGAAAAATTTCTCCGCAGAGTTAGTCGGTTGACTCACTTGACTGGGCCATTGACTCACTCGACTTCATTTTGTTATCATCAAAACAAGATTGGAAAGTCCAGTTAGGCCAACAATCTCCTTTTTTTGATGATGACAAATGAGGAGCTAAAATATGAGTAAGCCTGTTAGAAAAGGTGTATTCCCAAGAGGGGGGGGGGGGGTGAATTGGAATTTAAAACTTTTTCTCCTAGGTTAATCTATTCAACAATAGTATATACACAACCTAGGGTCTTGTCCATGCAATTTACGAATGCGTAGATAACAGTGATGTGGAAATTAAATCAAACGCATCATTCACACAATAACATATACATGCAGTAAATATAAAGTGCGGAAATGTAAATGAACACACGATATGTTATCGGGGTTTAGCCAACTGTGCCTATGTCCCCATATCTAGCTCGCAAACTAGAGGATTCCATTAATAGCTCACTTAAGGGTGAAGCAACACCGTTTACAACCAGGTCAAATTAACACAAGGCTGACCTCAACCTTAACCAAGTTAATTAGCGAGGCTGACCTCAACCTACACGCCTTAACAGGACGACGCACCTAGCTTTCCTAACTGGGTCTAAACCAATCCGGGACTATTCCAAAGCTAGTCTTCCTCTTCAGGCCCATGCCTGGATATACAACAGATGTGTATATAATCAGATGGTACAGTGATTGTGCTTTCATGTAAAGCAAATATGTACCTAAATGTAGCTCAATAACATACACCACTATATGATTTAAATATGTAAGCTCAGTGTGGTCTAGATAGTTCAACTCTCAAAGATGTTTTCTAACTGTGTAATGCATACGTGAGAGTGAGAAACAAGCAATCTTTGTATCACAAGATATTCAGCAAATAAGTTCACACAAAGATGTCAAGTCTCCAGTATTTCAATCAGCAAGATATCTCAAGCATGTAAGTATAAAATGATGTATATGTTTGGTTTGCAAAAGATGTGTAATCTTTGTATTCAGCAAACAATATATGAGTGAAAGAATATTGCAACAAAGATCACTATCACACAAACAAATATCTCTTCAAATATTTTACAAAATGAAAGCGCAATAGATATTTGGAAGTGTTTGAAAATTTTTTGCAACCAAAAACAAATACAATCTTCTCAAGATCTTGCAATGAAGGTGCAAGCTTAGAAGATCTAACAAAGTCTTCTTAGGATAGGCTTATCAACAAAGTCCCCTAAATATCCTTAAGTTTTACTCTCAAATAAAATCATGTCAAAAAAATAAAACAAGGAGAGCAAACCTTTCCAAACACACACTCAGTCCACTTACAAATGATATAAGTACTAGTAAAATGTAAGCATGAGTGAACGAGGCTAAAAAATGAGTAGTATAGGATTTTAGGTTTTCATAGAAATTCCCCTAATCAAAGTAGTTAATTTATTGCTATTTTTCTCAAATGATCTCATCTATATAGGCATAGGAGAAAATATGACCGTTGGGGACCTATTGGGTATTATTAGAAAAGTTTAATGATGTTTAAAGCATTTTAATCCTGTTTAAAAATTATTAACTACGGTAAAAAATCAGGGCAACCCGAGAGGTCCGGTCGACCAGATCAGTTTTGATCGACTAGGACTCATATGGTTTGGTCGACCAGGGAAATATTGAACTAAGGGCTCGGTCGACCAGGAGAGGGCGATTTCTCAATTTTCTGAGGTTTGGTTGACCAGGCCATTTTGAACTGGCTGGTTCGGTCGACCAGACCATTGGGATTTCTCCCGAGGACCCTCCGGTCGACTAGGTAGTTGGAGAACAAAAGTGCTTGGTCGACCAGATGGTCAAAATGTTGACCAAGGAGGGTTTCGGTCGACCAGGCCTTTTTGAACTACCTGGTTCGGTTGACCAAGGCCTTGGTCAACAGTTGACCCAAGCCTCGTTTGGTCGACCAGGGCAGAATGAACTACGTGGTTCAGTCGACCGAAAGTGCACCAAGTGTGCATTTCGGTCCCGTTTCGAATCATACAAACCCTATTCAAGTGCCTAACAAAAATATGTGCAAATGTGTGTGTCCTAGGGTCACTTGGGGTCCAATTTGAAGACACCGATTAAGTCCGGTGTCGGTCGACCGAATGTCGACTGAAGGGAAAACCCTAAGGTCTTTCTAAGGTCCTTTTTCATTCATGGTTTGTTTGAGCTTACGTAATAAATCATACATGTGATGTGTGTGAGCTTATTACAAACCAAACAGCCCTAATTAATATTACAGACCAATTACACAAATGAATTATATATTACAACACAAAGTAATTGGGTCTTCAATCTTTGCTTGCTTTGTGTACATCTTGATCTTAATAGTCTTAGTTCCTGCACAAAACCTCAAACACTCATTAGATATAATGAGTATTTGTCATAATCAAAACTGGGCGTGACCAATAAGGTCAACAAAGCCTTAAAAAGACTCCCCCTTACAACTAGCATTATTCTACTCCCCCTTACAATAAGCATCATTTTAACAATTTGTAATTTCAAGACCAATTTCAAAATCATACAATATCATGCTCATCATACTTATCATAGATACCATACAATATCATGTACTTCTCCCTTACATATCTCATGCTCGAATTTTTCAATATCATGCTCAACTTGCTCAAATATCAATTTTCAATATCATGCTCAACATGCTCAATTTTTGCTCAAATACTACTCCCCCTTTTGACGTCAATCAAAAAGGGTAAAAAAAATTCAAATAAACATATGACAACACATTTTTCAATATATTACAGTATAGTATATATAATGTGCTACTATAGTCAAGTATTCATGCATGATTTATATATATAGTGGCATTCATATTTCATCATTCAAACCCAAGATCATGACAATATTATCAATATCATTACATGTGCATAAGTATGATTTATTGCGTAAATACCAAGTAATACCAATTGATACATTCATGGATTCCAATATACGTCCATAGATGCCAATTTTTCATTTATTCATGTGATCCATCATAAGCATATATGGTTAAGACATTTCAAAAATCATTTTCTAAATCATACTTAATAACTTTAAGCTCAGATTTTTAAACAAGTATGGTGAGCCATACATCATTAGTATTTTCATTGTCTCTAAAAATTTTAAGACACCAATTTTAAAACATACATATGTAGCATATTGCATATCACGTAAGCATGAAGTCTATTTATTCAAGAAATAAGGGGAAAGAAAGCAACCAAACTAGGTGTTGTGTCATACAACACATCAAAGTATAGGCCCAAAATATTTAGAGCACACAAAGAGACAAACCCTAAGTCAGTTGACTGACTGTAGATTTTTCTTTTTCTCTACTATGTTGTAGACCAAGTTTCTTTTAATGGTTATGAATCTATCTACTTAGAGTGGTTTAGTGAAGATATCGGCCCATTGATCAATTGTATTGATGAATTCTAGAATGATGTCTTCTTTTTTAACACGATCTCTTAGGAAATGATGTCTTAGGTCAATGTGCTTGGTTCTTGAGTATGAGATTAGATTTTTAGATGTGTTTATCGCACTCGTATTATCACACTTAATTGGTATAGTTTTATGTAAGAAACTAAAGATCTTCCTAAGAAGTGACATCTGCCACTTGTACTTTTTCTATCTATTTTACATCTGGCATAGTCCGCATCTGAATAACTTATCATTTCAAAATCGGTGTCCTTAGGGTACCATAGTCCTAAGTCCGTAGTGCCTATTAAGTATCTTATGATTCTCTTAATAACTATTTGGTGTGATTCCTTAGGTGCTGATTGAAAATGTGCACACATACACACACTAAACATCATGTTAGGTCTACTGGCAGTTAGAAATAATAGATCTTCAATCATACCTCTATAATACTTTGTGTCTACGAGTTTCCCCTTTTCATCTTTGTCTAGGATGATAGAAGTACTCATAGGTGTTCCTATTGGTTTACTATTATTAATACCGAATTTTTGTATCATGTCTTTTATGTATTTGGATTGACTTATAAAAGTCCCATTCTTTTCTTGTTTAACTTGAAGTCCAAGAAAATGGTTTAGTTCTCCAATCATGCTCATTTTAAATTCTTTTTGCTTATATTTTGCAAATTCTTTACATAGATGTTCATTCGTGATACCAAATATTATATCATTTACATAGATTTGAATTAAAAGAATGTCATCTTTCTTTGTTTCAATAAACAGGGTACTATCAATTTTTCCTCTTGAAAACCCCTTCTTAATTAGAAATCCACTAAGTCTTTCATACCAAGCCCTAGGGGCCTGTTTTAATCCATACAAAGCCTTAGTTAGTCTAAATACATGATTAGGATTTTCTATATTTTCAAAACCACGGGGTTGTTCAACATATACCTCTTCATTAATATACCCATTTAAGAATGAACTTTTAACATCCATTTGGTATAACTTAAATTCTTTGTATGAAGCATAAGCTAATAGCATTCTTATAGCCTCCATTCTAGCTACAGGGGCAAAGTTTTCATCATAGTTTATCCCTTCTTCTTGGTTATACCCTTTTTCTACAAGTCTAGCTTTGTTTCTAATGATTATACCATTCTCATCATTTTTATTTCTAAATACTCATTTAGTTCCTATGATCGAATGATTTTCAAGTTTGGGTACTAATTGTCATACTTTGCTTCTTTCAAATTGGTTTAATTCTTCTTGCATTGCAATTATCCAAGATTCATCTTTAAGGGTCTCTTCAACATCTTTGGGTTCATTTTGAGATAGGAATGCATAGTGATTGCATAGGTTCTTTAGAGAAGATCTAGTAGTCACACCTCTAGATGGTTCACCTATAATTTGTGCTTAAGGGTGATCTTTCTTATACTTCCATTCCCTTGGTAATTCCTGATTTTCTATAAGTTCATCTTTTGGGTTTTCTTCATTTTCTTTTTCTTCCTTGATTTCTATCTCATCCTCCTTTTTGAACATATCATATTTTTCTTCATTTTTGACTTCTCTTGGAAAAGGGTTAGATTCATCAAAGTCTATGTGAATTGATTCAATTATGGTGACTATTCTTTTGTTATAGATTCTATAGGCCTTAATATTTGTGGAGTATCCTAGGAAAATACCTTCATCCAATTTAGCATCTAATTTTCCTAAGTTGTGTTTTTTATTTAGTATGAAAGACTTACATCCAAAGACATGAAAGTAAGTTATGTTAGGCCTTCTTCCTTTCCACAATTCATAGGGTGTCTTTTTTATATTTGATCTAATGGAAACCCTATTAATTATATAGGAAGCTATATTTATAGCTTCAACCCAAAATTATTTGGGTAAGTTATTTTCATTAAGCATAGTTCTTGCCATTTCTTGTAGGGTTCTATTTTTCCTTTCCACAACTCGATTTTGTTGTGGGATTCTAGGTGGTGAAAAGTTGTGATTTATGTCATGTTCATTGCAAAATTTTTCAACGGCTTCATTCTTAAATTCTCTTCCATGGTCACTTCTAAGATTTGAGACATTATACCCTTTCTCATTTTGAAGCTTCTTACATAGAGTGATTAATAAGTTGCAAGCTTCCTCTTTGTTAGCTAATAACAACACCCATGTGTATCTTGAGTAATCATCAACAATTACGAAAGCGTCTTGTTTTCCTCCTAAACTTTGAGTTCTATTAGGGCTAAACAAATCTAAGTGTATGAGTTCTAGGGGTCTACTAGTTGATATATGTTTCTTCTTTTTGAAGCTTTTATTGATTTGTTTTCCTAGTTGATAGGCATCACACACTTTATCCTTGACAAATTTGGTGTTAGGAAAACCTTTAACTAAATTCTTTTTAGAAAGCTTGGATATAAGATCTATGCTTGCATGTCCTAGCCTTGTATGCCAAAGCCAACTATTTCCACTCATGGCAGCTAAGCAAGTTATATCTTGAGAGATCAAGCTATCAAGGTTTATGCAATATACATTGTTCATTCTATGTGCAGTGAATAATGTCTTATGATCCTTAGGATTATGAATTATGCTTTGTCGCTAAATTGACTAATGCTTAATAAATTATGCTTTAGATCATATACTAACAAGACATCTTCTATAGTGAGTGAAGAGTCTTTACCTATTTTATCAATTCCAATGATCTTGCCTTTTGCATTGTCATCGAAGGTTACAACTCCTCCATCCTTTTGAGTGAGAGAAGTGAACTTAGATTTATCTCCCATCATATGTCTTGAATAACTGTTGTCCAAGTACCATTTATCTTTAGACGAAGTGGACCTAAAGCAAACTCACAAGAGAGGATTTATGTTGTTACTTTTGGAACCCAAACTTTCTTAACTTTCTTTAAATTTTGTTTGACTTTAACATTTATCCTCCATTCATTTTTTACTTTGATGTACTTTTTCTTGAGTGGACAATTAAACATAATATAACCTCTATTTCTACACATGTAGCAAGTAGTATGTTCATAAATGTTTGTTGATGAAGTACTTGAATAGTGTTTAGATTAATTTACAAAATATCCCATAAACAAGTTTTTCTTTTTCTTGTTCAGTGTTCCATTATAACCAATTCCTTCTTTATTGTTAGCCATCCTTTATTGTCCTACCATTTTTTCGTAGTTATCTTTACCTTTGGTAAAGTTGTAAATGATCTTTTTGTTGACCTTATTGGTCGCGCCCGGTTTTGATAACAACAAATACTGATATTTGATGTTTGTCAAGTGCTTGTGTAGGTTTAAATTAATATCCCAAGGGAGGAAACTTGAGGAAACAAGAAGACCATGAAGTTTTGTAATCTGTATTGTAATTCATATCAGTCTGTAATAATGAGGGTCTGTAATAGTAACTTAGGCATGTGGATGTATGTTCATCACTTGCACATCATGCACGTAAGATATAGTGTAAGCTCAACCAGACCTTAGCAAGACCCTAGGCTCCAACACTCACACACACATTGCACAAAATATGAGTGTGAAATAATTGTGCTAAAATTGATCATATCTAAGCAAGCTAAGAGGAGTCGGGCGACCGAACCTTTGGAGTACAAAACTCCTCGGGCGCCCGAAGCTTGAAGGTCAACAAGTTGATCTGTCCTCAGGTGACCGAACCAAAAATGAGCATATCTTCCTCAGGCACCCAAATGCTTCGAAAGGGACATCCCACAACCTCGGGCAATTAAGCCTTTTAGTTCAAAAGAGCCCCGGGCGACCGAACATATGCGTTTGGGCACCTGAACCTAGGACCGGGCACCCGAAGTTACGTAGCTTTGCTACTGACTTTGATTCGGGCTACCAAACCTTTATATGGGCGACTGAATCTTATTTAAAATCTTTTATGACTGTGTCTATTTGGGCAACTGAACCAAGGTTCAGCCACCCGAACCTTGGACGGTTAAAATTAATTTAACCACGGTAAAACTGGGTAAATACCGACTGAGTGAATTTTAATCGTTTGGGACTTTCTTAATTATTCTCATTGTGTCCCGAATGGTTACAATTTTTTATCTACCTATAAATAGGCCTTCATTTGCATGATTAGGACATAATTAGCAAAAGTGATTAGCAAAAATTCTCTCTCTCTTGAAAATCCATTTTTTGCCCTAATACTCTCAAACTCACATCCTCTTGATAAAATCCAAGATTGTGAGAGTTTCATTCATGTTTGTTTGATTGTGGCTTAGAGCTAATCCTCCCTTTGTTGTGTTTACTTGATATTTAATTTTTGGGAGCACAGCTTAGGTTTGTCCCGCAGATTTGCTCATTATAAATCTTGTGTGGGATTAAACCAAGAAAGCTTAGGATATTTGCATTTCATTGCAAGTGTCCAAGAGCTTTGTTTTTGGTGTGCAAAGAATTTTTCAAGCAAGCAAACAATCTTTTCAAACTAGCTCTGTTCTTATCTAATTAAAGAAAATCATTTTGAAACTAGTTTGATTATTTATCTACTATACTTGGAATATTTATGTGTTGATTGAAATATTCTGTTTAGATTCTAGGTCATTGCTTGTGTTGATTATTCTTTAGCATCATACTGATTGTATTGCGTCAAACACTCTTAAGATTCATATTGACTATACTGTGTTGAGTGTTACTAGAACACATCTTGCATCATTGAGCTTACACTATATCCATGCTATTGATGCGCATTTGATTGAGCTTATTATTTGGGTACAAATCCACTTTACGTGAAAGCACTATTTCATTGTACCATTTGATTGTAAAATCCGAGTGTTTCTAGGCATGGCCTGAGGGGGCATTAATTCAACCCGGTAAGGATTGTGAGGTTAGCCCTGTGCTAATTGACCTGGTGTATAGGTGCTATTCCACCAATTTAAGTAAGCAAGTTATAGTGGTAATCCTTATGCTTGTTAGCCAAGGTAGGGATGTAGGCAATTGGCCAAACCTTGATAACATCTCTACATGTCACCCTTTCTTTACTGCTTTCTAGTGCTTGTGTAATTGATTAAATTGCTTTATTTACATTCTGGTATACATTTACTTTACTTGCACTAGATTGATCATAGGGTTGCGAATATACTGGTGCTAGGAGATTGACCTAGGGATTAAAGTTTAAAAATACCAATTCACGCCCCCTCTTGGGATCATGGTAAAACTAACAATTGGTATCAGAGCCACGTAGCATAGACTAGTTGTTATTTTGCAAAAAAATCACATATGACTCATAGCTTCGTGACCCATTTCCTTAAGGGACCATCTTCCACACGACCTCCTATTTTCAGTGGTGTTAATTACACCTTCTGGAAATAGAGGATGCGCATCGACCTTCAGAATACTGATTGGAAGGTGTGGAGGATTGCATCCAAAGGAAACTATATCCCTATGAAAACTGAGGGTGCAGCTAGGTTTCCTAAGACTAAGGATGAATATGATGATGGTGATATGAAAGTTGTTAGTCTTAATGCCACTTCCATGAATATATTGTACTGTTGTCTTGATGTAAATGAATTTAATAGAATTATTGCATGTTCTATTGCAAAAGAAATATGAGATAAGTTAGAGGTCACATATGAGGGTACTAGGGATGTGAAGGATAGTAGGATAGATATGTTAACTAGTGAGTATAAGGCATTTAAGATGAATGTAGATGAGTCCATTTTGAGCATGTACACTAGATTCACACACATCATAAACTCACTACATGCATTCGGAAAGACCTATCCCACATATGAGATGATTAGGAAAATGCTTAGAGGCTTACCTCCTATTTGGGAAGCCAAGGCTACGACCATTGCTGAGGGTAGAGACCTTAAAGCCATGACCTTAGATGAATTGATAGGCTCCTTGATTACTTATGAATTATCCATAAATGAAAGACTTGATGAGCATAACAGGGCTAAGAAAGTGACTGCACTAAAAGCATCTAATAACACATCCAGTGAGTGCAGTGAGTCTGATACTGATGATGAAATGGCCATGCTAGCCAAAAAATTTAGAAGATTTTTTAGGAAAAATAGGAAGCCCTATAAAAAATATAGAGAGTCTACAAATGAGAAGGGAGAGTCTAGAAAAAGAAAAGAAAAATCAAATGCTCCTACGTGCTATAACTGTAACAAGGTGGGGGCCCACTGCTGAAAAACAAGGCTAAAAAAAATAAGAAAGCCATGAAGGCTGGGACTTCATGGGACAAACTAAGTAGCAACGACTCAGAATCAGATCACAGCGACTTGGAGGTCACTAATCTCTGCTTGATGGCACACGAGGATGAGGTATTGTCTTTTGGTTCATTATCTTCTTTTTGTTCATCTGATGATTGTGATTCTGACTGCATGCCTACATTTAGAGAATTATAGTTTGAATATATTCATGTTTCAAAATTGTTAGGCAAAATGACTAAAGAAAACAATGATTTGAAAAAGAAATGTGAAAATTGGTCAAAATTATTTAATATGGCAAAAACCTCTCATGCCTCTATTTTAAAAGAAAAAGATGCTACTATTGTTGAGCTTAAGAGGAAATTAGAGGATAGCTCCAAAATCATTTTTAAATTCACTAAGGGCAAAGAAAATTTTGAAAAATTACTTGGTGCCCAAAGAAACTCTTTAAGTAAAGAGGGTCTTGGTTTTAACGGAATTGAAAATGTTAGACAACCCAATCTTTACTTAGGACACTTTACACGTGAGTCAAAATCCTATATTCCTCCTAAAGAACCTAAGTGTAGATTAAGATGCTTTAAATGTAATCACATTGGTCACATTTAGCTTGATTGTCCACTTAGGAATAAGCATACTAGAATTAGAAAAGTATGGGTAGTTAAGGGAGATCCTGCTACTAACCCCCGTGGACCCAACAAAATTTAGGGACCAGCATCAGTTACTTAGCTTATTCTATAGGTATGCCTGAGATCGTCTTCCTCCAAGGACCGATGGTACTTAGATAGTGGATGCTTACGGCACATGACCGGGGACAAGGGAAAATTCACTTCCATCGTTCCCAAGGATGGAGGCTATGTGACATTTGGTGACAATGCCAAAGGACGCATCATTGGGGTAGGTAAGGTTGGTAAGGATTCCTCTCTCACTATTGATAATGTCCTGTTGGTTGATGGATTGAAGCATGATCTACTTAGCATAAGTCAGTTGTGTGACATAGGATATAAAGTATCTTTTGAAAATGACAAATGCATAGTAGAAAATAAAACAGATCATAAAGTGCTCTTTACTACTGATAGATATGAAAATGTTTATACTACTTCTCTTGACAACTTAGCTTCTCAACAAGTGACATGTTTTCCTGCTGTAAATGAAGCTAGTTGGTTATGGCATAAGCGCTTAGGACATGTTAGCATGGATTTGTTGCCTAAACATGTTAGAAAATAACTAGTTAAAGGTTTACCTAAGATGTCTTTTGTAAAGGATAAAATTTGTAATGCATGTCAAATGGTTAAGCAAACAAAATCTAATTTTAAGAAAAAGAAATTCATATCTACTACTAGACCACTTGAAATGCTTCACTTAGATTTGTTTGGACCTAATTCTGTGTAAAGTCTTGGTGGGAAATCTTATGCTTTTGTAATTGTGGATGACTTTTATAGATTTACATGGGTGTTGTTTCTTGCACATAAAAATGAATCATGTGAACAGTTCACCAAACTTTGTAGGAGAATTCAGAATGAAAAGGGATATAAAATAACTCACATAAGAAGTGATAAAGGGACGGGATTCAAAAATGAAAGCATAGAAAAATATTGTGACCAAGAAGGCATATCACATAACTTCTTTACACCTAGGACACCTCAACAAAATAGTGTAGTAGAAAGAAAGAATAGGTCACTGCAAGAAATGGGTAGAACTATGTTAAATGAGCACAACTTACCTAAATATTTTTGGGTTAAGGCCGTTACTACTGCGTGTTATGTTATGAATAGGGTGTTGATTAGACCTTCGATTAATAAGACTCCTTATGAATTGTGGAACAACCATAAGCCTAATATTTTTTATTTTCATGTGTTTCATTGTAAATGATTTGTGCTTAGAGATAATGAGCATCTAAGAAAATTTGACTCCAAATCTGATGAAGGCATTTTCCTAGGCTATGCGCTTAATAATAAAGCATATAGGGTTTTCAATAAACGAACTTCAACTGTCCTTGAATCTATTCATGTTGTGTTTGATGAATCTAATCTTTTCTCTAATAAAGATGATGAAGATGATATTGATATCAGAAAAGGCTTAGAAAAAATGTCTATTGTAAATAATGCAAGTGAAAATCAAGAAGTGAATGAAAAATCATCTGAAGATAATGAAAATGAAAATCTGGAGTTGCCTAGAGATTGGAAATTCGTTAGAAATCACCCTATAGATCAAATCATAGGTGAACCATCATGTGGTGTAACCACAAGATCCTCTTTAAGAAATTTAGTGAGTCACTCTGCTTTCTTATCCCAAGAAGAACCTAAAAATATCAAAGAAGCCATAGAAGATGAGTCTTGGGTAATGTCTATGCAAGAAGAACTTAATCAATTTTAAAGAAGTAAAGTGTGGACTCTAGTTCCTAGGCCTAATAACCATCAATTATTGGAACTAAATGGGTATATAGAAATAAAAAATATGAAAATGGGGTAGTAACTAGAAATAAGATTAGACTAGTTGCCTAAGGGTATAACCAGTAGGAAGGGATTGACTTTGACGAAGCATATGCTCTTGTTGCTAGGTTAGAAGCCATTCATATGCTACTTGCCTTTGCCGCTTTTAAAAATTTTAAATTTTTTCAAATGGATGTTAAAAAAGCTTTCCTAAATGCCTACATTAATGAAGAGGTATACGTAGAACAACCACCCGATTTTGAAAATCATAAACATCCAAATCATGTTTACCGGTTGTCTAAGGCCTTGTATGGACTGAAACAAGCTCCTAGAGTTTGGTATGAGAGACTTCGTGGTTTTCTACTAGAAAATGGGTTTACCCGTGGCAAAATTGACACTACACTCTTTGTCAAGTCTAAAAATGATGATATGCTCCTTGTTCAAATATACGTGGACGATATCATTTTTGGAGCAACTAATGATGAGTTGTGTGATAAGATTTCTAAATGCATGCAAAGTGAGTTTGAAAAGAGCATGATGGGTGAACTTAGTTTCTTCTTGGGGCTGCAGATTAAACAAGCTAAAAATGTAACTTTCATATGCCAATCTAAATATATAAGGGACTTGCTAAAGAAATTTAATATGGAAGATTGTAAAATTCTTAGTACTCCTATGAATTCTTCCATTAAACTTGATAAAGATGAGCAAGGAATTCCTATTGACGTAAAACTGTATTGTGGAATGATTGGGAGTCTCCTATATCTCACTGCTAGTAGGCCTGATATTATGTTTAGTGTGTGTATGAGTGCTAGATTTTAAGTTGCTCCTAAGAGTTGTTAAACAAGTCTTTAGGTATCTAGTTGGGACTATAGACTTAGGCTTGTAGTACTCTAAGCATACTTCCTTTGAGATTGTGAGTTATACGGATGCTGACTTTGCCGGTAGCAAGGTTGATAGAAGGAGAACTAGTGGCACTTGTCACACTACTTAGGACAATCTCTTGTTTCTTGGTTCTCCAAGAAAAAAAACTCAGTTGCCTTATCCACAGCCGAAGCAGAATATATTGCGGTTGGAAGTTGTTGTGCCCAAACTTTTTATATGAATCAACAAATTGTGGATTTTGGATTGCACTATGATACGATACCTATTAAATGTGATAATACTAGTGCGATCAACATCTCCAAAAATCCTATCTCACATTCATAAACTAAACACGTTGAGATTAGACACTACTTTCTTCGTGATCATGTGCAAAAAGGAGATGTGGCTCTTGAGTTTGTATGTACCAATGAACAGTGGGTGGATATACTCACTAAACCACTTCTTGAGGATAGATTCATACAAATTAGATGTGAGTTAGGTCTAATGCATAGTAAGGAAGCTTCTTAGATGTGTCATAGCATGTATGCGTTTAGGGGGAGCTCTCACATAAAATTTATAAGTTTTAGAACCTGCTATTATTATTGATTTTTATTCTTTCATAAACTTTGGAAATGCTAATTATTGCTTGTGAGCACATGTCTTGAAGCATGCTCATAATAGATGTAATGCATATTGATTACTACTTGTGTTATACAACCTTTTTGTCCACATCATGATGATTTTGAGATGCCTATTTGATTGTTGAATTATACTGGATTGTTCAAGTAGTTGTGGATAAATTGTTAGGGAATATAACTCAAACAGGTTACATCTTATACAGGATTTATTTTGGAAAGTCCAATTTACAAACGACACTTTGCCGAAATTCTTCTAAATCTTTCCAAAATTTCTCTTGTATAAATGTAACATTTACCCATTGCCTAGAATTTTCACTCTTATAGCCCTTTTTACTGTTTCCAAAAAGGGGAGATGGAGAGGCAAAAATAATTGGGTAAAGTTGTAATACATGATGCATATTATTAGGGGGGAGCTTATTTAAGCCATACCCAATTTTTTGTAGAATGTATTTGTCATCATCAAAAAGGGGGAGAATGTTGACCTTTAGGTTGCACCCGGTTTTGATAATGACAAATACTAATATTTGATGTTTGTCAAGCGCTTGTGCAGGTTTAAATTAATATCCCAAGGGAGGACACTTGAGGAAACAAGAAGACCGTGAAGTTTTGTAATTTGTATTGTAATTCATATCAATCTATAATAATGAGGGTCAGTAATAGTAACATAGGCATATGGATGTATGCTCATCACTTGCACATCATGCACATAAGATATAGTGTAAGATCAACCAGACCTTAGCAAGACCCTAGGCTCTAACACTCACACACACATTGCATAAAATATGAGTGTGAAATAATTGTACTAAAATTGATCATATCTAAGCAAGCCTACAGGAGTCGGGCAACCGAACCTTTGGAGTGCAAAACTCCTAGGGCGCCCGAAGCTTGAAAGTCAACAAGTTGACCTATCTTCGGGTGACCAAACAAAAAATGAGCATATCTTCCTCAGGTGCCCGAACCCTTCAAAAGGGACATCCCACCAACTCAGGCGATCGAGCCTTCTAATTCAAAAGAGCCCCGGGCGACCGAACATATGCATTCGGGCACCCGAACCTAGGACCGGGCACCTGAAGTTACGTAGCTTTGCTACTGACTTTGATTTGGGCTGTTGAACCTTTATATGGGTGACCGAAACTCATTCAAAATCTTTTATGACTGTGTCTGTTTGGGCGACCAAACCAAGGTTCAGCCACTCGAACCTCGGACTGTTAAAATTAATTTAACCATGGTAAAACTGGGTTAATACCGGTTAAGTGAATTTTAATCATTTGGGACTTTCTTAATTATTCCCATTATGTCCCGAACGGTTATAATTTTTTACCTACCTATAAATAGGCCTTCATTTACATGATTAGGACATGATTAGAAAAAGTGATTAGCAAAAATTCTCTCTCTTGAAAGTCCATTTTTTGCCCTAACACTCTCAAACTCGCATCCTCTTGATAAAATCCAAGATTTGAGAGTTTCATTTGTGTTTGTTTGATTGTGGCTTAGAGCTAATCGTCCCTTTGTTGTGTTTACTTGATATTTAATTTTTGGGAGCATAGCTTAGGTTTGTCCCGCAGATTTGCTCATTATAAATCTTGCGTGGGATTAAGCCAAGAAAGCTTAGGATATTTGCATTTCATTGCAAGTGTCCAAGTGCTTTGTTTTTGGCTTGCAAAGAATTTTTCAAGCATGCAAACAATATTTTCAAACTAGCTCTGTTCTTATCTAATTGAAGAAAATCATTTTGAAACTAGTTTGATTATTTAACTAGTATACTTGGAATATTTATGTGTTAATTGAAATATTCTGTTTAGATTCTAGGTCATTGCTTGTGTTGATTATTCTTGAGCATCATACTGATTGTATTGTGTCAAACACTCTTAAGATTCATATTGACTATACTATGTTGAGTGTTGCTAGAACACATCTTGCATCACTAATCTTACACTATATCCATGTTATTGATGCTCATTTGATTGAGCTTATTATTTGGGCACAAATCCGCTTTACGTGAATGCACTATTTCATTGTACCATTTGATTATAAAATCAGAATTTTTCCAAGCGTGGCCTGAGGGGGCAGTGATCCAGTCTGGTAAGGATTGTTGTAAAGGTTGAGGTCAACCCTGTGCTAATTGACCTGGTGTATTGGTTCCGCTTCACCTGTTTAAGTGAGCAAATTATAGTGGTAATCCTTGTGCTTGTTAGCCAAGGCGGGGATGTAGGCAATTGGCCGAACCTCAATAACATCTCTGCGTGTCACCCTTTCATTACTGCTTTCTTGTGCTTGTGTGATTGATTAAATTGCTCTACTTACATTTTGGTATACATTTACTTTACTTGCACTAGATTGACCATAGGGTTGTGAATATACTGGTGCTAGGAGATTGACCTAGGGATTAAAGTTTAAAAATACCAATTCACCCCCCTCTTGGGATCACAGTAAAGCTAACACTTTTCCTTTTCTTGAATTTGGTTTTTAAGATCATTTATTTCTTGCACTCTCTTGCTATCTTCATTCACTTGAGACTTAACTAATTTTTTAGACAAGTTATCTACTTTCTTCTGAAGCTCTTTAATCTTTAAGTCTTTTTCTTCTTCAACAAGTTTTGAGGATTCAAGCTGATTTCTAAGTGTTTCATTTTGTTGTTTCAAGCTTGTGTTCCTCTTTGAGACCTTAATGAATTTATTATGCAGAGAGAATAATTGAGTTTGAAGTTCTTTATAAGAAGGTATGCTTTCACATGAATTACTACATGATTCATCACATGAATCTTCAAAGAGAGAGTAGTGAGAGTTCACCTCTTCGTTGTGTGCCATGAAGCACATGTTTGCTACTTCTTGATCACTTGACTTGCTCTCCAATTCACTCAAACTTGTGTCATCCCAAGTTGCCTTCATTGCAGGCTTCTTTTTCCTCTTTTCTCTCTTGAGTTGTGGGCAGTTCGGCTTGATGTGTTCGGCCTTTTTACAGTGATAGCAAGTGGGAGGTTCATTTTTGCTTTTGTATTCCCTTTTATTACTTTCGCCTTTTTCAGCTTTTGATCCATTGTATTTTGTAGTGAATTTCTTGTTTCTTTTGAAGAATTTTCTAAGTCTTTTAGTTATGAAGGCTAAGTTTTCATCTTCTAATTCACTAGATTCATTATCTTCTTCACTTGAATGTTCTTTCAAGGCTTTTAGAGCTATAAACTTCTTATTCTTATTTTTAGTGCTTCTTTCTTTCAAAATCATTTCATAGGTTATAAGTGATCCTATGAGTTCATCTAAGAAAGTTGTTTTAAGATTTCTACCCTCCGTTATGGTTGTTGCTTTTGGTTCTTAAATGGGTGGAAGTGCCCTTAGAATTTTGCAAATCACCTCGTAGGTGGAATATGTTTTTCCTAAGGCACTTAGTGAGTTTATGATATGTGTGAACCTAGTGTACATGCTTGGTATAGTTTCATCAGAATTCATCCTAAAAGCTTCGTATTCACTAGTTAACATATCAATTCTACTTTCCCTAACATCTACTGTGCCTTCATATGTTACCTCTAATTTATCCCAAATTTTTTAGCAATTTTACACACCATTACTCTATTGAATTCATTTGCATCAAGTGCACAGTATAGGGCATTTATTGCACTTGAGTTGATATGAAGCATTTTGTAATCTGATTCAATTAGGTTTTTATCTTCGTTAGGTACTTCTTTTCCATCTACTAGTTTAGTGGGGATCAGATTTCCATTTTTTGGCCTTACAAGGCTTAATATCCTATTTTGATGCTAACAAATGAGCAAAACTTAACATGTTTTGTTTAAGTGATATATTTTCAGGACTCAAGGATAGAGCGTTAAAGAATTGATGAAAGCTTGTACTTCAAAGAATGAATTTAATATGAAGCTTAAAGCATGGATTCAAAAATGGATTTAAAGTTTAAAGCCTGAAAGATCATGAGAGCATTGATATTAAAGAAAAATCTTCAAGAATAAAAGCCCAAGTGAACAACATAGAAAGCTCAAAGAAAGATGAAGCAAGCATAAAGACCTTAAGGAATTCAAGGATTGAAATTTTGAAAGAGTTTAGGAAATTTCATGTAAGTACTTCAAATAATTTCAATATGGATACATGAAGCTTTTAGGTTAATGTCTTGGACTTAGATACCTTTGAACATACTTGGAAAATATTTTTATAAGGTCAAAAACTATTTCAAAAAGGTTAGAATCATTTTTGGAATGAAAAGCACCAAAAAGAGGATTTTCAAAATGCTGTTAATTTTTATACATCTGCATTGGGGTGAATTTTTATCTATCAAAATATCCTTATTTTAAAATGTGTTCAACATTAAAATTGTAGGATTGTCTCTTAGATTTCCTTTGACACCAATAACAATTAATTTCGAGTTATACAAAAAAAGTTATGGCCAAAACACTGAAGCGGGGTCAAAGCTGTTAGGCAACTGAACACTGTTCATGGCAGAACTTCAGGTGCCTAAACAGCAGAAAAAACAACCTCAGGCGACCGACCCTATGAGTTCAGGTGCCTAAACATGTACTAACTTTGAAAATCATAGTTTTATAAAACTTCAGGCGATTGACCCTGATACTTCAGGCACCTGAAAACTGTTAACGGACAAATTTTTAAATTCTAATATTTTAAAATATAGTCGTTTTGAGCTCCAATTTTTCTAACAACTTGATAAACTCTCTAAGGAAACTTTTTCAACTTGTAAACAAGTTTGAAAGCCTATAAATACATGGTTTTCCAAATTAAAATACATCCAAGAATTGAAAAATCTATTTTGAGAAGCTAAAAGCACTCTTGCTCTTCCAAAGTTCTCTTGCTCACTCATTGCAAAACTCTTTTGCTGAGATATTCTGAAGTGCTGATCCTTTTTCCTTTGAATTCCTACTGCTAATCCTCTTCTAAGAAGGATATTGGTGAATTCTACACTTGAGCTTCATTCTATTTCATATTGATATTTTACATTAAAGTATATAGTGCTGAAATTGTACTAACTTGCTCTTTGTGAGAGTATATTTGTATGCATATTATATCTTGTTTCTTGTAGTTCTTTGAAGTTCCAAGGATTGTTTGGATCATTGGCTAAGCAAGGGGATATTACTTAGAGAGGCGGACTCTAGCCTAAAGGAGTGACTGAACGTGAGGACATCGTTTGGAGAGGCGGACTCTAGCCTAGTGAAAGAGTATTTGAGCATGGGGTATCACTTGTAATTAGGTTTTGTTCCACCTGTCAATGGAATAGGTTTAGTGAATCCTTTGGTGGTTTGCCAAAGGCCGGGACGTAGGCTGGGTATAAGCCGAACCTCGTAAAAATCCCCGTCTCACTATCTCTTTCCCTATTCTTTATTTTCAGTGCATATTTAAATTGTGTGGATGGTTTAAATTTGAAAATCATATAAACTACGTATATTTGGAAATCAAACAAACTTAAGGTTTAATTTTGATTTTTGTTGCGGAAACCGAAAGGAAGTACGTTGGTTACACCATATCTTGCGGAAACCATACAGGATACGTTACTTGGTTAACATCCCAAAGATAAATTTACCAAGAGTTTATTTGATTTCCAAAAATTTGGAAAGAGTGATTGGATTCATCTATACAGGGCTTTACATCAGCAAAGTATAAATTATAATTCAACTACAGGGCTTACAAATTTATATCCAGGGTTGACAACAAAAGATATATTGTGATTGAATGATATAAAGCTTGAGATTGATTGAATAGTGTTTGTATTTCAAAAGTACTAAATCTTGAATCTTACATCAATCTTATTGTGCTGAAGTGAATTTATATTGGGCAATCAAATTGAGTGTATTGGTTTGGCAATTGTGATTAATTGTTTGATTGTTTCTACTTTCAAAGTGTGGTTGAAGATTGAATGTTTGACTGTGTTTAATTGATTGGTTGTTTAATTGTGTTATTGATTGGATAAAAGAACCAAGTTCTTAATTGATTAAAGAATTAAACAAACAAGTCAAGGATTGGTTAAAAGAAATAAAAGAAGTTTAAGGTAACTTAAAAAGAATTAAAAGAAAGTTTTAGAAGCCAATTCACCCCCCCTTTTGGGAAGCTATTCCTAATTTCACCATTTGTGAGGATTGACCTTCACCAAAGGGAACTACTCCTACTTGTGCCATCTAGATCTTTATATAGCTATTTGTTAGGTTTTGCTATAATCGGGCTCTGATACCAATTGAAACCTAAGGTGTAGTCCCAAGAGGGGGGGGGGGTGAATTGGGCTATTTAAAAATTCCTTAGATCCTTGAATGTATTGCTTGAATGTATTCTTTATTTAGGAGAGTTTTAGCATAGAAATCATGTATTACTTGAATGTATTCTTCATTTAGTAATGAAGGTATTTATAGAACTTTTTAAGGAAAAGTTTCCTCATTTAACATGAAGCATTTAGGCAACATTTCAAAAAATATTAAATTATAGAATTAATTTTGAAAATCTTCCATTTAGGTAATTTTTCAAAAAATATTAAATTATAGAATTAATTTTGAAAATCTTCCATTTAGGTAACTTTTCAAAAATTATTAAATTATAAAATTAATTTTGAAAATCTTCTCGCAAGTTTGAAATTCAAAAAATTCTCCGTAAAGTTAGTTGGCTAACTCACTTTACTGGGTCACTGACTCAGTCGACTCGGTCACTTTTAGCACTAGTCAGTCGGCTCAACAATCTTCTCTTTTCAAATATTTTCTATTTCTGATTTTTTTAAAATCTAGTTTACTTGAAAAACTTAATTATAACTTTTCAAAAACATTTTTGCAAGAGTTTTTTTTTTTAAAGTGCTAGTCTTTAAGTTTTTGTATCTTAAGGAGCTTCACATATCTAAATAGTGATGACTTGAAGTACTTATAAATATCCTTCTAAGCATGATCTCCTTAATCACTAAGTCTTTCAGCCTCTTGAGGTTCAGTCTTTACTTCAAGGTCTGCTTGTCCTTTAAGTTCTTCATTTGTTGTTCATTGCTTCAATATAATGAGAAGCTTTCACTTGATTGACATTGATCTCCATCTTGATTCCATGATTAACCATGAGTGTCCTTTTACTTAGACCTGAAATAAAATCACTCAACAACATATGTTAAAGCATCCTTCATTTTGTTATCATCAAAACAAGATTGAAAAGTCCAATTAGGCTAGCAAAGTTGAATGGGGTGTTTTAAAACTTGTC
Source organism: Malania oleifera (assembly GCF_029873635.1). Lineage (NCBI taxonomy): Eukaryota > Viridiplantae > Streptophyta > Magnoliopsida > Santalales > Ximeniaceae > Malania > Malania oleifera. Next base: position 35,321,334 of record NC_080428.1, on the reverse strand, counting down.
ATGGGTTAAGGTTTTTTTAAAATAATGGGCCTCGGCTTAATTCTTTAGATGGGCTTGGGCACGTTCAAACCCATGGGCCTGAGGGAAATTTAAAATGAGTTTGGGGTATTTAAACAAGTTGGGCATCAAGTTGTTTAAAAACACGTTTAAAGGGGGCTTGTTTTAAAGTTGTTGGGCTAAAGGTTAAAACCTCAAAAGTGGGCTTCAAGTTAAAACACTTTGAACCCGAAGTCAAGTCTGGGTCAAAGGTATGGATCTGAAAATCTAAGTTGGAGAGTACGAAATGGGTTAGAGATCCAAACATGAATTTGGACTTGGTGGGTATCAAAGGATTCGAACCCAAGCTTGGGTTCGGGTTTGAGCTTTAGAAAGCCCGAGTTCAGGTTCAAGTAAGAACCTGAATACTGAGAGGGGTACACTGTTGACCTCATAGGTCACACTCAGTTTTGAAAATGACAAATACTAAAAGTATTTGATGGTTAACTAGTTTATGTGTAGGTTTATATTCGCAGATACTTTGATAGCACATGAAGCAGAGCATGAAGACCTTAAAGTCATTTTATGTTGTATATATTTGGGTTTGTAATAGTAATTAGGGAAAAAGGTTTGTATTAATCGATGCATTGCATGCATGATTAGATAGATAAGCTCAAAAAGATCTAGACTGACCTTAGGTTCCCAATGCATGCAAAAATGAGTGCCTTATCAAATTTAAGTTAATCATCATACGAATAGGGGCAGCATTATAAAGAGAAAAAGACTGAAAATGCCCAAATTAGCATGTTTGGTCAACCGAACTCAATTACACTAAGATCTTTGGTCGACCAAACCCCCACCGAGTCAACAAGTTGACCGCCCAATCGACCAACCAGAAATATATGGGAACCGCCCTAGTCGATCGAACCCCATGTGGGAAATGCCAACCGCCTAATCGACTGAACCTCGTAGTTCAAAATGATCCACTAGACCGAATTGCGTGGATTTGGAAAATTGCCTTTGAAACCCTCAAGTACAGTCGACCATCCTTCTAGTTCAAAATACTCTTGGTCGACCAAACCCAGCCACTTGGTTAACTGAACCTTAAGTTCGGTCGACCGGTGCTCTCGGGCTGGCGAGAATTACCAAGGTTAAAACACGATTAAAATTTATTAACCTCTGTTAAAATTTTTCTAAAATGACAAATATGTCCTCAACGGTTAAAATTTTGAGGAATTCAATATATACCCCCTCATTTGCAAAAGTTAGGACATTATTAGCAAACTCAATTAGAAAAAATCCTCTGAAATTCAAAAATTCCTACACCCATTTTTAATCATCCTACACTCATTCTTACTCACTTTTATTGCTAAAATTACTTTGTAAGTGTGCTTGAGTGTTATTCTCATTAGGCTTAAGGTTTTGCTTGTTTTTGTTGATTGAGATTATTTTATTAGAGGGCAAAGCTTGAAGTTTCCCTAGGAGACTTTCTTAATAAGTCTTCCTTAGGAATTCTTCATTAAGCATTTGAGTTTTGCATTGTCATTGCAATACTCAAGGAGTGGATTTTGGTTGCTAAAAATATTCTACAAATCATTTTCAAAATATCTCTTATGCTTATCTTTGAGAAATACATTACGAGATATTTGCTTGAGTGCTGAAAAGGTTTTATTGCTATATCTTTTGATTAATATCATTATCTTAACACAAAGATTAAATAATTTTTTACAAATCATTTTTGAATATCCCTTGTGGCCTATTTTGAGAAAAACATTTGTTGAGATATTTGAAGTGTACTTGTGATCCTTGCTGCTGCATTGTAATTAAGAATATTATTTTGACACAAAGATCCTATCACTTACTCTGTCACACATTGATTACAATAGTTGGATTAATCTTTGAGAGTAGACACTGAGCTTATCTTGTCATATCATTCGGTAGTCTATTGATTACATTGGTACATACTTAGTTGAGAAGCATATTTGTTGTATGCAAATTTGATTGAGAAATATTTTGTATTCCAGGCATGGCCTGAGGGGGTGGTAATCCAGGCCGATAAGAATTGTTTGTAAAGGTTGAGGTGAGCCCTACGCTAATTGATCTGATTATTTAGGTGCTGCTCCACCCATTAAGTGAGCTTATAGTGGTAATCCTTGTACTTGTTAGCCAAAGCGGGGACATAGGCAGTTTGCCGAACCTTAAAAAAACATTTCTGGGTGTCATCCCTATTTATTGCTTTATTGTGCACGCTTAGCTAAATTATTTGTGTAGTTTAATTTCCTCTATATATTTATATGGATTTACTTATCTGCACTAGATTGACCCTAGGCTTGTGTAATACTGTTGTTAGGTGATTAACCTAGGAATAAAATTTGAAAATACCAATTCACCCCCCATTGGGATTACGGTAAAGCTAACAATTGGTATCAGAGCGACGTAGCATAGAATTAATAGTAATTTTGCAAAATATCTAGGATGGCTCATAGCACCATGACCCCTTTCCCTGAGGGACCCTCTTCCACACGACCTCCGGTTGTTAGTGGTGTTAATTACACTTTCTAGAAACAGAGGATTGTCTCTAAAGGAAATTATGTTCCTATGAAAACTAAGGGTACAACTAAAGTTCCTAAAACTGAGGAAGAATATAATGATGATGATATGAAAGTTGTTAGCTTGAATGCCACTGCTATGAATAATTTGTATTATGGTCTTGATGTGAATGAGTTTAATAAATTAATGGCATGTGCTACTGCAAAAGAAATCTGGAATAAATTAGAAGTCATATATAAAGGCACTAGGGATGTAAAAGATAGTAGGAAGGATATGATGACTAGTGAATATGAGGATTTTAGGATGAATATAGGTGAGTCCATTCAGAGTATGTACACTAGATTCACACACATTACAAACTCACTACATGCATTAGGTAAGACCTATCCTATATATGAGATGATTAGGAAAATCCTTAGAGGTTTGCCTCTTGTTTGGGAAGCTAAGGCTACAACCATTTTTGAGGGTAGAGACCTTAAGGCCATGACGTTAGATGAATTGATAGGTTCATTGATCACCTATGAACTAGCTATAAATGAAAGACTCAATCAACATAATAGGGCAAAAAAGATGATTCCATTAAAAATTTTCACTAATACATCTAGCGAATGTAGCGAACCTGATTTTGAGGATAAAATGGCCATGCTAACTAGAAAATTCAATAGATTCTTCAGGAAGAATAGAAAGCCATACAAAAGATATAGGGAGTCTACATCTGATAAGAGAGAGTCGAGTAAAAGAAAGGAAAAGTCAAACGCTCCTACGTGCTATAAATGCAACAAGGTTGGGTACGTCAAGTCGGATTGCCCACTACTGAAAAAGGATGCTAGGAAAAAGAAGAAGACCATGAAAGCAAGCACTTCATAGGATAAACTAAGTAGCAGTGACTCATACTCAGACCATTGTCACTCAGAGGTTGCTTATCTATGGGTGATGGCACATGATGATGAGGTGTGTTTGTGATCGTCCTCCTCCAAGCACAGGTGGTACCTAGATAGTGGGTGCTTATGACACATGACTGACGACAAGGCAAAATTTGGTTCAATCACTCCCAAGGATGGAGGGTACGTGATGTTTGGTGACAATGCAAAGGGATGCATCATCGACGTAGGTAAGGTCGGTAAGGATCCTTCCCTGGTTATTAATAATGTTTTATTAGTTGATGGCTTAAAACATAATTTGTTAAGCATTACTCAATTGTGTGATAAAGGATATAAATTTTCATTTGAAAATGATAAATGCATAGTTGAAAGCAAATTAGATCATAAAATTCTTTTCACTGCAGATTGTCATGAAAATGTATATACCACTACTTTTGATAAATTAGCTACACAACAAGTAACTTTTTTTTTCTTTAATAAATGAAACTTGTTAGTTATGACATAGGCGCTTAGGACACGCCAGCACGAACTTATTATCAAAACTATTAAGAAAAGATTTAGTGAAAGGCTTGCCTAAAACACCATTTGTGAAAGATAAAATATATGATATATGTCAAATGGGTAAGCAAACAAGATCCAGCTTTAAGAAAAAGAAATTTATAACTACCACTTGACCGCTTGAAATGCTTCACTTGGATTTGTTTGGTCCTAATTCAGTGCAAAGTCTTGGCGGAAAATCATATGCTTTTGTCATTGTTGATGACTATTCTAGGTTCACATGGGTGCTATTTCTCTCACGCAAAAATGAATCATGTGAACATTTTACTAAGCTATGTAGGAGAATTCAAAATGAAAAAGGCTATAAGATAACTCACATAAGAAGTGATAGAGGCACTGAATTTAAAAATGAAGGTATAGAAAATTATTGTGACCTAGAGGGTATATCACACAACTTTTTTGCACCTAGGACCCCTCAACAAAATGGTGTGGTAGAAAGAAAGAATAGGTCTTTGCAATAAATGGGTAGGACCATGTTGAATGAGCATAAACTACCTAAATATTTTGGGCTAAGGCCATAAATACTGTATGTTGTCTCATGAATAGGGTGTTGATTAGACATTCACTAAATAAAACCCCTTATGAATTATGGAACAACCATAGACCTAACATTTCCTACTTTCATGTTTTTGGTTGTAAATGCTTTGTGCTTAGGGATAATGAACATCTAGGAAAATTTGATTCTAAATCTGATGAAGGCATCTTCCTAGGTTATTCTCTTAATAGTAAAGCATATAGAGTTTTCAATAAAAGAATTTTAACTATCATTGAATCTATTGATGTTGTATTTGATGAATCTAATTTGTTTTCTAAGAAAAATGATGAAGATGACATTGACATTAGAAAATGCTTATACAAGTTATCTATTGAAAACAATGCAAGTGAGAATTTAGAAATTAATGATAAATCATCTGAAGATAATAACAATGAGAATGAAGTTCAGGAGTTGCCTAGGGATTGGAAATTCATTAGAAACCATCCTATAGATCAAATCATAGGTGAATCTTCCCATGATATAGCCACAAGATCTTCCTTGAAAAACCTAGTGAGTCATTATGCTTTCTTATCCCAAGAGGAACCTAAAAATATTAAAGAAGCAATAGAGGATGAGTCTTGGGTGATGTCTATGCAAGAAGAACTTAATCAATTTGAAAAAAGCAAAGTGTGGACTCTAGTTCCTAGCCCTAATGATCATACAATTATTGGAATTAAGTGGGTATATAGAAATAAGAAAGATGAGAATGAGGTAGTAACTAGAAATAAGGTTAGACTAGTTGGCCAAGGTTATAATCAGGAGGAGGGGATAGATTTTGATGAAACATATGCTTATGTCATTAGGATGGAAGTCATTTGTATGCTACTTGCTTATGCCTCTTTTAAAAACTTTAAATTGTTTCAAATGGATGTTAAAAACACCTTTCTTAATGGCTATATTAATGAAGAAATGTAGGTAGAACAACCACCCGATTTTGAAAATCATAAATATCCAGATCATGTATACCGGTTTTCTAAAGGCTTGTATGGATTGAAACAAGCTCCTAGAGCTTGGTATGAGAGGCTTAGTCGTTTCCTACTAGAAAATGGGTTTACCCGTGGCAAGATTGATACTACACTCTTCATCAAACCCAAAAATGATGATATGCTCCTAGTTCAAATTTATGTTGGCGATATCATTTTTGGAGCAACCAATGATGAGCTGTGCAATAAGTTTTCCAAATGCATGCAAAGTTAATTTGAAATGAGCATGATGGGTGAACTTAGTTTCTTTTTAGGGCTACAAATTAAACAAACTAAATATGGAACTTTCATATGCCAATCTAAATATGTCAGGGACTTGCTAAAGAAATTTAATATGGAAGATAGTAAAATTCTTGGTACATCTATGACCTCTTCCATCAAACTTGATAAAGATAAGCAAGGAATCCCTGCTGATGTGAAATTGTATCGTGGCATGATTGAGAATCTTCTACATCTTATAGCTAGTAGGCATGATATTATGTTTAGTGAGAGCATGTGTGCCAGGTTTCAGGACGCTCCTAAGGAATCTCATCTATTAACAGTTAAATGAATCCTTAGGTATCTAGTTGGAACCATAGAGCTAGGATTATGGTATCCAAAGCATACGACCTTTGATATTGTTAGCTATACTGATGCTGACTTTGCCAGTAGTAAGGTTGATAGGAAGAGTACTAGTGGCACTTGTCACTATTTAACACAATCTCTAGTTTCTTGGTTCTCCAAGAAACAAAACTCAATTGTCTTATTCACAACCGAAGCAGAATATATTGCAGCTGGAAGTTGTTGTGCTCAAACTCTTTATATAAAACAACAACTTATGGATTTTGGGCTGCACTACGATACAATACCGATTAAATGTGATAATACTAGTGCAATAAATATCTCTAAGAACCCCATCTCACATTCACGAACTAAACACATTTAGACTAGACATCATTTCCTTTATGATCATGTGCAGAAAGGGGTTGTGACACTAGAGTTTGTATGCATAAATGAACAATGGGCAAACATTTTCACTAAACCACTTCTAGAGGATAGGTTCATACAAATTAGATGTGAACTAGGTCTCATGCGTAGTAGAGATGCTTCCTAGACATTTGATAAAGTGCATCAATTTAGGGGGAGCTTTCTAACAAATCTTAAGTCTAACAATTAATATAACTATTGGTATCTTTCATTGCTTTAGACTTTATGAATTTATTTGTGTTTTGCAATGCATAATTCTCATATCTACTACATGATGATGATTGTATTTATGTTTTACGTCTTGATCATATTGGAACTATCTAAGTTAAGTAGTTGTGGATAAACTGTTAATCTCAAAACTCAAAATAGGTCATTTTTATACAAGTATTTTTGGAAAAATGTCCTATTTTCAAATGGCATACTACCAAAATTTTTAAAAAATTCCTAAACTTATCATGTATTAGTGTATCATACCCAATGCCTATGACTATTTAATTCATAGCCCTTTTTGCTGTTGCCAAAAGGGGGAGATAGAGATGAAAGATAAAAGTTGGGTAGTAGTAGTACTTAGTAGTTGACAAATTAATTGCATTGAAATTCTTTTTACATTATGTATATTGTCAGGGGGAGCCTTTCAGGTTGACCACCCAGTCGACCGACAAGAAATAAATAGGCAACACCTTGGTCGACCGAACCTCCACATAGGAAATGCCAACCACCCGGTTGACTAAACCTCGTAGTTCAAAATGATTTGCTAGACCGAACCGCACGGATTTAAAAAATCGCCTTTGAAACCCTCAAGTACGGTCAACCATCCTTCTAGTTCAAAATACACTGGATCGACCAAACCCAGCCACTCGGTCAACCGAACCTTAAGTTCGGTCAACCGGTGCTCTCGAGTTTGTGAGAATTACCCAGGTTAAAACACGGTTAAAATTTATTAACCTTAGTTAAACTTTTTCAAAAATGAAAAATACGTCCTCAACAGTTATAATTTTGGGGAATTCTATATATCCCCCCTCATTCGAAAAAATTAGGACATCATTAGCAAACTCAATTAGAAAAAATCCTTTGAAATTCAAAAATTCCTACTCCCATTTTTAATCATCCAACACTCATTCTTACTCACTTTTATTGCTAAAATTACTTTGTAAGTGTGCTTGAGTGTTCTTCTCATTAGGCTTAAGCTCTCTTTTGTTCTTGTTGATTGAGATTATTTTATTAGAGAGCAAAGCTTGAAGTTTCCCTAGAAGACTTTGTTAATAAGTCTTCCTTAGGAATACTTCATTGAGCATTTGAGTTTTGCATTGTCATTGCAATACTCAAGGAGTTCACATTGGATTTTAATTGCTAAAAATATTCTACAAATTATTTTCAAAATATCTATTGTGCTAATTGTTGAGAAATGCATTGTGAGATATTTGCTTGAGTGCTGAAAAATTTTAGAGCTATATCTTTTGATTGATATCATTATTTGACACAAAGATTAAATAACTTTTTACAAATCATTTTTGAATATCTCTTGTGGTTTATTTTGAGGAAAAACATTTGTTGAGATATTTGAAGTGTACTTGTGGTCCTTGTTGCGGCAGATTGAGAATATTAATTTGACACAAAGATCCTATCACTTATGCTGTCACGCACTGATTGCAATAGTTGCATTAATATTTGACAGTAGACATTAAGGCTACACTGAGCTTATCTTATCATATCATTGGGTAGTCTATTGATTACATTGGTATATAATCTTCTTAGTTGAGAAGCATATTTGTTTTATGCAAATTTGATTGAGAAATCTGTCATATTCTAGGCATGGCCTGAGGGAGCAGTAATCTAGCCTGGTAAGGATTGTTTGTAAAGGTTTAAGTCAGCACTGTGCTAATTGACCTGATTGTTTAGGTGTCGCTCCACCTATTAAGTGAGCTTATAGGGGTAATCCTTGTACTTGTTAACCAAGACGGGGAGATAGGCAGTTTTCTGAACCTCAGTAACATTTCTTGGTGTCATCTTTATTTACTACTTTATTGTGCATGCTTAGCTAAATTATTTGTGCAGTTTAATTTCAGCTATATATTTATATTGATTTACTTATTTGCACTAGAATGGCCCTGGGCTTGTGTAATACTACTATTAGGGGATTAACTTAGGGGATGAAATTTGAAAATACCAATTCACCACCCTATTGGGATTACGGTAAAGCTAACAATTGATATCAGAATGACGTAGCATAGACTTAATAGTTATTTTGCAAAAGATCTAAGATGGCTTATAGTATCGTGACCCCTTTCCCCATGGGACCCTCTTCCATAGGACTTCCGATTTTTAATGGTATTAATTACACTTTCTGATAGAGGATGCATATCTACCTTCAGAATATAGATTGGAAGGTGTGGAGGATTATCTCTAAAGGAAATTATGTTCCTATGAAAACTGAGGGTACAACTAGAGTTACTAAAACTGAGGAAGAATATAATGATGATGATATGAAAACTGTTAGTTTGAATGTCACTACTATGAATAATTTGTATTGTGGTCTTGATATGAATGAGTTTAATGAACTAATGGCATGTGCTACTACAAAAGAAATCTGGGATAAATTAGAAGTCACATATGAAGGCACTAGGGATGTAAAAGATAGTAGGATAGACATGCTGACTAGTGAATATGAGGCTTTTAGGATGAATGTAGGTGAGTCCATTCAAAGTATGTACACTAGATTCACACACATTATAAACTCACTGCATGCATTAGGTAAGACCTATCCTATATATGAGATGATTAGGAAAATCCTTAGAGGCTTGCCTCCTATTTGGGAAGCTAAGGCTATGACCATTTTTTTAGGGTAGAGACCTTAAGGCCATGAAATTAGATGAATTGATATGTTCACTGATCACCTATGAACGAGCTATAAATCAAGGACTCAATGAACATAATAGGGCAAAAAAGGTGACTGCATTAAAAATTTCCACTAATACATGTAGCTAATGCGGTGAACCTGATTTGGAGGATGACATAGCCATGTTAACTAGAAAATTCAGCAGATTCTTCAGGAAGAATAGAAAGCCATAAAAAGGATGTAGGGAGTCTACATTTGATAAGGGAGAGTCGAGTAAAATAAACAAAAAGTCAAACGCTCGTACGTGCTATAACTGCAACAAGGTTGGGCATATCAAGTCGGATTGCCCATTACTGAAAAAGGATGCTAGGAAAAAGAAGAAAGCCATGAAAGCGGCTACTTCGTGGGATAAACTAAGTAGCAGTGACTCAGACTCAGACCTCTCCGACTCAGAGGTTGCTAATATGTGCTTGATGGCACATGATGATGAGGTGTGTTTGAGATCGTCCTCCTCCAAGGACAAGTGGTACCTGGATAGCGAGTGCTCATGGCATATGACTGACGACAAGGCAAAATTCGCTTCAATCACTCCCAAGGATGGAGGGTACATGGCATTTAGTGACAATTCAAAGGGACGCATCATCAGCGTAGGTAAGGTCGGTAAGGATCCTTCCCTGGTTATTGACAATGTTCTATTAGTTGATGGCTAGAAGCATAATTTGTTTAGCATTAGTCAATTGTGTGATAAAGCATATAAGGTTTCATTTGAAAATAATAAATGCATAGTTGAAAGCAAATCATATCATAAAATTCTTTTCACTACAAATCGCCATGAAAATGTATATACCACTACTTTTGATAATTTAGCTTCATAACAAGTAACTTGTTTTTCTACAATAAATGAAGCTAGTTGATTATGGCATAGGTGCTTAGGACACGCTAGCATGGACTTGTTATCAAAACTAGTAAGAAAAGATTTCGTGAAAGGATTTCCTAAAACACCATTTGTGAAAGATAAAATTTGTGATGCATGTCAAATGGGTAAGCAAACAAGATCCAGCTTTAAGGAAAAGAAATTTATATCTACCATTAGACCAATTGAAATGCTTCACTTGCAGAGCTTCTCTATAAATCTCTCTCTAAATCTCTCCATTTCTGTAGAGTTTCTCCCTATCTTTCTAATTTCCCTCCTTTTTTCAATTTTTGCAAGGTGTTATTCAGCTCCCTCCTTGTTGTTTCTACTATAGTGTGAGCCTCCTATTTATGGGGAGGTTGGGGGTCTATTTTGGTACCCAAATATGTTCCCTCTAACTGAATTCTCCTCTTTATTCCTTGTGTTGGCAGGGAATATTTTCTTAACAAATTTCATTCTTTTACGCACATGTAATTTCATATTTTTCCTTTTCTTTTAATTTTCATTTCCACCTAACCACCCCACTTTGTTGCTTCTTTTGTGTGCAGGACTTCGGAAAATGCTTCCAACTAGAGATTGAGGATTGGAGGGCTTTGAATTTTTTTTTATTTATTATGTTTTTTTTTTTTTTTTTGAAAATTTTGTGTGCAAGTACCCATGTATAGCATGTACTACAACTATGCTTTGAACACTTTCTTTTTCTTTGTATTTTTTAGTTGTAACCTCTGTGTATTATTTGCCTATATAATATTTCCAGTATTTTTGTCCTTTTGTATTTTCTTACTCTATCTGCACTATAGCTTGTAGACATGTATCCCCATATTGTGCACATGCACCTGCACCCACCCCCCCCCCCCCCGGCCCCCCCTTTTCAATATAATGTGACTTGATATATTTTTTCAATTTTGACCAAGAATTAAAATCCCAGTTAACCTACTTTGACCCCAGAGACTCACAGTGAATAAAGCAAGAACTTATAAACCTCTATGAATTGAAATACCCTTTTTAAAAAGGCCCAATCTAAAATAAGAGATTCATATCAAACCTAATTTAAGAACTATTGGCCTAACATGGCTTTTAAATCTTATTTTGATGATAACAAATCAAGGTAAATTTAACATGTTGTGGTTTAAGTGATGATATTTCAGGAAACCAAGTCTATGGAGTTCAAAAGTTCAAGTAATAAGAGTCCAAAATCACAAGTGATTATTAAAAGCTCATACTCAAACAACATGTGATCGCAAGGAGGCTTAAAGGATCAAATACAGAAAAATCTTATGGAAGCTCAAAGGATATTGAACCTCAAGACAAGAAGGACTCAAAGCAAAGATACAGAAAAAGACTTCAAGTTTTAGAATGTTTTAAAGTCTTAAGGAAGTCTTGTGTAAGTAAATCATTTAAATATCAAAATGATTGCTTTGAAACTCATTAGGGTTAATTATGGACTTAGAGATCTTATTTTGAAAATCCTGAAAAGTGTCTATGAAAAGTTTCAAAACAAGTTGGCAAGAGTTTTTGGAAACAAACTTTAAAAATAGTGTTTTTAGAAGTTCAAGAGACTGACCCTTGTCTGGTTAGGCAACTAACATTTGTTGCTGAATTAAATTTGGAAGGCAGTATAGGATCAGGTGTTTGACCCCTATAAATTTAGGCGACAGACCCCGTTCTGACCTTGAAAATACGCTAATTTTCAAAGATCAGGCGACTGACCCCGATGGGTTCAAGTGACTAACCTTCATAATGGCTAGTTTTAAAATACCATTTTAAAGTATCCAAATTGAGTTGCTATTGCCCCCAAACTTTGTAAAAGCTTAGGAAACACTCCAAGTAACTTAGGCAACATGAATTTATGACTTTTTAACTCTATAAATGCATGGTTTCACAAATCAAATTGTATACCAAGAATTGAAAATCTGATTTCAAGCCTATATTGCTCATGCTCTCTCAAAGCCTTTTTGCACATATCTTGTAAAGCCCCGACTTGGGTCTTCTAGGGAGCACTGCGTCTCTCCTCCTCCACCTAGACAAAAAAATAGGGGGACAGGCCTTATCGGACTAATGACTGGCCCTACAGACCAACACATTTCCTTTTCAGTGTGTTTTGTCCTCACTCACCCACTTTCTGAGAAAACTTCCCAAAAGACAACCTATCCCATGATTACTCCAAGCCAAGGGTGCTTAACCATAGAGTTCTTATCTGAAGGCTCCTGAAAAGAATGGTGCATCTTGTTGATATGGGTAGTAACATCAAATATTTTTTAAGTCTTTCTTCCATGGGGTATCAAATTCTCCCCCACTTACAAAACGCAACGTTCTCGTTGCAAATCCACATTTGCAAACCCAAGTGATGTGAATCTCATCACACTTTCGAATGGGTAATTGCTTTGATACCATTTGTAACGCCCCAACCTGAGTCTGCCAGGGAGCACTGCATCTCTCCTCCTCCACCTAGACCAGACAATAGGAGGTGGGTCTTATCGAACTAATGATTGGCCCCACAGACCAAAACGCGTCCTTTTCATTATATTTTGTCCTCACTCACACACTTCCTAAGAAAACTTCCTAGAAGGTCACTCATCCCAAGATTACTCCAAGTCAAGCACGTTTAACTGTGGAGTTCTTATAGGAAGACTCCCGAAAAGAAAGGTGCGCCTTGTTGATATGAGTAGTAATATAAAATCATTTTTAAGTCTTTCTTCCACAGGGTATGACATATCTACTTGCTGAGATTTTATGAGAATTACTGAGTTATTGTTCACCGATCTCTAAGCAAATTTCTGAGTTTTGAATCAATCAAAGAATGAATCCTGGTGATAGACTATTTGAGCTTCAATTCTATTCTTTATTGGTATTTACATTGAAGTATTGATTAGATGTGCTATATTTTGTATTAATATGCTCTATTTGAGAGTAATTCTTGTACACAAGAAATTATTCTTATTATTTTTTGTTTCCTTGATGGTTCAAGGTTGTTGAATTATTGTACCAATCATGGGGTATTTTTTGGAGAGGTGTACTCTACCCTATTGAAGGAGTGATTGTAAGGTTGCTCCTACCCGCAAAGGAGTGTTATAGTGGAATCCATAGGTGGCGTTGCCTAAGGCGAGGATGTAGGTAGGTATAGCCAAACCTCATAAAAACTCTGTCTCACTCTCTTTTCCTAAACTCTCTTTAATTTTCAGCACATATATAACTGCGTGGTTGTTTATTTCAAATTGATAAAATGTGTGGATTGGATATTAAATAAACCAAAAATTAATTTAAGTTTGGGATTGCAGAAACCAAATGGGAGTACGTTAGTTGATCAGTACTTATTACGGAAACCAGAAGTGAGTACATTTATTGATTAACACCCAAGACTTATTAATTAAAAGTTTATTTAAATTATGAGTTTTGGAAGAGTGTTTGAAATTTCAATTGTGCTTCATTAAATCTATCAACATATGGCTTTTATCAAACTCTATTTTGAGTTATTCAATCACTGAATCTCAAAAGCTTTGCCGAATTCTTTCTATAGTGGGAATGTTGTTTTGATTATCTTGTTGGGTGGATTGAAATATTCAAAAGCTGAAAGTATTACATTGTGAATTCATTGGTTGGGTGTTGATTGAAATTACTGCAAGATCAAGTTGACATACTCATTCATAGAGGCTTAAAATTTGAATTCGATTTTTAGTTGGACTAAGTGATTAAAACTTAAACATTACATTTGTGATTGTTGAATATAAAAAGGTTCAGAAATAATTTGTAAAAAGATTCTTAAAGAAATTTTTAAAACTGAATTCACCCCTCCCCCTTTTGAGACTACACCTTAGTTTTCAATTGGTGTCAGAGCCAAGTTGTAGCAAATCTTAACCTAGAAGCTACACAAAGATCTAAATGGCACACCTAGGCATAGCTCCCTTTGCTGAGGGTCAATCCTCAACTAGGCTTCCTATCTTTTGATGTCTTAACTATACTTTTTGGAAATAAAGAATGAGAATGTACCTTCAAACTATGGATTGGAAAGCATAGAGGGTTATCACACATGGTGATCTTATCCCTACCAAACTTGTAGATGGAAAAGAAGTACCCAAAGAAGAAAAAGACATGACCGAAAATGATCATAAGATGTTGCAAGTTAACTCAAGTGCTATAAATGCATTATACTATGTCCTTGCCATAAATGAATTCAATAGGGTCATGGCATGTAAATCAGCTAAAGAGATATGGAACAAACTAGAGGTAACCTATGAAGGTACCGTTGACATAAGAGATATTGACATGCTTAATAGCGAATATGAAGCCTTTAGGATGAATCTATTACAAGTATGTACACTAGGTTCACACACATAATGAACTCCCTAAATGCCCTAGGGAAAAACTACTCTACATATGAGATGATCCAAAAAATCCTTAGAGGTCTTCCACCTAGAAGCTAAAGCCACAACAATTACGGAAGGAAGAAATCTCAAAAATACCTCCCTAGATGAATTAATTGGATCACTTCTCACCTATAATATGGCAATAAATGAAAAGAATGTTGAAAATAAAAAAAAAAGAAATATATAGCCCTTAAGGCTGCCAAAGAAAGCTTTAGTGATGAAGGCAAAGAAAATGAATTAGATGATGAAGAGCTAGCATTCATTACTAAGAGACTTGGAAAGTTCTTTAAACGAAATAAGAAATTTGCTAGAAAGTTTAGAGGTTCAAAATCTGAAAAAGGAGAATCAAGCAAAAAAGAAAATAAGAATGAACCCCCTACTTTTTACAATTGTAAAATGGTTGAACATGTTAAACCTAATTGTCCACAGCTGGAGAAATACAAGAAGAAGAAAAAGAAGGCAATGAAAGCTACATGGGATGATACAAGCTCAAGTGAATTGGAGAATGAATCAAGTGAACAAGAAATGGCCAACATATGCTTCATGGCTCATAATACTGAGGTAAATTCCTACTATAGTTCATCTGAAGAATCAAGTGATGAGTCATTTAGTGATTCATGTGATAGCATGCCTTTACACAAATAAATTCAAGCTAAGTTATTTGCATTACATAATAGGTTCATAAAAGTAACTAAAAGAAACATTTTCTTGAAAGAACAAAATGAACAGCTAAAAAATCAACTAGATACATCAAAATCAGTTGAAAAAGAAAAGGACTCTCGTATTGATGATCTCATGAAGAAAATAAACAACATGTCTCAAGAATTGGTAAAACTACAAGTAAATGGTTAAAGCAAGAAAGATATAGAAATAAAAACCCTTAAAAGTAAAATTGAGGACAAGGATAAAACTATTTACAATCTTACTAAAGGAAAGGATAACTTTGAAAAGTTGTTTGGAAAACAAAAACTGTCATTAGATAAAGAAAGAATAGGATTTAATGGAATTGAGAACAAAAAGAAGAAGAATCTTTATATGGGATACTTTGTTAAGGAATCAAAGTAATATGCAAACACATCTCCAACTAATATTTATCAACACACTACGTGCTTCTTGTGTAAGAAAAAGGGATATATTAAATTTGATTGTCTATTTAAAAGAAAGAATGTGAAAGCCAAGAAAGTTTGGAAAATTAAAGAAAACAAATCTGAAATAAAGAAACCTAAGAAGGTTTGGATACCTAAAAGTAACATATTGAACCCTTCATGTAGGTTTGTGTTAGGATAACCTCAACAAAAGACAAATGGTACTTGGAGAGTGGGTGTTCTAGGCACATGACCGAAGATAAGTCCAAATTCACCACACTAATGCTAAAAGATGGTGGATACGTTACATTCAGAGAAAAATGCCAAAGGCAAAATCACTGGGATTGGTAAGATGGGTAAACAACCTTCCCTTACCATTGATGAAGCGTTATTAGTAGATTGATTAAAAAATAACCTATTGAGCATAAGCCAATTAAGTGACAAGGGCTTTGATGTCATTTTTAAGAAAGACAAATGTGTTGTTGAAAATAGAGAAAGACATAATATTCTATTCACTGCTAGAAGAATTGATAATGTGTATTACATAAATGTTGAAAAGTTAAAATCTTAAAACATCACATGTTTAGCATCTATAAATGAGGCAAGTTGGTTATGATATAGAAGGCTGGGTCATGCTAGTATGGACTTACTATCAAAACTAGTCAAAAAGAACTCAGTTATAGGACTACCTAGCACAAAGTTTGTTAAAGATAAAAATTTTTATGCTTGTCAATTGGGAAAACAAACTAAGTCCAGCTTTAAAAAGAAGAAACACATCATATGCCACGCCCCGAACCTAGTGATGGGACCTAGGGGTGAATTAGTAACTTAACATGTCCCTGTATCATACAAATCCAACAATACAACACAATGAATGACGGTTAGTCCCCGTGGGGTTTCTAGGCACCCTATACACATTCACACACACAACAGCTACACAGGGCAAGAAAATTCCTCCTATACATATTCTGTACCATACCAGAGTCTATACAAAGGAGTTAAACTCCACAAAGTATAACACAAACCCGGGTGTTGGCCAAAACCACCAAAAGACAACCTAGTACAATCCTAGTACTTACCCCAAGTACCACTCGCAGTACACCGACCACTACGCTCCTACACCAGTACGCAAGTTTCGATTACTCAAAGGACCTATAAATATGTACGTACAGTAGGGGTGAGACCCCTCTCAGTAAGGAAGAATTAGGTTATAGCAATGTGTGGCATATGAGTGTTATCATGACATACTAACATGCATAGTTCAACAGTCAAAATAGTTTAAACCAGTTCCAGTATTTTCACAAAACAAGCAATGCCATCTGGTGTCGTCACACCCTTCGGCTTGAAGCCAAACTGTCTGGTTGTATTTCACACCCTTTGGTTAAAACCGGTGATCTAGCGATATCTCACACCCTTCGGCAAACGCCGGTAGTTTGGTGATATTTCACACCCTTCGGTAAATGCTGGTGCCCTCGGTAACCTGGCATAGCATCAGTCCATAGCATTGAACCAGTGTAGATCTGGTGTTCGTACACCCTTTGGCAAAATCCGGCCAATCTAGTGGTATTGTGCACTCTTTGGAAAAAGCTGGATTTCAAAACTTGGAACAATTCAGAACCCCGTTTCTATTTCATTTCATCAAAACACACTTCATGCATGCTCATATAACCAAACAAACCACACCCGTTTGGTAATCTAAAATAATGATTTTCCAAACATATACAATTTAAACAAGTCAAAGCATGACTATCCCTATAACACAATATATATCACAATATATTTACGGTTTTCCAAAAAAACTAGGGATGCAACCCAATGCCCCCTTTTCCCCAAAACTGTAACATGAAAAACCCATAATTTTACCTGTTAGATTTCCCCAAATGAGTAACTAACACGCACACAGAACTGTGGACCACAGCTCCACCATGTCCAATTTAAAAAATAACCGACATAAGCATAATTCCCCTTACCTTTCCCCAAATGACAAACCCCGAACTCTATGGTCCCTAAACAGCGAACTGAGTTCCCAAAACCTACAAAGCATAGTACAAAACATACTCACTACTCCGTTCTCTATAGAACTTCCAAAATAGAATCGAAAAATCGAGCCTTACGTTGATTTCGAACCAAAACCCAAAAAAGCCCGAAACGAAGATCCGATTCGTAAATATTGTAGAGAATCCTTCCCTGATCCTCGTGGTAACGTCGGATCAATGATTCGAGCAACGTACGGAGAAGAAATTTAGAGAGAGAGAGAGAGAGAGAGAGAGTATTTCGAGTTCCTAGAGAGATAGAGAAATATTTTGAGATTTCTTAGCTGAGAAGTAATGAGAACTGATATTTATAGCCCTTTGACTCGGCCACCCCGTCGACGACATGGCGTGTTTATTGATGAGGCACAGAAGATAGTTCATCGATGAGACAGTGGCCTCGTTGATGAGTATGAGATTCTTGATTTCCCAAAACCTCTTGGCTTCTCCTCGTTGACAAGCCTCTGAAATTTGTCACCGAGCAACATAAGACCTTCGTTGACAAACCCTTGCTTTGTCAACGAAGCTTGATCAATTACTTTACCCTTCTATTAATTAATAAAATCCTTATATCACAATTTGGGTTCTTACAATCTCCCCTCCTTACAAAAATTTTGTTCTCGAAATTTGTAATGTCTCATTCATGAACCTATTAACACTACCAAACACACACACACTCAACTCTAGAAAGAACCAGCGACTACTACAATGCAGCCTCGTCACAATATATACATACCCTCACTTATGGCGGAGGAATACCGTGGTTATGTACATAAACCGTCTTAGGAGTTTATACATACACACACTCCCTAAGACTAACCACCTATTCCAATACAAAGTAGGGTAATGTACATATACTCAGAACAATTGTGGATACTTCTGGCATATTTTTCGTCAATTCCCAAGAAGCTTCCTCAACCTTGTGATTCCACCACAATACCTTCACCAACAGTATTTCCTTGGTACGTAGCTTTTGAACTTTACGGCCTAAAATAAGAACAGGTACCTCTTCATATATTAAAGTATCCTCAATCTCTAAGTCCTCATAACTAACAATATGTGATGGATCCAACATGTACCTTCTCAACATTGATATGTGAAACACATCATGGATCCTTGAGATTGCTAGGGGTGGTTAATCTTGTATGCTACCGGACCCACTCACTCAAGAACCTCGAATGGTCCGATATATCTTGGGCTCAGCTTGCCCTTCTTCCCGAATCTCATCACCCTTTTCATCAGAGTGATCCTCAGAAATACCTTACACCCAACTTCAAACTCTAACTCATGGTGGTGAACATCTGCATAACTCTTCTACCAACTCTGAGCCGATTTAATCCTATCCTGGATCAAACCCACCTTCTTAGACGCCTACTGCACAAGTTCAGGTCCTAACACCTGACATTCACTAACCTCATCCCAATACAAAGGAGATCAAAACCTCCGACCATACAGAGCCTCCAATGGTGCCATCCCGATACTCACCTGGAAGCTATTGCTATAGGCGAAATCTACTAGAAGGTCTCACGCAAATTTCGATACATTTTCGTACTACCCAGATGAACCGTATAAAAAGAACGATGTGCTTCCTCCAGAATCGTTCTTCTGATCTCATCATCTTTCGGAATACATAGCCTGGTCCCAAACCTCAACACACCTCCCTCAGAGATGTTAAATTCCGTAGTCAACCCCTGCTGCACTTTCTCCACAATCTCAACTAACTCTACATCACTAGCCTGTGCCGCTTTAATACGCTCAAATAAAGTCGGCTAGATCACCAAAATAGCAATAAAATCCTGATGATCACCAGACATTAAATCTATACCCAATATTTCCAAATCCCGTCTGATGTGATGCTGAACTACAATTGCAAATGTTGTGGCATGTTTCGACTTTCGACTCAACGCATTGGCTACCACAGTAGCTTTCCCCAAGTGATAATTGATGGTGCAATCGTAGTCTTTGATCAGCTCAAGCCATCGTATCTTCCTCATATTCAACTCCTTCTACGTGAAAAAGTACTTGATGCTTTTATGATTAGTGAAAATCTCACACTGCACAATACAAGTAATGTCGCCAGATCTTCAGTGCATATACTACAGCAACCAATTCCAGATCATGCGTAGGGTAATTCTTCTTGTATTCTTTCAGTTGTTGAGAAGCATACGCTATTACCTTACCCTACTGTACAAGCACACATCCCAAACCCTTCAGAGAAGCGTCGCTATAAATCACAAAACTGCCATCCTCACAAGGAATGGTCAAAACTGGAGCAATAACCAGCTAATGCTTCAACTCCTGAAAGCATTGCTCACAATCACTCGTCCACTCAAATTTTACCCCCTTCCTGGACAAATTGAGTCAAAGGCCCAAACAACTTAGAGAAACCCTCCACGAACCAACCATAATAACCCACCAGTCCTAGAAAACTTCGAACCTTCTACACACTCTTCGGCCTCACCCAGTCGACCACAACTTCGATCTTGCTAGGATCAACTGAGATACCATCCTTAGACACTCTATGGCCTAAGAACGCAACCTGATTCAATGAGAACTCACACTTCTTCAACTTGGCATACAACTTCTTCTCCCGAAGAACCTATAGAACCAACCTCAGATGGCTTTCATGCTTTTTCGAACTCCTCGAGTATACCAGAATATCATCATTAAATACCACTACAAACTAGCCCAGGTACTCATGGAAAACCCCATTCATAAGATCCACGAACACTACTGGAGCATTAGTCAACCCAAAAGGCATGGCCAAAAACTCATAATGGCCATATCTGGTTCGGAAAGCAGTCTTCGCCACATCCTTAGATCTAACCCTCACCTGATGATACCTTGACAGTAAATCAATCTTCGAAAAGACCTGCGTCCACTGCACCTGGTCAAAGAGATCATTGATACGAGGCAAAGGGTAACGGTTCTTCACAGTCACCTTATTAATCTCATAGTAATCAATACACATACGCATCGACCCATCCTTCTTTTTCACAAACAAAACTAGAGCTCCTCGGGGTGAAACACTAGGTCAAATGAAGCCACTGTCCAGTAATTCCTGCAACTGCTCCTTCAACCCCTAAAGTTCTACTTGAGCCATCCAGTATGGAGCTTTAGAGATCAGTGCCTTGCTAGGCAGCAACTCTATTGCAAACTCCACCTCACGATCCAGAAGTAAACACGGTAAATCTTCTGGAAACACATCTAGAAACTCGCTGACTACCTGAATATTCTTGAGCCTTAACTCATCCCATGATGGTTCCCTCATGCAAGCTAGGTGCCCCTAACATCCATCCAAAAGTAAACTCCTTGCCTATAGTGCTGATAGAGCCTATGGCATCAAATGCACACACAATCCCACAAACTCATACTCCTACTCCCCAAGAGGTCTGAACACTACCACCCTTCTATGAAAGTCGATCACAACATAACTGGAGAACAACCATGCCATCCCCAGCATGACATCAAACCCCAACATATCGTATTCCACAAGATTCGTTGGTAGCAACTTCCCCTGAATTACTGCTAGGCAGCTTTCTAACATCCTCTTACAGAATGACACACTCCCAGATAGTGTAACTACAAACAATCCTTCACCCATGACTTAGGTCTCCACCCCACACAGTTTAACAAAATTAATAGATATAAAGGAGTGGGTAGTACCCGAATCAAATAAAACCACACATATATTTAAAAGCAACATTATAGTACCTATTACCACATTCCCCGCATGCTCAACATCTGCTTGAGTAAGCAAGTACACCCTTGCCGGAGCTGCGTTTTCCTGATATGTTCCCAAGGATACTTGATTACTTCCCCGATTCTTACACGAAGAAGGCGTACCCCACTTTGGTGTGTGACAATCCTGTGCCATGTGACCTGACTAGCCACAATTGTAGCAGTTGCCCCCAAATGGTTGGTATGCACCATCATGCCACTTGTGGCATCTGACACAGCAATCACGCGACTGATCCACCTGAGAACCTTGATGCTCGGTATTCTAGCGGTAACCTGAGCCCCTGTTCCTCTTCTTCCATGATCCCTAACGAGATCCAGACTAAGAACTAGAAGGTACTGGCCTCTTCCTCGGCTTCAGATCCACCTCATCCTCTCGAATGCTAGTCTCGATCATCGTGGCCTTATCTAGCAAGACCAAAAACTCATGGATTTGAAGCATCCCCACTAATCTACGGATGTCCTTTCTTAGGCCCTTCTCGAACCTCCAAGTCTTCTCGTACTCATTCGAGATCAGACACTGTGTGAATCGGGATAGTTCTATATATCAAGCAGCATACCCCTACACCATCACACTTCCCTGAGTCAGAGAAAAAAACTCATCTACCTTAGTATCACATATGGAAGCCGAGAAGTATCTTTCAAAGATAACTTCCTTGAAATGGCTCCACATCATCTCCATAGGACCGATTCTCTACTTCTCCAGCAAACTCACCGCAGTCCACCATCGCTCTGCCTCCCCAGATAGCTGGAAGGTAGCATAGAGGACTCTCTGCCTATTTGTGCAGTGTAAAACCTCCAAAATCCTCTTGGTATTCTCAACCTAGTCCTCGACTATCATCGGGTCAGGTCCTCTTGAGAATGTCGGAGGATGCATGCGTGTGAACCTCTCAATGGTGCACCCCGTGATAGTAGGAGAGCGTCCACGTCTCCTAACGCTTCGCTCAATCTCCCGCATAACCTGCCTCGTCAAACCTCGAGGCATGGAAGGAGACTCATCACTCGCAGTCTCCTTGAAGCCATTTCCTAGGTCGTTGTCCTTGGGCTCCATTCTAAGAAACGATAGGAACCTATTAGTATTCCTACCACGCATACAGTTAACACAATTATCTAAAACTAATCATGTTAACTACCACCTCATGGGTCCAGGTCTGTCCTATCACACCGACATGAAAATCATCAATGGTTTGCCATGATTTTACTGAAATCGTCATTCTAGGAAAAACACGGAACACCGCCGACGAGTCCCTATTTAGCAAAAAAACAACCCTCAACCTACTCTACCAATTTCCAACATCCTATACTCTTGTATGTACACACATCTATGCCTAACCAAGTCTACAAGACCTAACAACTTGTTAGCTCTAATACCAAGCTGTCATGCCTCAAACTCGATGATGGGACCTAGGGGTGAATTAGTAACCTGACCAGTCCATGTATCATACAAATCCAATGATACCGTTGGGTTTCCAGGCACCCTATACATATTTTACAAGTCTTTCTATACATATTTCGTACCATACCAGAGTCTATACAAAGGAGTTAAACTTCAAAAAATAGTCACAAACCCGAGTGTCAGCCAAAACCACCAAAAGACAACCCAGTACAATCCTAGTTCTTACCCGAAGTATCACTCGTAGTACACCGACCACTACACTCCCACACCAGGATGCTAGTTCCAGTTACTCGAAGGACCTGTAAAATATGTACGTACACTAGGAGTGAGACCCTTCTCAATAAGAAAGAATCAGGTTATATCGGTATGTGGCAAATGAGTGTTATCATGACATACTAATATGCATAGTTCAACTGTAAAAATAGTTTAAACCAGTTCTAGTATTTAAAAAAAAAAAAAAAACAATCCAATCTGGTGTCGTCACACCCTTCAGCTCGAAGTCGGACTCTCTGGTGGTATTTCACATCCTTCGATAAAAATTGGCGATTTGGTGATATCTCATACCCTTCGGCAAATGCCAGCAGTCTGGTGATATTTCACACCCTTCGGCAAACGCTGGTGCCCCCGGTAACCTAGCATAGCCTCAGTCCACAACGTTGAACTGGAACAGATCTGGTGTTCGCACACCCTTCGGCAAAAGCCAACCTATCTAGTGGTATTGTGCACTCTTTGGCAAAACCTGATTTCAAAACCTAGAAGATTTTGGAACCCCATTCATATTTCATTTCATCAAAACACAACTCTTGCATGCTCATATAACGAAACAAACCACACTTATTTGGTAATCTAAAATTAGGTTTTTCTAAACATATATAGTTTAAACAAGTCAAGGCACAACTATCCTTATAACACAATGTATATCACAATATATTTACAATTTTCCAACAAAACCAGGGATGCAACCTAATGCCCCCTTTTTCCCCAAAACTGTAACATGAAAACCCCATAATTTTACCCATTAGATTTCCCCAAATGAGTAACCAACACGCACACAGGACCGTGAACCATAGCTCCACCAAGTCTGATTTCAAAAATAACCGACATAAATATAATTCCCTTTACCTTTCCCCAAATGACAAACCCATAACTCTACGGTACCTAAACAGTGAACCACATTCCCAAAACCTACAAAGAACAACATAAAACATACTCACAACTCCGTTCTCTATAGAACTACTAAAACATAATCGAAAACTGAGCCTTACCTTGATTTCAAGCCAAAACCCAAAAATTCCTGGAATGAAGATCCGATCTATAAATCCTATAAAGAATCCTTCCCTGATCCTCGTGGTAATGTCGGATCAACAATTCCAATAACGTACGGTGAAGAAATCTAGAGAGAGAGAGAGAGAGGGAGAGAGAGAGAGAGAGAGTATTTTGAGTTCCAAGAGAGATAAAAAGATATTTTGAGATTTCTTAGCTGAGAATCAATGAAAACTGATATTTATAGCTCTTTGACTAGGCTACCCTCATCGATGAGATGGCGTCTTCGTCGAAAAGGCATAGAAGAGAGTTCGTCAACGAGACGGTGACCTCATCGACGAGCTTGAGATTTTTGATTTCCCGAAACCTCTCAGCTTCTCCTCATCAACGGGCCTCTGAAATTCATCGCCGAGCAACATAAGACCTTTTTTGACGAACCCTAGCTTTGTTGACGAAGCCTGCTCAATTACCATTTTACCCTTCTCTTAATTAATTAAATCCTTATATCACGGTTCGGGTTCTTACATCATATCCACTAGCAGGCCCTTAAAGCTTATTCAGTTAGATCTAATTGATCCCACTAGGACACAAAGTATAGGAGGAAAGAAATATGTTTTCTTCATCGTCGATGACTACTCCAGGTTTACCTAGGTACTCTTCTTAGCCTCAAAATATGAAGCATGTAATACATTAATAAACTTATGTAAAAAACTTCAAAATGAAAAAAGGCTATGGTGTTCTAAATATTAGAAGTGATCAAGGAAGAGAATTTAATAATAAAGATGTTGAAAAGTTTTACAATGAACATGGAATTAGACATAAATTTTCAGCACCTAGAACTCCACAAAAAGAATGGGGTTGTTGGAAGAAAGAATAGAGCCCTTCAAGAAATGGCTAGGACAATGTTAAATGAAAATAAACTACCTAAGTACCTTTGGGTTGAAGCAGTTAATACCGTATGTTATGTAATAAATAAAGTATCCATTATATCAAGCTTAAATAAAACTCCCTATGAATTATGGAAATGAAGAAGACTTAGCATAGCTTACTTTCATGTATCTAGATGCAAATGCTTTGTACTTAATGACAAAGATGACTTAAGGAAATTCGATGCTAAATCAGACGAAGGTATCTTTCTAAGGTATGCAACAAATAGTAAAGCTTTTAGAATCTATAATAAAATAACTCTCACAATCATTGAATCAGTCCATGTAACATTTGATGAATCTAATCCTTTTATAGTAATTGATATTAAAGAAAAAGATGATGCTTCACAGAAATATAAAGAAATCATAGAAGTTAAAGAAGAGAAAAATGAAGAAACCCCAAATGATGATCCTATAGAAAATTCTGAATTACCCAAAGAATGGAAATATGTAAGAAATCATCCTAAAATTCAAATCATAGAAGAATCTTCTCGAGGAGTAACTACTAGATCATCATTAAAAAACTTAAGTAATCACTATGCGTTCTTATCACAAGAAGGACCTAAAAACATAGAAGAAGATTTAAGTGATGATTCTTCGATAATAGCTATGCAAGAAGAGTTGAATTAGTTTGAAAGAAATAGAGTATGGAAATTAGTTCCTAGACCCAATGACCACTCAATAATTTGAACAAGATGGGTATTTAGGAATAAAAAGGATGAAAATGACATAGTAGTAAGAAATAATCCAAGACTTATAGCTCAAGGATACAATCAAGAAGACGGAATAGACTATGATGAGACATTTGTTCCCATAGCGAAAATGGAAGCTATTAGAATGTTGTTAGCATATGCATCTCATAAAAAATTGAAACTATATCCAATGGATGTAAAAAGTGCTTTTCTAAATGGTTTCATAAATGAAGAAGTTTATGTGGAACAACCTCCAAGTTTTGAGGACATAAACAATCCCGATCACGCATTTAGATTAAAAAAAAGCATTGTATGGGTTAAAACAAGCTCCTAGAGTTTGGTATGAGAGGTTGAGTGGATTTCTACTAGAAAATGGTTTTTCAAGAGGAAAGGCGGATAGCACATTATTCATAAAATCCAAAAATAAAGACATGCTTATCGTACAAATTTATGTCGATGATATTATATTTGGTGCTACAAATGATGAATTATGTAAGGAATTTGCAAAGTGTATGCAAAATAAGTTTGAGATGAGTATGATGGGAGAGTTAAATTACTTCCTAAGACTACAAATCAAGCAAGCTAAAAATGGAACATTTATAAATCAATCAAAACACATAAGAGACATACTTAAGAAGTTTGATATGGAAGGAAGTAAGCACATAGGAACTCCCATGAGTACCTCCATAAATCTTGATAAAGATGAAAAAGGAAAACTAGTAGACATGAAATATTATCAAGGTAGGATAGGAAGTTTGTTATACTTGACAGCTAGTCGACCAGATATAATGTTTGGCATATGTATGTGCTCCCAGTTTCAATTAGCTCCTAAGGAATCTCATCAGATAGCCATAAAAAGAATCCTAAGATACCTGATAGGGACAATTGAATTAGGACTATGGTATCCTAAGGACACCGATTTTGAAATAATTAGTTATTCAAATGCAAATTATGCAGGTTGTAAAATTGATAGGAAAAGTACAAGTGGGACTTGTCATTTCTAGGGTGGTCTCTTTTCTCTTGGTTCTCCAAGAAACAAAATTTTGTAGCCCTATCCACCATTGAAGTTGAGTATGTGGAAGCAGGTAGTTGTTGTGCGCAAACACTCTACATGAAACAACAATTAAAAGACTTTAATTTAGAGTACTCAGTTATACCAATTAAGTGTGATAATACAAGTGCAATAAACATTTCCAAAAGTCTGATATCACACTTAAGAACTAAGCACATTGATATATGACATCATTTTCTAAGATATCACGTGCAAAAAGAGGATATAATACTTGAATTCATAAGTACAAATGATCAATTGGTGGATATTTTAACCAAACATCCTCCAGAAGATAGGTTTATATCAATAAGAAGAGAACTCGGACTATTTCACAGTAGAGAAGTGGTTTAGGAAGGATATGAGATGAGTAAAAAGGATAAAATTGAATTTTTGTAAAGGTCAGGCGACTGAGCTCAGTGACCTCAGTCGAATGAAGTGCTACTGACTTGTGAAAATTGAATTTCATAAAATTTCAGGCGACTAAGCCTGAAACCTTAGGCACCTGAACTAACGAGACTTTATATATTTTAGTGCAAAAACCCAAAATGTTCATATCCCAGTCTATTGACCTTTGTTCCATCACTTACCCAAACCTCCCTATCTTTGATCTTCCTTAGCTCTAAACCTAAAAATCCTTCAATCAAAGTGAGGAAATCATCCTCCCATATCTCCTACCCACGAATTTCTAGGGTTTCCTTCATCTTTCGCACATCAAGATGCCTCGCACCAAGACAACAACAAACCAAGGTGCCTCTTCAAGGAGAGATGATGGAAATATCAAGAGATGGCTCATAACTCCTCAACCCCAGCAATGATACATAACTTATCTTCATTCTATAGAACCAATCTTGGTAAAATACTTGATACCTCATTTTTTCGTTCAGAATTTCCAAACATCCTACCAATGTTTCAGGAAATTGGTTGGAAAATTTTTGTAGTTTATTAATCGAAAGGCCTTTATCCAAACTTAGTGAAAATATTTTATGCTAATATGGTACAAGACGAGTCAGTATTAACTATTGAGGTTAGGGGAAAGGCTATTGCCTTAACTTCGTAGACTTTGGCCCCTATATTGCACATTAGCCTTGGAGAATTTGAATGTGGCACTTGCTCAATTATGGACTTTGGAGCAAGGTTTTACCCTTGAGGAATTTTTGTCATTGATCATAGTAGAGGAACCGGTATACTTTGGACATCCTCCTTTGTATAAGCAGCTGAACCTACAAGCATAAATCCTTCACAAAATAATCACGAACAATATCCTACCACAAGCTGGCTCATATGATCACATATCCTATGTTGATTGCTTTGTGTTATGGTGTTTGTTAAAAGGGAAGAAACTTGACTTGTCAAGCTTAATTCTGAAATGGATGTGGTCTAAATTGGAAGTCCGTCGAGTCACTCTTTCGTATAGTGGTGTCCTAAATCTCCTATTTGCACCCCTTAGTGCCACCACTCCTACTGAGCTATTTATTAAACGAACTTGATATGATCTTTTCAATTCTATGACCCTAAAACAAATGAGATATGAAAAACATCAACATGGTTGGTTTTTGAAAGTAAGACCACCACCAAGGCCAGTAGTTATGCCTTCTAATCCAGATCAGCAACAAGAACATGCACCTAATACTCCATCTTGGTTTGTACCTTTCCATCATCAGTTCAATACCTTTAGTCATGACATCCATTTAGGACTTGAGTCACTTCAGGAGAACATGATCTCGCTCCATACTACTTGCTCCCCACTTGACCAGCACCTTACTTGTATAAAGTAGTATAGGGCTAGTTCTTCTCGGAGTGTTGATCGTATGGACATCAGCTTTGCACCTCATAGTGATGATACATCTGATGATGAATCTAAAGAAGGAAGTGAGGACGGTACTGAAGAAGATGCTGCAACTAATGAGGCTGATGCAACTGATGGTGATGATGATTGATATATTTGTTGCTTTTTGCATTGTGTTTCAGTTATATCTATGTATTATCTTTGCATCTCTACTATTTTTATTTATTTTTGGCTTAGTTGTGACATTTTGTTCACCGTGTTGCACTAAATGAATATGCTTATTATTGTGTATTATTCTAAATATCCTTGTAAGTATGCTTTTTATCTCTTTTTCATTGATGTCAAAGGGGGAGATAATTTTTTAGAGAAAAAAAAAATGAAAGCATAGCAAAAATAAAAGCATATTTGAATAAATAGCAAGGAGGAGAAAGCCAATATGGCCAAAATGAGGAAATATAGGAAATATATGCAAGTTGAGAAATTTGAGCTATAAGGTAAACATATATGAGATAATGCTCTAATAATGATATGATATGATGACTTAAGATGTACTAATGAACTATGATGCACTAATATTTGATTATTATATATATATCTTTGAGCTTACATTTGAAATCCTGATTTTGATACATATGAATGATTTTTCCAAACAATGTTAAAAAGTATGCTTATTGTAAAGGGGAGCCTCATCAAGGTTCTCTCATCTTTGCTCCTTATTTGTCATCATCAAAAAGAGGGAAATTGTTGGCCAAACAGGGCTTTCAAATCTTATTTTGATTATAACAAATCAAGGTAAATTTAACATGTTATGGTTTAAGTGATGATGTTTCAGAAAACCAAGTCTATAAAGTTCAAAAGTTCAAGTATTAAGAGTCCAAAATCACAAGTGATTATTAAAAGCTCATACTCCAACAACAAGTGATAAAAAGGAAGCTTAGAGGATCAAAGACAGACAAATCTTATGGAAGCTCAAAGGATATTGAAGCACAAGACAAGAAGCACTCGAACCAAAGATATACATAAAGACTTTAAGTTTTAGAAAGTTTTAAAGTCTTTAGGAAGTCTTGTGTAAGTACTTCATTTAAATATAAAAATGAATGCTTTGAAGCTCATTAGGGTTAATTATGGACTTAGAGACCTTATTTTGAAAATTCTAGAAAATGTCTTTGAAAAGACTCAAAATAAGTTGGCAAGAGTTTTTGGAAACAAACTTTAAATCGGTGTTTTTAACTTTTCAAGCGACTGACCCTTTTCTAGTCAAGCGACTAACAATTTTTGCTGAATTAAATTTGGAAGATAGTATAGGATTAGGCAACTGACCCCTGTGAGTTTAGGTGACTGACCCTATTCTGACCTTGAAAATACGCTAATTTTCAAAGATCACGATGGGTTCAGGTGACTGACCTTTGTAATAGCTAGTTTTAAAACATCGTTTTAAAGTTTCCAAATTGAGTTTGTTGTGCCCCAAATTTTCTAAAAATTTAGGAAATACTCCAAGTAACTTGGGCAACATGAATTTATGACTTTTTAGCTCTATAAATACATGATTTCACAAATCAAATTGTATACCAAGAATTGAAAATCGGATTTCAAGCCTATATTACTCATACTCTCTCAAAGCCTTCTTGCACACATCTACTTGCTGAGATTTTCTAAGAATTACTGAGTTATTGTTTACCAATCTTCGAGCAAAACTTTTGAGTTTTGTATCAATCAAAGAAAGAATCCCGGCGATATACTCTTTGATTTTCAATTCTATTCTTCATTGATATTTACATTGAAGTATTGATTATTTGTGCTATATTTTCTACTAATCTGCTCTATTTGAGAGTAATTCTTGTGCACAAGAAATTGTTTTTGTTTTTTTCTTGTTTTCTTGACGGTCAAGGCTGTTGAATCATTGTACCAAGCATGGGGTATTGTTTGGAGAGGTGTATTATAGCCTATTGAAGGAGGGATTGTAAGGTTGCTTCTGCCCATAAAGGAGTGTTATAATGTGTTGACCTTATAGGTCACGCCCGGTTTTGATAATGACAAATACTCCTGTATTTAATAAATATCTAGTTCATGTGTAGGTCCATATTAGCAGATACATTGTTGGCACGTGAAAGCTCAAAGCTTGAAGACAAATTTGTGTTCTCAATTGTAATATTCACTAGTGAAATTTGTCTATAATAGTAATTAGGGTATTTGATTTGTAATAAGCACACACATCACATGCATGATTTATTTTGTAAGCTCAAACCAGATGCAAACTAAAAGTGACCGTAGAAAGACCTTAGGGTTTTCAGTTGACCGACACCGGACTTTTTCGGTGTCTTGAAATTGGATCCTAAGTGACCCTAGGACACACACATTGCACTTGCATGTATTAGGAACTTGAATTAGGTTGGCATGTTTTGAAACGGGACCGAAATGCACACTTGGTGCTCTTTCGGTTGACCGAATCAGGTAGTTCATTCTGCCCTAGTCAACCAAACCAAGCCTGGGTCAACAGTTGACCAAGGCCCTAGTCGACCAAACCAGGTGGTTCAAAAACTCCTAGTTGACTGAAACCTCCTTGGGTCAACTTTTTGACCATCTAGTCGACCGAGCCATTTTTGTACTCCAACTACCTGGTCGACCGAGGGTCCTCGAGAGAAATCCCGACGATCTGGTCGACCGAACTAGCCAATTCAAAATGGCCTAGTCGATCGAACCTCAAAAAATTAAAAATCACCCTCTCCTAGTCGACCGAGCCCTCAGTTCAAAAGTCCCTTAGTCGATTGAACCATATGAGACTTGGTCGACTAAACTTGTTCTAGTCGACCGGACCTCTCGAGTTGCCCTGATTTTTACCACAGTTAAATATTTTTTTAATAGGGTTAAAATGGTTTAAGTGTCATTAAACTTTTTCAATAATTCCTAAGAGGTCCCTAACGGTCAAAAACTTTGGTATGTCTGTATATACTCTTTCATTTGGGAGAATTAAGCAATCAATTAGAAAATATACTTAAAAATTCTCTCTCAAGCTAAATACAACCTACTTCTCATACTCTTGCTAAATCCACTCAAACTTACCTTCTTCATCTCTCTGTATCATTTTTAAGTGTATTGAGTGTTATTGTTTAGAGGTCTACTCTCATTGTTTGAAGTGCTTTGAATCGATTTTTCTTACAAGAGCATAACCTAAGTATTCTTAGGAGGCTTTTCTAATAAGCCTATCCTAAGAAGACTTGTTAAACTTCCGAGTGTTGTATTCTCATTGCAATAACTTAGTGCTTGCAAAACTATTTTCAAACGTATGCAAATATCTTATGGTATTCATATTGATATATTTGTGAGAAGATATTTGTGTGTGTTATATTAATCTTTGTGGCAATATCCATTCAAGTCCATATCATTTTCTGAAATACAAAGATTACATATATCTTGCAAACCAAGCATATACACTATTCATGTGATTGACATCTTCTGCTATTTGGGATATTTGAATATTGCATGATATCTTTGTTTAAGCTTCTTGATTGAGAACATCTAGAAATACAAAGATTGCTTATTGACACTCTCACGTACGTATTACACTGATAGAAAATATATTTGAGAGTTGAACTACTTAAACCACACTGAGCTTACATTTTCAATCATCTGTGGTGTTTGTGATTGTGCGCATTTGTGGTACAAATTTGCTTTATGAGAAAGCACCCCTATATTATACCTTTTGATTGTATATCTGAGAGATTCTAGGTGTGGCCTGAGGGGGCGGTAATCCAGCTCGGTAAGGATTGGTGTAAAGGTTGAGGTCAGCCCTGTGTTAATTTGACCTGGTTTGTATAGGTGTCGCTCCACCTGTTTAAGTGAGCAAGTTATTATGATAATCCTTGTGCTGGTTAGCCAAGGCAAGGACGTAGGCAGTTGGCCGAACCTTGATAACATATTTGTGTGTCACCCTCTTCTTTATTGCTTTCTAGTGCTTGTGAAATTGATTAAACTGTTTTATTTAACTTCTAATATTACTTGCACTAGATTGTCCTAGGGTTGTGAACATACTGCTGTTAGGAGGAATACCTAGGGGATAGATTTTAAAAATACCAATTCACGCCCCCTCTTGGGATCATGGTAAAGCTAACATAGTGGAATCCTTACGTGGTGTTGCCTAAGGTGAGGAGGTAGGCAGGTATAGCCGAACCTCGTAAAAAATCGGTCTCACTCTTTTTTCCTAAACTCTCTTTAATTTTTAGCACATATATAACTGTGTGGTTGTTTATTTCAAATCTATAAACTGTGTGGATTGGAAATTAAATAAACCAAAAATTAATTTAACTTTCGGATTGCGAAAACCAAACGGGAGTACGTTGATTGATCAATACTTATTGTGGAAACTATAAGGGAGTACGTTGATTGATTAACACCCATGACTTAATAAATGAAAGTTTATTTGAATTCTGATTTTTAGAAGAGTGTTGGAAATTGCAATTGTGCTTCATTAAATCTATTAACACAGGGCTTTTATCAAACTTTACTTTGAGTTATTCAGTAGCTAAATCTCGAAAGCTTTGCTGAATTGATTCTATAGTGGGAATCTTGTTTTGATTATCTTGTTGAGTGGATTGAAACATTCAAAAGCTTAAAGTATTTAATTGTGAATTCATTGGTTGAGTGTTGATTGAAATTATAGCAAGATCAAGTTGACATACTCATTCATAGAGGCTTGAAATTTGAATTCAATTTTCAGCTGGACTCAGTGATTAAAACTTAAACATTAGATTTGCGATTGTTGAATATAAAAAGGTTCGGAAAGAATTTGTAAAAAATTCTTAAGGAAAAATTTAAAACCCAATTCACTCCCCCCCCCCCCTCTTGGGACTATACCTTAGTTTTCAAGAACTATCAAGAGTCCAATTTGAAAAACTCAATTTCCAAAAAATGAAGAGAGAGAAGTCAAATTTGGAAAATTTAGGACTGAAAGTTAAGGTGTACACCCAAGAGGGAGGTGAATTGGGTTTATAAAATTCTTTTAAGTCTTTTTACGAATTCACAATCTTTTGTATACTTAGAAAACACACAATAGTGTTAAGATTTTAAATGCTCAATTAAACCAACCACAATCCACACTCAATATCAATCACAAGCCAAGTTCCTTTAACAATAACAATCAATCAACCACACAAGATACCTAACCAATTGTAAGAGCTGCAACACTTCTTTGATTTAG
This sequence comes from Malania oleifera, assembly GCF_029873635.1. Taxonomy (NCBI): domain Eukaryota; kingdom Viridiplantae; phylum Streptophyta; class Magnoliopsida; order Santalales; family Ximeniaceae; genus Malania; species Malania oleifera. Next base: position 35,287,611 of record NC_080428.1, on the reverse strand, counting down.
CGTTTGCAAAAACTTAGCTTAGAGTTTTAAATAAAGCCCTGTATGAATGAATATTGGTGCACTTTTTTTAACCAAGATTTCCATAAATGATTAATCAACGTACTCCATTTAAGGTTTCCACAAAAGATTAATCAACATACTCTCTTAAATTAAAAGTTTACTCAGTCTCAAACTTTCAACTACCTGCACTTAGAAACGCAGCCACACAATTTATATATGCTGAAAATTTTAAAAGTAAGGATAGAGAGTGAGACTGAGTTTTTTACGAGGTTCGACTTACACCCAGCCTACGTCCTCGCCTTAGGCAAGACCACCTAAGAATTCCATTAAATCGTTCCTTTGCGGGCAGAACAAATTGTTTACAATCCCTTATTTAGGGTGGAGCCCCTGCTCCAAGCGATACCCCACACTTGGTACAACGATCCAATAACCTGAACCGTAAAAGAAACAAGGAAATAAGAAAAGATTTCTTTTGTACAAAAGAAGCTCTCAGATAGAGCTGGTTAGTACAAATATAGCTCAGCTAATATACTTCAAAACAAATATAAAAAAGAAATTGAATTGAAGCTCAAGAATGTATCACCAGAATTCTTCTCTTGATATGAATCTATAATTCAGAGGTTTGAGCTCAGAGAAGATTGATCAAAAACTCAAAATATCTCAGCGATTCTTAATATGAATGTGTAAGCAAGAGTGCTTTGAGTGATAAAGAGCAATATGGCTTGAAAGCAGATTTATTAATTCTTGGTACTGATTTGATTCAAGAAATCATGTATTTATAGGCCCAAAAAGTGTTTAATTTGTGTTGCCCAAGTTACTTGGGGTTTTTCCCAAGTTTATATGAACTTTAGGGCACAAGCAACATAAATTTGAATTTTCAAAACTTTAAAAAAATATAGCCGTTAATAGTGGTTTGGTGCCTGAAGCTTCGGGGTCAGTCACCAGAAGTTTCTGAATATTGTAAAATTTCATCTTTAAAATAGGGTCAGGCACATGAGGTTGCAAGGGTCAGGTGCTTGGGATTTTGAAGGCTTGGAACCCAATCGGGTTTCTAAAAAAAATCTTCCAATTCTAGGTACTCAAAGTCAATTTTTACTGTACTAGGTTTTCTAGAGCTGCTTGGTTAAAATTGGGGTGTCTACAATCATCAAAAAAGGGGAGATTATTGGCCTAACAAGGCTTGATCTTGTTTTGATGATAAAAATTCAAGGTTACTTAACATGTTTGTTTAAGTTTAAGTTTCAAGACTTAAGTGTTTTTGTGAAATCAATTGAGCATACTTGACGAGCTTGAATGATATTTACACTTAAAGCTTCAAATCATGAAGGATATAAAGCTTCAAGTCATGTTGGACATAAAGTTCATTGAAGTAGTGAATAAAGCTCAAAAGATCTTGGAAGCTTCACAGCATGAAGACTTAGGAACTTAGATAAATTTATCATGTGAAAGTCTTATGTAAGTACTTCAAATTTCAATATTGACGATTGAAGCACTTAGGATATATCATTGACTTAGAGACCCATTTTACACATGGAAAATTTTTTCTTAAAGGCCAAATTAAGTTTTCCAAAGAATGAATTTAATATTGGAACCAAAACATTGAAAAAAAAAAAGTGTTGCCGAAAGATATGGCGACTGATGATATTTCATCAGACAACTGAAGTGCTACTGACTTCAAAAATATGCAAAAAAACTAAGCACATGTGATTGACCTATCGGGACAAGTCGACTGACCCAATTCTGACTTTTAGAATGTGTTATTTTTAAAAAAGCACAGACGACTAACCCTTCATGTCCAGTCGACTAATGCGTTTGTTTAAACGATTAACAGCGCTTATCTTGTTTCAAAAACTCACATGATTTGTTTCCAAATTGAGAGAAAACTTGAGGGAAACTTTTTGAAACCCTTGTGCACTATTTAAATGTAATATTCTTGCACATTAGGGTAACAAGAGTAACAAACCGACACATATTCAATTCAAACCTTTTGGTTATACTGCTGAAATATCTTTCTAAAGAGGCTGTTGTGTTCTTGCTAAAAACTCACAAAATTCTGATTTGATCTTTCAAAACTCGTATTCTTTAAGTTATATTTTTGGTGATATAATTTTGAGCTTCAACTTCTATATTGTTTTATTTGAAGTATTGTGATTCTAACGTGTACTAATCTTCTCTGTTGAGGAGTACTCGTTTGTACAAGCAAACTTGCTTTGCTTTTGTTGTTTTTAACGATTCAAGTATTTTGAATCATTGCCTAGTGAGAGGGTTGTTCTCATTAGAGAGGGGAGCTTCACCTTGAATGGAGAGAGGCTTACTTCACCTAGTAACAAAGTGGAAAGGAAATCCTCAAAGTGGGCTGAGCCTTGTAAAAGAAATGATGTTCAGCTTTTTGTTCCCTTAAATTTTTAATTTCGGCACGACATAACTTGCGTGCATGATTTTATAATCTTTGAAAACATACTAAATATTTGAGAACTTGTTGAACCTTGATATGCTGAATATAGAGAATTTGATAAATGATTGGAAATTGATTTTAGATTGAAACAAGAACACTTATTGGTTGCTTATTGTATGTTGGATTTAAAAAATTCAAAATGGCGAAAATATTTGAATCTTTGAATAAATAAGCTGAGGTAAAAGGGTTGGTGATTAATCATACTATTGAAGTATATATGCTAAGATAAACTAACTTCCACTGCTGAAATTGTTTTTGAAAATATCATTGATTCTAGCTGAAAATCAGATTCTGAAGAATTGATTAACTGAATTCATTAAAGCTTAATTTTGTATTGTAAATTCATAATTTATATAAATCTTCGTATTCATATCTAGGACTCCCAATTAGTATAGTACAGTTGCTGCATAGATATATTATTTGTGTAAATCGTTGGAGTTTAAAATAATCAAGGGTTAAATTAAAAAGGAATTCTGCAAATAAATTTTATATAACCCAATTCACCCCCCTCTTGGGAATACATACTAATTTCAAGTGGAGTTAAAGACTCAAGATGGAGATGATAGTGGCCAGAGTGCAGGGAGTTCTAGCTCGGGTGACTAGTGGCAGCATTGCAATATTGCCGTAGATAGACCCAAACGTACTATTAGGCAATCGCCTAGATACGTTTTCGATAATTTGATTTCTTATGTCGTTTTCACTAGTATCAGTCAACCCACTACCTTTTAGGAGGTAGTGCACAGTTATGAGAAAAGTAGTTAGATGGGCGCTATGGTGGAGGAGATGGAATCACTGCATAAGAACTAGACGTGGGATTTGGTGATGCTTCTAGTAGAGAATGGGGTAATAGGATGCAAATGGGTGTATAGGAAAATAGAAACATTTTTAGAAAATAGAGAGAGAAGTTCAAGGCTTGATTGCTAGCAAAGGGTTACTTGCAAAGGAGAAAAGTTTATTATGATGAAATCTTCTCCCCTATGGTCAGACACACTTCCATCAAGATAATGTTGGGTTTGGTGGCGCATTACAACATGCATTTGGAGTAGATGGACATAAAGACAATGTTTCTCTATCGTGACTTGGAGGAGTTAATTTACATGTCACAACTAGAAGGGTTTTCCCAACCTGGGCAGAAGCACTTGGTTTTTAAACTGAAGAAGTCACTTAACAAGTTGAAGCAGTCTTCGAGGCAGTGGTACAAACAGTTTAATTCCTACATGATCCGTATTGGCTACAAGAGGTGTGAGTATGATTGTTGCATCTATGTGATGATTCTTAAAGACAGTTCAATCATATTTCTGTTGCTTTAAGTTGATGACATGCTAATTTCTGCAAGGAACATGACTGAGGTAAATCAGTTGAAGACTCTGTTAAGTAAAGAGTTTGACATGAAAAATTTAGGTACAGCCAAGAGGATTCTTAGTATAAATATTCTTAGGGACAAAGTTGCAGAGAGATTATGGTTATCTCAGGGCAGCTATGTGGAGAAGGTATTAGAGAGGTTTAACATAGCTAATGCTAAAATTTCGCGTACACCATTAGCGAACCATTTTAGGCTATCTACCTCTAGTGCTCAAAGATAGACGATGATGCTCATGACATGTCAAAGGTCCCCTATGCTAGTGCAATGAGGTGTCTAATTTATGCCATGGTATGTATGAGGCCAAATCTGGCTTAAGCTGTTAGCGTGGTGTTCTTGTCGAATTCGGGTTGACAACATTGGAATGTAGTCAAGTGGATTCTTAGATACTTAAGGGGTACTAGTAGATATGGCATTATGTTTAGTAGACAATAGGGTGATCTGTTAGTGGCAGGTTATGTGGTTGCATACTATGCAGGGGACTTGGATGATAGGAGGTCTACCATAGGGTATGTATTCACCATTGTCGGAGGACCTATTTGTTGGAGGTTCATTGTATAATCACTTGTTGCTTTATCTACTACTAAATTGGAGTACATAGCAGTGGCTGAGGCTACCAAAGAAGCGTTGTCGCCTACAGGATTGGTCAATAAGTTAGGTATCCAGCAATGTGGAGTTTGGTTGCACTGTGATAGTCAAAGTGCCATCTATTTGGAGAAAAACCAAGTGTATCATACGAGGACAAAGCATATAGATGTTTGGTTTCCAAGATTAGGGAACTGGTTGCTTCCAGTTAATTACAATTAGAGAAAGTTCATGTCTGACAATACAACTGATATGTTGACAAAGCTTGTTACAACAGACAAGTTCAAGCATTGATTGGAATTGATTAATGTCTCCAGATGCTAGATGGGAGGCGTCCAAATTTATTGTCCCAGGTGGAGCTACGAGTATACTTTTGTATTTCTCCTAAGGGGTGAATATTTGCCAAGATGAAGATTGTTGAAGTATGTGGAATACATGCTCAGAAAAAAGCAAGGGAAAACAAGAACAAGGAAGCTGAGCTCTAGGAAGAAATCGTCGACAGTTGGGTTGATGGTTTTCCAAAAAATTGTTGAAGGTTTAAGTCTGGCAACTTCAACCTCTACATTAAACTGTCAATGGTTTGCTGAAAGCGTCAACAATATTGTTTGGCGCTGTTTAGATTTGAATCGGTAAGATTAGTCAATTGGGGATTTCGAAAGATTTTCCTGCGGGAATAACTATTTGAGTACTTTAGATAATTTCTAAACCTTTTGTGTGCATAGTGTTAGCATATAAACATTATTTTGTAACCCTTGTTTGATACGATAGTGAAAATAATTTCGCCACTTGCTCCTGTGAACATAGGCACATTGCCGAACCATATAAATTATTGTGTCGTGTGTTTTTATTGCTTTCCTTTATAATCTATGTGATTAATTATTTTCGTATTATTCATTGTTGGTTGTTGTATTGCACAATCCAATTCAATTTGTATTTCCACTGCGCATTGGTGTACTCTTTTCACAACACTTAGCAAAATTGCCTTGACATAGAATGTCCTGCCTCGAACCCGCAGATGGGTCCCAGGTGTGATTTTAGTAACCTAACCTGTCTCTGTATCATTTAAAACACACATGATACTACTCTAAGTGAGGGTCCAACCCCGTGGGGCACACATAACCCTATACATAATCACATACATATACATACACATCAAATACGTAGTTCAAACGTTCTTTCTAATACATACATCGTACCATACAAGAGTCTATACATGACTAGAGTCTATACTCCAAAATACAGTACATACCCCGAGTGTCTACAAAACGCAACAATGACATCCTGGTTACAAAATATGTACTTACATAAGTACTCTGCGTGGCTAACTCACACCCACGCTCTCGAACACTAGGATGCTAGTTTTGGCTACCCAAAGTACCTTAAAAAAATTTGTATATTCAGGGTGAGACACCTTTTAGTAAGGAAGAAAGCAGGTTATATCAGTGTGTGGCATACAAGGGTTATTTTGATGTAAAATATAACACAATACAGTTCTAGTATTTTCACAATCCAGTTCCAGTACATATGATACCAAACATACGGTCAGTGTCGTCACACTCAAGCACCTGATACCCTGCAATAATCGAAGCCTCACAGCAATATTGTTGCTAGTACGGTGTCCACTCACACCCATTGGTGACTAGCTAGAACAAATAGGTGATATTTCATACCCTCAGATATAGGGTCGAACACTCTCGTCCACAGTAACTAGCCGAGACATGGCATTAACGTACAATAATTAGCCTCTATTAGCTGATTTACAAAACCTGGAATAATTTTCAAACTCATGTTCCTATACCCATCAGCATACGATAATTAGCCACCCCTAGCTGTTTTACAAAACTTGGAACATTATACATACAACAGTTTATTCCAGACTTATTTGAGTATACAAAAATTCATATCGTTTTCAATTTAAGAACACAATTTAATAAAAATACAGGTATGGTTACTATACTTTTATACAACATATGATTTTCCAACAGAAATTGAGATGATACCTGAAACCCCCAATTTTCCCAAAAATTGTAACCTAAAAATTATGCATTTTCACCTAATAGATTTTCCAAAATAAGTAACCAAAACATACATACGATCATAAACTACAAGTTTACCGATCCTGATTTAAAAAATAACTGATATAAACAAAATCCCCTTACCTTTTCCCGAATACCAAAATATGAACTCTACAGCTCTAGAACTACAAACCGAGTCTCCAAAACCTAAACATCCTAGAACTATACTTCACTATAATTCTTACTACTACATATATTCAAAAACAAAACTGAAATCGGGCCCTTACCTCAGTTTTGGGTTAAAACCCAAAAATCCTCGAAACAAATTTTCAATCTGCTATAAACGTAGAGCTTCTCCTCCTGATTCACGTGTTAACGTCGGATCGTTGATTTCGGAAATTGACGGCCTAAAATCCTAGAGAGAGGGAGAGAGAGGGAGGGAGGATTCAAGTTCTAGAGAGAGAAAGAGAGAGAGGATTTGAGGTTTCTTAGCAATGAAGCAACAAAATATCTAATTTATTGACCCTTGACTTGGTCCAATTCTTCGACAAGACAGCAACTTCGTCGACGAATCATCCACACATTTCGTGGACAAACCGACTCCTTCGGCGACGAACCCTACTCTGATATTTTACAACACATTTGGTATCTCTTCGTCGACGAGGCTTTGAATTTCAGTGACAAAGAGTATGAGGGCCTTCGTCAACAACAACAATGGCTTCATTGACAAAGCCTGCAAAATTACCCTTTTACCCTTTTTTTATTTATTAAATCTTCAATTCTTGGGTTGGGTTCTTACAACCTCGTTTCTTTACAAAACCTTTCATCCTCAAAATTTATAATGTCTCATTTACCAACTCAACTACATACCCAAATGCATACTCGACTCTAGGAAGGGCTAGCGGCCACCCACATAGCAGCTCCGTCCCAAATAAATACATACCCTCACTTATGGTAGAGAAATACCATGGTTACATACATACATTGTCTCGGGAGCTCACAATATTAAAAAAACTCTCTGAGAGACTAACCACATAGCCTTACTACAATAGCAAAATATTACATACATACATATATACCCATACCGACCTGCTATCGAAACTACTACTTAGAACAAATGTGGATATTTCTGGTGTATTTTCATCTTTAATTCTCAAGAAGCTTCCTCAACCGCGTTATTCCGCCATAGTACCTTCACTAACGGTATCTCCTTGGTACACAGCTTCTGAACTTTATGGTCCAGAATCTGAACGGGTATTTCCTCATATGCCAAAGCATCCCTAGTCTCTAAAGATTTGTAACTAATCATATGCGATAGATTCGGCACATACCTCCTTAACATGGACATGGAATACATCATGGATCCTCGAGAGTGCTGGGGGTAGTGCAAAGCTATAGGCCACCGGATCCACTCGATCCAATACCTCGAATGGTCTAATGTATCTTGAGCTCAGCTTTCCCTTCTTCAAAAATCTCATCACCCCTTCATCAAAGCAATTCTCAGGAATATCTTACCCCCAACCTCGAATTCCAACTCATGAAGGCGAATATCCGCATAACTCTTCTGCCGACTCTGAGCTGATTTAATCCTATCCCTAATCAATCTGTCCTTCTTAGAAGCCTGCTGTATGAGTTCGAGACCTAATATCTGCCATTCACCGACCTCATCCTAATACAAAGGAGACTGACACCTCCGACCATACAATGCCTTGAACGGTGCCATCCCAATACTGGCCTGAAAGCTATTGTTATAGGAAAACTCCACCAATGGTAGAAACTGAATCCAACTACCATCGAAGTCTAATACACCAGCCTGTAACATATCCTCCAAGATCTGTATCATCCTCTCTCACTATCCATCAGTCTGGGGGTGGAACACTATACCAAATGTAAGCTTCATCCCTAGTTTTTCCTGTAAACTCTTCTAGAATCAAGAAGTGAACCTCGGGTCTCGACCTTAAACAATGGACACCAGTACCCTGTGCATTTTGACTATCTCCTACATGTTCGAACCTACTAGCCTACTCAAAGAGTAGTTAACCTTCATCGGTACAAAGTGAGAAGATTTGGTCAACCTGCCCATGATTACTCAGATGGCATTCTGCCTGTGTAGTGTTGGTGGCAATCTGATGACAAAGTTCATTGAAATATGCTCCCATTTCCACTATAGAATACTCAATGGCTACAACGGCCCTGCCAGCCTTTGATGTTCAGCCTTTACCTATTGACACATTAGACATTGTTCCATAAATTAAGCAATCTCTTATTTCATGCCACTCCACTAGAAGGACTCGCGCAAATCCCAATACATCTTTGTACTACCCAGATGTACCATATACAAGGAACGATGCACTTCCTCCAAGATTGTCCTCTTTATCCCATCATCGTTTGGAATGCCCGGCATGGTCCTAAACCTTAGTACACCTCCCTTCGAGATGTTAAAATCTACAACCAACCCTTCCTGCACTTTCTCTACAACCTCAACTAACTCCACATCATTAGCCTGCATGGCTTTAATCCTCTCAAATAATGTCAGCTGGATCACCATACTAGCAATGAAAGCCTGATGATTACCATCCACCAACTCCACATCAAGACTTTCTAGATCCCGTCTGATGTGATGTTGACCTACTAGTGTAAATACTGATGTGTGCTCTAACTTCCAACTCAACGCATCAACTATCACGTTTCCCCGGGTGATAGCTAATCGTGCAATTGTATTCCTTGATCAGTTCTAACCACCTTCTCTATCTCATGTTCAACTCCTTCTGTGTGAAAAAGTATCTGAGGCTTTTGTGGTCTGTGAAGATCTCACACTGTTCATCGTACAAGTAGTGTCTCTAGATCTTTAACGCATATACTACTTCCACCAACTCCAGATCATGCGTAGGGTAATTCTTCTTGTACTCCTTAAGTTGCCAAGAAGCATATGCAATTACTTTCCCCTATTGCATCAGCACACATCCCAACCCCTTCAGCGTTGCATCGCTATAAATCACAAAACCACCATCCCTAGATGGGATGGTTAAAACCGGAGCAGTGACTAGTCGGTGTTTCAACTCCTTGAAACTTTGCTCGCACTCATCGATCCAATAAAATTTTACACTCTTCCTCATCAACCATGTCAGAGGGCTAGATAACTTAGAGAATCCCTCCACAAACCGCCAGTAATATCCAGTTAATCCTAGGAAACTTCGAACATTCTGCACACTCTTCGGTGTCCCCAATCGACCACTGCCTCAATCTTACTAGGATCAACTTAGATACCACCCTTCGACACTACGTGGCCTAGAAACGCGACCTGATTCAGCCTAAACTCGCATTTCTTTAGCTTAGCATACAACTTATTTTCTCGTAAAACCTGAAGTACCAACCTCAGATGGTTTCCGTGCTCTTCCAACTCTTAGAATAAACTAGAATATCATCAATAAAGACCACTACAAACTGATCTAGATATTCATGGAAAACCCCATTCATTAGGTCCACAAATATCGTCAAAGCGTTAGTAAACCTAAAAGGCATGACTAGAAACTTGTAGTGACTGTATCTGGTTCAGAAAGTAGTCTTCGCAACATCCTCAGTCCTAACTCTCACCTGATGGTACCCTGATCGTAAATCGATCTTTGAAAAGACCTGCATTCCTTGTAGCTGGTCAAACAGATCATCTATGCGAGGCAACGGGTATCGGTTCTTCACTATTACCTTGTTGATCTCATGGTAATCAATGCACATTCGCATCGACCTGTCCTTCTTCTTCATGAACAATATTGGAGCTCCCCAAGGTAAAACACTAGGTCTAACAAAGCCCTTATCCAGTAGTTCCTGCAATTGCTCCTACAACTCTCTAAGTTCAGTTGGAGTCATCCGGTATGGAGCTTTAGAGATTAGTGCCTTACTTTGCAGCAACTCGATAGCAAACGCCACATCTCGATCAGGAGGTAAACTAGGTAAGTCTTACGAGAATACATCTAGAAATTTGTTAACCACTCGAATATCTTCAAGTTTCCGATCATCACGAGGTGGTTCCTTCACATAAGCTAGGTACCCCTGACAACCCTCGAAGTGTAACCTTCTCGCCTGTATAGCTGACAAAGTCTATGGTGTCGAACACACACAAGATCCCACAAACTCATACCCCTGCTTCCCAGGAGGTCTGAACACCACTACCTTCCTATGACAATCAATCACCGCATAACTAGAGAATAACCAATCCATCCCCAGTATGACATCAAATCCTCATATGTCGTACACTACTAGGTTCCTTGGTAGCAACCTTCCCTGAATAACTACTGGGCAATTTCCTAATATTTTATTACAAATCTCTATACTCCCAATTGGTGTAGCCACAGACAACCATTCATCCATCATTTGGGTTTCAACCCCACACAGTTTCATAAAACTAGTAGACATAAACGAATGGGTTGCTCCCAAATCAAATAACATAACAGCTTTATTCGAAAGCAATAACATGGTACCTGTCACCATGTTTCCAACTTGTTTTGCATCTGCTAGAATAAGGGAGTACACCCTTGCTAGAGCAGTGGTTTCCTAATAGTTCCTCCAAGGCATCTAATTACTTCCACGGTTCTGACTCTGTGCAGACATATCACTCCTCTGTGCCTGATAGTTTTAGGATATGTGGCCCTATTTTCCACAGTTGTAGCAGTTACCCTAGAACGGCTGACATTCACCATTATGCCATTTAAGACACTTGGCGCATGGTGCGGAGGATGGATCCCCCTGAGAACTCTGCCGCTTGGTATTCTAACAATAACCCAAACTATAGTTCTTCTTCTTCTTCCACTGTCCCTTTCGAGGACTAGTTTGAGAACTAGAAGATACAGGCCTCTTCTTCTACTCCTATACCACCTCATCCCCCTGGAGGTTAGCCTCGACTATGGTGGCTTTATCCACCAAAATAGAAAACTCTCGAATTTGCAGCATCCCCACAAGTCTACAGATATCATTCCTCATACCCTTCTCAAACTTTCAAGTCTTCTCATACTCGTTCAAGACCAAATACGACGTAAAACAAGATAGCTCAATATATATGGCTACATATCTATGCACCGTTAGGGTTCTCTAAGTCAGGCTTGAGAACTCATCAGCCTTCACATCATGAGTAGAAGCCGAGAAGTATCTCTCAAAAAATACCTCCTTGAAACGACTCCAAGTCATACCAGATAGACTAGCTTTTTGCTTCTCCAGCAGACTCACAATCGTCCACCATCTTTCTGCTTCTCCTGCCAGCTGAAAGGTAGAATAAAGAACTTTATGTTGATCAGTGCAATGCAAAACTTCTAATATATTCTCGACCTTCTGCACTCAGTTCTCTGCTACTATCGGATCAAGTTGTCCTGTAAACGTCAAAGGGTGCATATGGATGAACCTCTCTATAGTACAACCCATAGCAGTAGAAGAATGCTTACGTATCCTAACACTCCTCCCGATCTCCTGCATAACCTACCTTGTCAAATCTCGAGGCACAGAAGGAGACTCATCACTCGCAGTCCCCTCAGAACCACTATCCAAGTTGTTATCCTTGGACTCCATTCTAAAAATAGGATAAAAATCAGTTAGAATTCCTATATCGTACATAGTTAAGACAATCATTGAAAACTAATCATGTTAACTACAACTCTTACGGGTCCAAGTCTATCCTACAATACCAACACAAAACCATCAAGGGTTTGGCATGATTTTACTAAAATCGTTAATCCAAGAAAAACACATAACACCGCAAATGAGTCTCCGTCTAGCAACAAAACAACCCTTGACCTACTCTACCCATTTTCTACATCCTATACTCTGGTATGTACACATGACTATGCCTAACCAAGTCTACAAAACCTAACAACCTAATTTTGCTCTAATACTAAGTTGTCATGTCTCGAACCCGCGGATGGATCTCAAGTGTGATTTTAGTAACCTAACCTATCTCTGTATCATTTAAAACATACATGATACTACTTTGAATGAGGGTCCAACCCTATAGGGCACACGTAACCCTATACACAATCACATACATATCCATACACATCAAATACATAGCGTAAATTGTAACGCCCCAACCTGGGTCTGCCGGGGAACATTATGTCTCTCCTCCTCCACATGGACCAGACAACAGGGGGTGGACCTTACCGGACTAATGACTGACCCCACAAACCAACATGTGTCCTTTTCAGTGTGTTTTGTCCTCACTCACACACTTCCTGAGAAAACTTCACAGGTGGTCACCCATCCCAAGATTGCTCCAAGCCAAGTACGCTTAATTATGGAGTTTTTATGGGAAAGCTCCCGAAAAGAAATGTGCACCATGTTGATATGGGTAGTAACATCTAATATTTTTAAGTCTTTCATCCATGGGGTATCACATTCTCCCCGACTTATAGAACGCAACATCCTCTTTGCGAACCCACATTTCCAAACCAAGACGATGTGAATCTCATCACACTTACGGCTGGGTGTTGGCTCTAATATCATTTCTAATGCCCCAACCTGGGTCTGCCAGGGAGCACTAGTCTCTCCTCCTCCACCTAGACTAGAAAACAGGGGGGCAGGCCTTATTGAACTAATGACTGACCCCACAAGCCAACACGTGTCCTTTTCATTGTGTTTTGTCTTCACTCACACACTTCCTGAGAAAACTTCCCAAGTGGTCACCCATCCCAAGATTGCTTCAAGCCAGGCATGCTTAACTATGAAGTTCTTATGAGAAAGCTCCCAAAAAGAAAGGTGCACCTTGTTGATATGGGTAGTACCATCTAATCTTTTTAAGTCTTTCATCCATAGGGTATCACATAAATGTTCTTTCTAATGCAAACATAGTACCATGCCAGAGTCTATACATGACTAGAGTCTATGCTCCAAAATACAGTACATACCCCGGGTGTCTACAAACTGCGACAATGACATCCTGGTTGCAAAATCTGCACTTACATAAGCGCTCTACATAGCTAACCGACACCCACCCTCCCGAACGCTAGGATGCTAGTTTCGGCTACCTGAAGGACCTGAAAAACATTTGTATATTTGGGGTGAGACACCTCTCAGTAAGGAAGAAAATAGGTTATATTAGTGTGTGGCATACAAGTATTTTTTTTATGTAAAACATAACACAATACAGTTTCAGTATTTTCACAATCTAGTTCCAATACATACGATACCAAACATACGGTCAGTGTCGTCACACTCAAGCACCCGATACCATGCAATAACCGAAGCCCCACAGCGATATCGTTGCCAGGTCATATTTCACACCCTCAGATATAGAGCTGTACAATCCTGCCCACGATAATTAGCCAAGACATGGCCTCAGCATACAGTAATTAGCCTCCCATAGCTGATTTACAAAACCTAAAACAATTTTGGAACTCATGTTCCTGTACCCCTTAGTGCACGATAATTAGCCGCTCCTAACTATTTTACAAAACTTAGAACATTTTACATACAACAGTTCATTCCACACTTATTTGAGTATACAACAATCATATCATTTTCAATTCGAGAACACAGTTTAATATAAATACAGGTACGGTCATCTCATTACTACAGTTTTATACAACATATGATTTTCCAACAAAAATAGAGATGATACCTGAAACCCCTAATTTTTCCAAAAACTGTAACCTGAAAATCCCGCATTTTCACCTGATAGATTTTCCAAAATAAGTAACCAAAACATACATACAATCGTAAACTATAGGTTTTCCAATCTCAATTTCAAAAATAACTGATATAAACAGGATCGCCTTACCTTTTCCTGAATACTAAAATATAGACTCTACGACTCCAAAACTACGAACCGACTCTCCAAAACCTAAACATCTAAGAACTATACTTCACTATAATTATTACTACTACATATATTTCGAAACAAAACTGAAATCGGACCCTTACCTTGATTTTGGGTCAAAACCCAAAAATCCTCAAAACGAATTTCTGACTCACTATAAACGTAGAGCTTCTTCTCATGATCCACATGGTAACATCGGATTGTTGATTCCGATAACTAACGGCCTGAAATCCTAGAGAGAGAGAGAGAGAGAGAGAGAGAGAGAGAGAGGATTTGAGTTCTAGAGAGTGAGAGAGAGAGAGAGGATTTAAGGTTTCTTAGCAATGAAACAAAAAAATATCCTATTTATAGACCCTTGACCTAGTCCAATTTGTTAATCAGACGGCGCCTTTGTCGATGAATCATCCACACATTTCGTCGACGAACCGGCTCCTTCGGCGACGAACCCTATTCCGATATTTTACAACACGTTTGGTATCTCTTAGTTGACGAGGCTCTGAATTTCGGCGATGAAGAGTACGAGGGTCTTTGTCAACAAGAACAATGGCTTCGTTGACGAATCTTGCAAAATTACCTTTTCACCCTTTTGTTATTTATTAAATAAGAAATTCTCGGGTTGGATTCTTACATGGAAGGACTTGATGAGACAAATAAGATTCTTAGGTGTTTGGATCCTCTAACTATTCCACAAAAAGCTCCTCAGTGTCAAAAAAAGGCATTAACTATGTTAATCACCCTTGGGACTACATTATAAGAATGGAGGAGCCTCTTAGCTTCATCCTTTGGTGTTCTCACCATAGAGGACCTCACTTTACTAAATAGGTCCCAAAAGGAAAGGTCCTAAGGGAAAAGGAGAAGAAAAAGGAAAAGGAGGACTTCTAGCAATAAGTTTGAGAAAATTGAGACAGAGCCAACAACTAAAGTGCACCAATGAAAACATAAAGGAAGGCATGCTGAATAGGTGTAAATGGACATAGAACATCAAGCAAGGAGCAAAAGTTAGAAGAGGAGACAAGCAAAAGATCATGAGAAAGTAGAAATGAAATGAAAATTGCAAGGGAAGAAGGGTTCACTAGAATGCCATAAAAAAATGACAAAGGTGAACTCATGGCAAACAAGAAGCCTTAAGTACTTACTAGGTCCCTAGAAAGCAGTGAAAATATATGAAAATATATTACATTAAACTTAAGACAATATTGTAACATTTAAAACTTCTACCTAACTTTGTTTTTGAAATTCTAAAAATATAGAAAAATATTTTAAAAATGTTATATTCATGAATACTTATTTTTGGGAAATTAGTCTATCATAATAAAAATGATAGAAACATTTTAACAATTTTCAAATATATATAAAAAATTGCCACGTGGCTTAATAACATAATTTTAATAAGTTAAAAAACTATTACTTAGACAACTTCATTAGATAGACTCTTTGTGTTTTTTTATATATAAATAATAATAAAGAAGATGATTTGCTTACCAAATCACTAGGAACTTTAGTGAGAGCACTACAATGAAATGACGAAAAATGATTTTTTTTTTTTCTTAAAAATTAAAGTACATATAATTTGGAGGTAAACTCATTAAATTGTTCAATTTTAAATAGGACAATCTACACCACCAAATTGGTCAAAAAATTTCAAATTTCTAATAATTAATTTAGAACAATAACGTAAACATGGAATTAATCATTTAACACCTGAAGCACATTTTGAATATTAAATCTTCAATGACATTAAATTCATTATGTAAATTATTATGATAGATTCTCTCTTCACTTTTCTATATCCTCTCTTATCTGTCTTTCTCTCAAGACTATCTACCCGATTTCTCTTGTTTTCATATTATCATATTTTACATAAATTGCATTTTGTAAGTTGTTGCTCACATCTCAACCACATATAAATTAAATAAATAAGTGTGCAAGCACACATTTTCTTCATGTTGACTTTTTGAGTCAGATCCCTGGTTTTGATAATGACAACCACGAGTTACTTATGTGTGTTTTTAGTGCTTGAGCATGCTTAATATTTTAGTACACACATAAGGAAGTGATAGAAGTCAGGAGGAATATAAATACCACATCATCCAGCATACTCCGTGACGAATTAGAGGAGCAAAAGAAGAAGGAGTAGACATTTGTGCTATATTGTAAATGCATTTTGTTCTATATTTTCGGTCTGTAATATTATGGACTGTAATAATTGCATTGCATGTATGATAGGATGCCTAAACTTAAAAGACCATAGAAAAGACTTCGGTCGACCGATGCCGGGTTTTTTAAGCTAATTAAAAAGCCTCGACCTTAGAACAACCCTAGGTCCCTGCACATCAGTTGGAAAAATCACCTCTATCTTATAAATCATAAGTATGCAAATAGGGGTAACTTATGCTAAAAAAATCTAAGTTTGAAAGGGCTTCGGGTGACTGAACCCGGCGCATTGAAAATGCCTCGGTTGACCGAATTGGTAGAAAGTCAACATGTTGACTAAGGCCTGGGTGATCGAACCTAAATTGAACATTCTGTTCTTGATTGACCGAATGTAAAGGTTGACCTTTTCACCTTCCCTGGGCACCCGAACCGTATGTTCAAAAATATCCCGGGCGACCAAAATGAGAAGTTTGATTGACCGAACTATGAACTGGATGACCGAACCTCGAGAGTTCGGAAAATTGCCTTGGTTCAGCCACCTGAACCTATCCTCAAGCACCCGAAGTTCAAAATTCAACTTTTCTAGGTTTGAGTGTTCGGGTGACCGACCCTGAGGTATAGGTGACCAAAACTCTCGGATTGCCATACTTTTTAACCACGGTAACTGTGGTTAATTAAAGATAAATTGGATTAAAGGCTTATTAAACAATTTCAATAATTTCCTCTATATCCTAATGATCATATTTTTATTGGAGGCTACATATATACCCTCATTTGCAGAGATTAAGAAGAAATTAGTGCCTTGATTAAGAAAATTTCTCTCTGAAATTCTTTGAGCTACACTTTCATATACAAGCCTATATACCTCACCTTTTACTCATTCCATTGCAAAATCATAGTGAGTGAGAGTATTTTGAGATTACCTACACTTCCATGGCAAGCTTATACTCCTATGTTTGTGATTGATTGTTGATTTTAAAGACAGTTAAGCCCAAAAGTTTTCCCCATTGATTTAATCCATAAATTTATTTTGTGGGGAAACTTTTATAAGCTTGTGAGTATTTGCACTTTTATTGCAAGACTCTTAAGCTTTTCTTGTGGGTTGAAGAAAATATTTTTGACAAACTTGTTTTGCAAATATCTCTAGTGCTTGAACTTTAGAAATTAATATTTGAGATATTTGATTATACTCTTGAAATCTTTGAAACATTATTTGTGGTTGATATATACATATATACTGTTCCAAAGAATCTTTGCTAACACACTCTCACATGTAAATTGTTATTGTTGCATAAAACTGAGAGTTGGGATATAGACTTCACTGAGCTTATACATTCATATCATACTGAAGTGTAATTTGTTGTTGTATTGTGCATATTGGCACATATCTGCTTATTGGAGAAGGACGTATATTGTACATGTAAATTATGCTAAGTATTTGTGGTCTTCCAGGTGTGGCCTGAGGGGGGTGTTAATCTAGCCTGTAAGGATTGGCTGTAACGGTTGAGGTCAACCCTGGTAATTTGACCTAGTATTGTATACGGTGCCACTCCATCTATTAAGTGAGCAATAGTGGAATCCTTGGGCTTGCGAACTAGAGGTAGGGACGTAGGCAAGTATTGGCCGAACCCCAATATTATATTGTGTGTCGTTTTCTCTTACCCTACATTACTTTAATTTCCGCACTTGAATGTTTACATTTATATTATTGTGAATGCTTGGGAAATATTGTGACTGTTTTAAATTGTGTTTATTATGGGCCCAATTTTATATTTGTGGATATTGGAATTCATTTTAGAAAGACCCTAGGTTGTGATATAGTGCTGCTAGTTTAGTTGAACCCAGGAAGAAATTTTTAAATATCCAATTCACCCCCCCCCCTCTTGGGAATACATCAATTCCAACACTTTGACTAAACACTAAGGTTACATTTGGTTTTTGGAATGTCTATTCTCAAAAATTGATTAGTTTTAGTTGATGGGTGGAGGGGACTCACTCAATCACTGGTTGTGATTGAACTAAGTGAGGAATTTCACACAAACACTTAATGGATTTCTCAATAGTTAGAAAAAAATACAGAGGTCTTTCAATAATCTTGAAAAATTACAAACAACTCAAAAAACAATTTCCCTCACTGGTACGCTCCCTCTTTACACCATGTATTACATTACACACACACACACACACACACACACATATCTATATATAGCAAATGATCTGACGGTTGGTGGAAATCAATTCAAACAAGTAGGCTAGAAATCAAATTCAATTGAGGTGGTTTGGTAGGTGGAGGTGGTTTCCATAGCTCAACAATTTCAATATAAATGGCTGAGGTCGGTGGAGACGTCTGCAGTCCATCAAGTTTAATTTTCAACATCCCCCCTTAAAATTGACTCTCGTGGCTTTTTCATTTCGAGCATTGTCTTTAGTCTTACAAAAATATCATTCTTGAGTGGCTTTATGAAAATGTCAGAAATCGGATCAAATGATCTACAAAATATCCACTCCACTTCTTTCTTCTTGAAATGCTCCCTGATAAAATGATATCGAGTATCAATATGTTTGCTTCTTTCATGGAATACTGGATTCTTTGCAAGTGCAATCACTAATTGGTTATTGATGTAGACTTCTATGGGGTTATCTTGAAGAAATCCTAGGTACTTCAGTACATTCTTGATCCATATACCATGACAAACAGTTAAGCTGGCAACAAGATGCTCAGTTTCACATAATGGCAAAGTTACAATGGGTTGCCTCTTTGATGACCATGTAAACATTGTATCTCTGATGAAGAATGTAGATCCAGTTGTGTTTTTTCTTTCATCAAGATCCCTTCCCCAATCACTATATGAATAGTTGATAAGTTTGCAATCACCTTTTGATGAATAGAACATACAATCAGTGATGGTACCCTTGACATAGTAGAGTATCATCTTCACCGCATTCAGATGGAATTTGTTAGGATGTCTCCATGTACCTACTGACAAGTCCAACTCCATAGAGTATTTCTAGTCTAGTTCACATCAAATACCTCGAGCTTCCAACCAAAATTTTGAAATATGTGAGCTCAACATCTCCTTGCTTATTCTTTCTTAACTCTAATCCCATTTCAACAGGAGTTGCCACAAGGTTGCACTTGTCCATTCCAAACTTCTTCAATATTTATTTTGCATTGTGACTCTTGAATATGAAGACTTAGTTCTCACTTTGCATGACTTCTATGCCTAGGAAATGAGCCATATGGCCAATATATGTCATTTCAAATTCTTTGACCACGCTCCTCTTGAAAGCGGTAAACATCTCTGGATTGTTGTCAATGAAGATCATATCATCAACATATAGGTAGAAAATTTACATGCTTTCATTTGTCTCCATCTTCAGGTATAGCACATGCTCGTAAGGACACTTTTCAAATTCATTCCTTTGAAAATAGTCATCAATCCTCATGTTCCATGCACGAGGTGCCTACTTCAAGCCATGTAGTGCTATCTTCATCTTGTACACTCTATCTTTTTTGCCCTTCTTCATATATCCAAGTGGCTGATTGATATAGATCTCTTCTTCCAGAAAACCATTCAAAAATGTTGATTTCACATTCATATGGTAAATCTTCCATCCATTTTGTGTAGAGAGTGAAATTAGTAATCTGATAATCTCTAAGCTTGCAACCAGGGCAAAGATTTCTCCATAATCAATCCTTTGTTTCTGTCTATAGCCCTTGGTGACAAGTCTTGCTTTGTATCTCTAGACTTCTCCTTAAGCATTCTTCTTGGTCTTGTAGACCCATTTCACACCAATAGTCTTGCAGCCCTTCAAGAGGTTTGTTAGCTCCCAAGTTTTGTTCTTCTCGATGGATTGAATCTCTTCATCCATTGCTTTTCTCCATTTTTCTTCTTTGTTAGCCTCCTCAAAGCTAACTGGGTCAATGATCAACAATAAACAGAATAGTGTAACATACTCTTCTATAGGTTTTGTAGTTTCATACAGATAAGCTAGGTTACGAGCTCCTCTAGGCCTCATGTCTGAGATTTCACGCTCAATTGGTGATGGAGCTCCATTCCTCTATGGTGAATGGAACTTGTTTGGAGGTGTTTGCAGTTCAGTAACTTGTGACTCAATAGCCACTTCTTTTGTCAGTATGGGTTCTTCTCTTTCAAGCGTTAATTCTGCATCTTTAGAGGATTCAGCTTGGTACCACTTCTAGGATTCATTTTCTTAAAAAATGACATCTTGGATGTGAATAACTTTCTTGTTGATGGGATTGTAAAGTCAATATCCTATGGTGTTGTCACCATATCCAACAAGGATACACTTTTCTCATTTTTCTTCCAACTTTTTCCATTTGTCACCATATCCAACAAGGATACACTTTTCTCATTTTTCTTCCAACTTTGTCCATTTTTCCTTTGAGATCTTGGCATAGGCTATGGAGCCAAACACTCTGAGATGACTCACAGTGGGTTTGGGAGTACTCCAGGCTTCATATAGTGTCTTTGTATCAAGACTCTCTGTAGGAAACTTGTTAAGTAGATAAACTGCACATGACACTGCTTCTGCCCAAAAGCTCTTAGGCACCTTCTTATCCTTTAACATACCCCTAGCCATGTTAAGGATCGTGCAGTTCTTCCTCTCAGCTACACCGTTTAATTAGGGAGTGTATAATGATGTGAACTATTTTTGAATCCTTTGCTACCTAAGGAATTCTAAGAAAGCTTCATCTTTGTACTCTCCTCCTTAGTATGACTGGAGTGACTTGATGCGATAGCCACTCTGCTTCTCTACAAGAGTTTTGAACTCTTTGAATTTATCAAACACTTATGACTTCCTTTTCAAGAAGTAGACCAAAGTCTTCCTACTATAAACGTCAGTGAAGGTGAGGAAGTATAGGTTCTCTCCATTTGAAAATGACTTCAATGGACCATATACGTCTGTGTATACTAGCTAGAGCGGCATGGTAGATCTCTAGTTGGCTTGCTTTCCAAATCTGTTTCTATGTTGTTTGCTTAGAACACAAATTTCACATATCTCATTTCGGATGCTGGATGTTGGGTAAGCCATTCACCATCTTCTTGTTTCCCAACTGCTTCAAGCTTTTAAAGTTGAGGTGTCCAAACCTGAGATATCACAACCAATCTTTGTTATTGATTATGGTGCTTAGACATCTTGGCATGTCATGATAGATGGCAAGAGAGAACATCTGATTCTTTGGCATCATGATTCGAGTGATAAGCTTACCTCGAGCGTCTAATATCACCATCTTCTTATCTCTAAGGCTAATTTGGTAACCTTTCTCCACAAGCTGTTTGAGACTTAGAATGTTGGTCTTCATGCCTAGCACATAATAGACATTGGTGATGAAAGCGTGATCTTCGACTTTCGGCTTGATCAAAACATCTCCTCTCCCTTGGACTAGGACTTTAGAGTTATTGCCAAAAGAGATCTCCCCTTGAACTTTCTCATAAAGTTCAATAAATAGGTTCTTTCTACCAGTCATGTGATTGCTGGATCCAAAGTCAAGGTACCAAATATTTTGGTCCTAGTAGGTTGAATTGCGTCCCATTAGCATTGATGATTCTCCTTTGGCTTTCTCCTTTTCTGCAAAGTTGATATTTTCATTTACTTCGTGATTTTGGGGATCACCTCTACACTAATTTTTGTAGTGTTCAAACTTGTGGTAGTTGTAGCACTGAATGTTTCTTTTATCTACGTTCGGTTGTTAAATCCCCTCTTCTTCCTTGTCCTCTACCTCGTGGGACATTATTTTGTTGATTGCATCCTCCTGTAGTGGGACCTCTTCCACTTCTACCACCTTCTATGGATTCAAAATTTCCATAATTTCTTCCACGAGATCCTTGGCCTCGTCCTTTTCCTTATTGTGACGTCCCCCCTTTGTCGTATCTATCTATAGTAAAAGACAACTTTGTTTGGAATGTGTTAGAATTTGTGTATTCCTAAGAGGGGGGGTGAATTGGAATTTTAAACTTTTTCTCCTAGGTTAATGTATTTAACAACAGTATATGCACAACCTAGGGCCTTTCTATGCAATTTCCAAATGCGTAGATAAATATAATATGAAAATTAAGTCATACGCATCATTCACCCATAACATACAAGTGCGGTAAATGTAAAGTGCGGAAATGTAAGCAAACACATGATATGTTATTGGGGTTCGGCCAACTGTGCCTACATCCCTGCCTCAAGCTCGCAAGCAGGAGGATTCCACTAATAGCTCACTTAAGGGTGGAGCGACACCGTATACAACCAGGTCAAATTATCACAGGGCTGACCTCAACCTTAACCAGGTCAATTAGCGAGGCTGACCTCAACCTATACGCCTTAACAAGACTACGCACCTAGCTTTCCTAACCGGGTCTAAGCCAATCCGGGACTATTCCAGGGCTAGTCTCCCTCTTCAGGCCCGTGCCTGGAAATACAACAGTATTTGAAATACAATCAAATGGTACAATGAATAGGCTTTCAAGTAAAGCGGATGTGTACCCAAATACGCGCAATTACAAACACCACAGTATGATTCAATATGTAAGCTCAATGTGGTCTAAGATGTCAACTCTCAAATAGATTTACTATCATTGTAAGGAGTACGTGAGAGTGCAAACCTAAATGATCTTTGTATCACAGGCTATTCAATCTAAGTGCTCAAACAAAGATATTATCCAAACTTCATATATTTCAATCAACAAGTTTTCTTAGTACATATATGTATATGAAGCTCTAGCAATGTATAAGTTTGGTTTGTTTTAAGAGTTTAATCTTTGTATTCAACTATGGATATAAATCAATGAATATTGCAACAAAGATTTTTCTCACACAAACAAATATCTCTTTAAAGATTTATCAAGACAAAGCACACTAGATATTTGAATGTATTTTGAAAATGTTTTGCAACCAAAAACAAATACAATCTTCTTAAGATGTTGCAATGAAGGTGCAAATCTTAGAAGATCTATCAAAGTCTTCTTAGGATAGACTTATTAACAAAGTCTCCTAAGAATACTTAGGTTTAGCTCTCAATGAAAATAAATCAATCAAATATGAATTGGAGAGCAAACCTATTAAACAAAACACTCAATCAACTTACAAAATATATAGGCAATGCTAGAAGGCAAGTATGAGTGGTTTGAGTAATAAAATGAGTAGGATAGTGTTTTTATTTTTTAGAGAATTCTTCCCTAATCAAGGTGGCTAATCTGTCACTAATTTTCTCAAATGAACTTGTATATATAGGCAAAGGAGAAAATATGACCATTGGGGACCTATTGGGTATTATTAGAAAAGTTTAATGACGTTTAAGGCATTTTAACCCTGTTTAGAAAAATATTAACCACGGTAAAAATTGGACCAACCCGAGAGGTCCGGTCGACCAGAACTGGTTCGGTCGACCAGGACTCAAGTAGCTCGGTTGACCAGGGCAATTTTGAACTGAATGGCTCGGTCGACCAGAGAGGGTGATTTGCCAAATTTCTGAGGTTCGATCGACCGGGGACTTTTTGAACTACAGGGCTCGGTCGACCAGGCCATTGGGAATTCTCCCAAGACCCCTCGGTTGACCAGGCAGTTGGAGTACAAATCTGGTCGGTCGACCGGGAGGTCAAAGAGTTGACTCCCAAGAGGTTCGGTCGACCGAGGTCAAATGACCTATAAGGGCTCGGTTGACCGGGCCTGGGTCAAACAGTTGACCCTGACCGGTTTCGGTCGACCAGGCCAAATTGAATTGAATTGGCCGGTCGACCGAAAGTGCACCAAGTATGCATTTCGTTCCCGAATTGACCCAAATAAGTCTATTTCAAGTGCCTAATAAACATATGTGACATATGTGTGTGTCCTAAGGTCACTTGGGGTCCAATTTGGAAACACCGAGAAAGTCCGGTGTCGGTCGACCGAAGGTCGACCGAAGGTGCACCCTAAGGTCCTTCTAAAGTCCATTGTCATTCATGGTTTGTTTGAGCTTACGTATTATCATGCATGTGATGTGTGTGAGCTTATTACAAACCAAATACCTATTTACTATTACAGACATTTCCTACTTAAATATTACAGACCCGAATATAAATTACAACAAATCAATTATATCAAGGGTCTTCAGAGTCTTCGTTTTCCTCCGGGTCTCTAAGTGCCATCATAGGATACTGCCAAGATAAACCTGCACATCAACTTGGCAATCATTAAATACCTGAGTATTTGTCATAATCAAAACAGGGTATGACCCATAGGGTCAACAGAATGCTTGCTCCAGTGCTTTATCATCACTCAATCTGTTGACTTTCTGCTTATGTGCTTGAAGTGAGCCTACAAATTCATCTATGGACATGGTTTCCAAATCTTTTGTTTCTTCCATGGTCATAACTATATAATCAAAGTTTGGATCCAACCACAAATTCAACCAAGCATCAATTTAATTTTAAGTATTTATGGATGAGTATATCAATTTGAATGCTTTGCAAGTTTCTCAATACTTCTTTCAGCAAACCAAACCAAAACTCAATAAGATAATTTAATTAATCAAGATAAGCTTCACCATATGAAATACTATAACAATTCCAGCAAGCTTCCAAGATTCAGTCTTCTAATATTGAGCTGTAGCGAATGAATGACCTGTATAATGAATGTACTCCCTTAGAAGGTTTTCGTAAGATTCAATCAACATACTCCCCTTTATTTAAGGTTTCCGCAATTCCCAATCACAAAATAGTTTACAGCGATTTAAATAAGCATTCACACAATTTATATGTGCTGAAATTTAAAAGAGAATTGGGAAGAGAGTGACACCGAGATTTTTACGAGGTTCGGCTATGCTTGCCCACGTCCTTGCCTTAAGTGCACCACCTAAGGATTTCACTATAGTACTCCTTTAACCAGGTGGAGCAAACCATTTACACACTCCTTCAAGTAGGATAGAGTCCTCCTCTCCAAGTGATACACCACCCTTGGTAATCCAACGATTCAACAATCCAAAATTGTAAAAAAAGGAAAAAACAAAAAAAACAAGAACAATCCTTGTGTATGAAGATCATTCTCAAAATAGAGCTGATTAGTATAGGTTAAAGCACAACTAATATACTTCAATTTAAAATATCAATAGAGAATTGAATTGAGGCTCAGAAATTTATCACCGAGATCTTCTTTCTTTGATTGAAAAACTCAGTATATGTGCACAAAGATTAATGAGAATAGATCATTAAGACTCAATAAAATCTTAGCAAAGAGTGTGAGCAACAAAGCTTCTGAAGAGTATTGGAAATAAGGTTGGAAATAAGGCTTGATTGCTGAATGTAATTCTTCATTGTATGTGGTTGTATAAAATCTTTTGGTTTTTCATGTATTTAGAGAGTTAAAAAAGTTATATTTCGTCTTCCTCGAGTTTCTTTGAGTGTTTCCCAAGTTTTAACAATATTTGGGGTCCAAGAAATCTAATTTGGAAACTTTTCTTCACTAATTAAAAATAGTCGTTACGAAGTTCAGTCGACTGGACTTGTTGGGGTCAGTCGCCTGGACTTTAAATTTCAGCAAAATATCAAAGTCAAAATGGGGTCAGCCGCCTAGACTCACAAGGGTCAGTTGACTGGGCCTATTATGTCTTCTCAAATTAATTTAGCATAAATGTTAGTCGCCTGACTATAATGGGTCAGTCGCCTAAACGGGCCAAAATTCATGCTTTTATATTGTTTGTTTCCAAAAACTTTTGTGAGCTTTTACATGCCAAATTACTTTGAGTCTTTTGAAGATATTTTATGGGGTTTTTCAAAATTTGGTCTCTAAGTCAATAATTAATCCTAATTAGCTTCAAATCATCCATATTGACTTTTAATTGAAGAACTTACATAAGACTTTAAGACCTAAAAACAATCTAAATGCAAAGTCTTCATGTATGTCTTTCTTTGAGTCCATCTTGACCTTGAGCTTCAAAATTTTTTAAGCTTGCATCAATTTTTTTTATCTTTAAACAATTAAGCTCTCGTCTGATCACTTCTTTAATATGTAGACTTTCTATAAAGGCTTGTGATCACCTTGATCTTGAACTTATATGTTGTTTCATGAAACATCATCGCTTTAACCAAAACATGTTAAATTCCCTTGATTTGTTATCAACAAAATAAGATTCGTAAGCCTTGTTAGGCTAACAATCTCCCCCTTTCTGATGATGACAAATAAGGAGCAAAAGTGAGTGAACCTTTACAAGGCTCCCCCTTACAATAAGCACACTTTTACTAATTTTTTGAATAAATAGTTCCAAATTCAAT
Source organism: Malania oleifera (assembly GCF_029873635.1). Lineage (NCBI taxonomy): Eukaryota > Viridiplantae > Streptophyta > Magnoliopsida > Santalales > Ximeniaceae > Malania > Malania oleifera. The sequence goes on along the minus strand of NC_080428.1, from coordinate 35,260,988 downwards.
TTCAGATTCCATGTAAGTTCATTTTTCAATATCTATATATCAATCAAGTATCAGTGCATCATAGTTCATATCATCATATTATCATATCAGTATTAGCAACATCACATCATGTCTCTTTTCATCATATCTCATATTCTGCATTTTAGCTCAAATTTGCTCAAACTTTCTCAACTTTGCATTTTATCTCCTCAATTTTGCAATTTATCTATTTATCTCAATTTTGGTCTCATTTTTGCTCAAATGTTCTCCCCCTTTTGACATCAATCAAAAAGAGAAAAGTAACAAAGCAAAGGCAAATTTAAACGCAAAATAGCACACAAAGAAAAAAGTATTCATATTCATCCAAAGGTGTACATAGTGTCAAAAACAACTGGTGATACAAACTAAATAGAAGAAAGAAAATTAAAATAGAGATACAGATCAAATACAAAGATAGAACATAGATAACTAAGATACACACAAAAATAGCAATAAAAAGTAATATCAAGCATCATCAGCGACATCATCATCAGTTGCATCATCATCTTCAATACTTTCATCATCTTCTTCATTTGCCTCAGATTCTTCATCAGATGCATCATCATTGGGAGGTGTAGAACTGATGTCCATAGGATCTATAGTGTGTGAGGAACTAGCTCAATGCCATTCCATATGACTAAGTCATTGGTCAAGTGAGGAATAGGTAGATTGAAGTGAGGCAAAGCTCTCTTGAAGAGACTGAAGTCTTGAACGCATATCACTTCTAAAATTAGTGAACTAATGATGGAATGGAATAAACCAAGAAGAAGCTTCAAGCTCGGGTTCTTGTTGCAGATCAGGAGTTGGTCTAGCAGCTTGTCTCAATGGTTGTCTCCCTTTCAATAACCAACCATGCTCATGTTTCTCGTATCACATTTGTTTCAGGGTTGTGGAGGAGAAAATATTGTATCTAGTCCATTTTATAAATAGCTCGGTAGGAGTGGTGACCTTAGGGTGAGCAAACAAAAGATTAAGGATACCACCATACGAAAAAGTAACTCGTCAGGCTTCCAATCTTGTCCACATCCATTTAAGAATTAACCTTGAAAAGTTGAGTCTCTTCCCATTCAACAGACACCACATGATAATGTAGTCAATGTAAGACATATAATCATGTGATCCAACTTGGTGTAAAATATTGTACGTGATAATTTTCTAAAGAATTTGCGCTTGGAGGTTCAATTGTTTATACAAAGGAGGATTTACAAAATATATGATTTCTTCAACCATGATTAAGGGTAGGAATTCCTTGGGTGTGAAACCTTGTTCTATAATCAACGATTATGCAAAATTCGGACAATCAAAGTCACCTTGGCCAATATAGATAATGGGGTCCAATGTCTGTGGAGTTAGGACGATTGCCTTTCCCTTAACTTTGGTAGTGAGTACCAATTCTCCTTGCACTATATTCTCATAAAAGATCTTTACTAAATTCAGAAAAATCCCTTTTGATTGATAGGCAACAAAGTTTTTCCAAACTATCTCCCTAAACATCGGTAGAATATTGGGAAACTCTAATTCAAGGAATGCGGTATCAAGGATTTTACCTAGGATGGGTTCTGTAGAGTGATGAGTCTCTAAAATATATGAATCTAGACCCTCATTTACCTGTGCTTATCCTCATTTTATTATGTATTTACCCAGAGTTATCATTGTTCAAAGCTATGCAAGGTTTTTCTGTTTTTTTAGGGAAAACATGTTAAAACCATGGGGTTAGGCATTACAAGAAGCCAAGGAGGATTTGGAAGATTCAAAGCTTGAATTCTGACATTTAGCCAAGCTCTAAAGGCTTCAGATCATAAATGCACAAGAAGATGATGCTCGACCACATGGCGTAACCAGCGAACCACAGGGGCGACTTAGTCTTCCACTGCAAACTCCAAGGTTCAGACTGAGATTAAAATGCTACAAGGTTCGACCAAGTGCTCAACCAAGTGACCCGCTAAGACAAAACTAAAATTCAGAAGTATCGAGAGTCTCAATGAAGTGTCCGACCAAGAGACCTTCAAGAGCAACTATGTCGAGATACTGAGATTTCTTGAAGATCGAGATACTACAAGTCTCAACCATCAGCTCAACCATCAAGACCTAGAAGCACAATAAAGTCAAAGACATTGAAGATTCAAATCCCTGACTTCTCGCGAGTCTCAACTAGGGCACAAGAATGATAGAGGAGTGACTTGGCCAATAGCAATGATCTTCCGTGCGAGATTTGCTGCAAACCTTCATAATTTGTAAAACAAACCTTGTAAATGCTAAAGCCTATAAGTATTTGCTATGAACACAAGCTATGGGTTCCTCTTTGGCCTCTCTTAGGCGAGTGACAGACCTAGGAAGTCATTGAGAGCCAAGATATAATAGGATTATAGTAGTTTTGGTTTGTGTATGGAATGTTTGATGGCGTGTGACAACCAGCGGCGTTCATGCAACAGTCGTGTATATTAGGATCTCTTCCTGTACTTCTGCCATTAGTGATAGATATTTGGAATGATAAAGGGATGATCTTTTTAATCAAGCTTTAATTTATTGCTTTCAATTTACTTCTTTCCATTTACTTGTTGTGTGTTTGATGAAAGGTTGCAGATATGGATAAGCACTACTACGTATCAGTTAGAGGGAAATAGTTGGCTACGGAACCGCGGAGGTGTTTGTTATCGTTGAGAAAGGGTATACTCTGGTTTTTGACCGTACTCCGAATGGTTGGTGCACCCTTGCTACTTTGTGCCCTTGATAGCCCCTCTCCTTTTTTGGCTTGCTTGGGTTAGTACTTCTATGGAAGTATGGATGAGCGTAGTTAGAAGCATGGCATCCAGTGTATGATTCGGACCATAGTATCGCTTTGTTGGAGTAGGGTAACTTGGAAATTTATTTTCTTTCCAGTAGTTAAGATTTACTTGCTTTCGTTTACATGCTTTCCAGTAGTTGTTAGACAACCACCATTGCAAAATGCCATCTTTCACTTCTTTTTCATTACAAGGTTTTAGTAAATTGAATTGGAAGTAGTTTAATAACTGCGCTTCAAGTATCCATGGATCGATACCTGATTTACCCACTTTCTACTAAACTTGGGATAATTACGTTTTATAAATATTATTTTATGTAGTTAAGGACCCAAGCCTTGGTGAGCCTAAAAAAAGGGGGAAACAATAGTTGGGTACGGAGATGGGCAACCAAGCGCGACCAAATAAGAAGCTCGTGCGACTTGGTCGGAGTGGCATAAAAAGGTTGTTTAGAAACCCATTTTCCCTCATGATCGTTCAAACTCTTATAGTCCACCATCCGAGTCGACCTTCGTCACCCCCACTTCAAGCTTCGTTGTTCAAGCTTTGCTAGCATTTGTCACCCCTCAGTGTTCTTCTGAAAACCACTCTGGGAAGTAATAGCACCGGCGACACTCTCACTTAGGCACACCTTCTATTCAGTGCCGCTTAGGGTTTGGGTACGTGATTTCACCTAGTCTCAAATTGCTTCCTGCATTTCTCTTCCGAATCGACCCTTTTTCCTCCCCCTAGCACCAAAATGCCTCGTCATCCCAAATCTAGGGTTGCATCCAATCAACCTCAATCATCTTGGGCCCCTACCAAGAGGAGAAGGATCCCTACTCAGCTATATGACACAACGTCATCAAAATCTGAACACCTCGCAGCTACAATAAGAGGCTAGTCATCACAACCCCGACTAAAGCCAACAAAGAACCGCGAAAGATAAAGCATTCAAAAAATGACCTTGGACGACTACGATTTCTACCCAATGTACACATTAAAATTAGATAAGACACGGGCCCATGAAAAGAAAAGATATTGTGTCAATATCCTCAAAATGAGGAAGTTCGACCATCATATGACGCCACCAACAACCTTCTATCACCCACCCCTGATTTGAGCATTTTATCAAAATATATAGTATGATCTGAAAATGGGGGTGTGATCCCCTGCTGTCCAAGACATTGGATTTGAGCTTACTTCTGCCTTAATTGATGGGGCTTGGCCCTACGCAGAGATTGATGACACACAATAGGAGGTACTAGATTCTACTGATGTGCATCATATCATCCACCACATGTTCCATGATCAGTATTATGATGGCAGTAACATGGTACACAGCACCTGTATAACCCGAAGCAGACTCCCCGATTATTTGCTTCTGTGGGATTTAATTCTTCAGTGTACTATCTACGCCTTGGGACATCATTTTGAGCGGCGTGGCATTCATCTGCAGGCGCTATATGCATTACATAAAGGAATGTAGTTGAATGTACCTCAGTTAATAGTAGATGAAATGACTAATTTTTATCTGAGGAAAGTGAAACACCCAAAGCTAAAAAGGTCGCCACCTAAGCCTACCCGTGGACAGCCCCCTGAGGAGCTAAGACGGCCCTTCATCCCCTATGCCTAACTTATCATGGCCATGCTACAACACCTAAAGATTAACCTTAGGAATCTAGAGGCACACGTTCCCATTAGCGAGGTAACAACTAAAAGGTCATAGTGGCAGAGTTTACAATTAGTAGCCACTACCAGACTGAAAGTTCATCTGTGGACCCCATTCGACAAACCTCAAGGATCTGAGCTGCTTGTACCAAATTTCTAGCATATCCCCGAGGATGAGCCTATACATTTACCAAATCCACCTCCTCACCATGCTCTGAAAAATAAGAAGAGAACACTAGATGTGCCCTCTACATCAGCCGCAGCACCACCACCATTAGCAGCCTCTTTTGTGCCTTTGACTGGGGAGGACTTGGACTATTTGGTGGATACACATGCGAAGATGCACAAGGGTTTTTAGGGTCTATTTGAGATCTTACGGTTCATATCTCCGTAGACGGTTGAATCTTTTATCCTTATTGCATTTGCCACTGCGGCGGACCAAGATGTCCCTTTATTCCGCCCTCCACTACATCTGCTATTTGTCCAGTTCGTCCACCATTTCCAGCAGCCTCCCTAATCATACATTCACAAACTCATCCATCTTCTACTCAACATGCCAAATCTTTGGCTAGCCTGAAAATTATAATTGAGATTGAATCCTATAGCGAGAGGGACGAAGTGGCTTCTTACTAGCAGCTACAACAGGCGAGGCTTAGTCTCCCACTCTGCATCTTGCCACCACTTAGAGCACAGCGCCTACCTATAGGCCCCTACCCATGTTGGTACTTATTCCCCTAGCCAAGGCTACAACTTTTACTCTCATCATCCTAGTCGAAGTACCATAGCTACTAGTTCCACTACAAATCCAACCTCCCCCCATTATATGGAACTATAGCTGATCTAGAATGGTCTCTCCACCATCAACCTCCTCTGCTACCCCAGTAGCACTTAATCCTGCCTCCCAAGCACCCATTCAAGTACCATCCCCAGCTGCAGCTTCCCCGGATTATGTTTTAGTGGAGGAGGAGGCCGCTTCGAGTGTACAGGCATTCGAGGACCGCCACTCGGCAGCTGGTACTCCCTCTGATGCATCTAGTGATCTAGGAGGAGGCAAATCTGAATATGACAATAGTAGCTCTTCCAAAGGGGACTAATATAGGGCAAGGTTTGGCCACCCAAGTTTTAGTTCATACCGCTTGTTGGTGCTACTATGACACGTGTATTTTTGTGCTCTTTTCTTTTGTTTTCCTTTTGAGCACCATAGTGTACCTGACATTGCATTGATTGTATCACAATGTACTAACCTTTTCTATTAATAAAACATGCATGATACTACCTCATATATTTTGTGCTATAGTGCATTTCTGCATGCTTGCTAATCTTGTGTTATATTTCGCAGGAACATTGTTTGTTCTCACTGAATCCATGTACTTTTCTATCCCTTGCCTGAGTTCTATTTACTATCCACACTTTAGTGAGGGCACTTAATTTTTAAGTTGGGGGTATGGGGTAATACACTATATAGCATATTCATGCACACAAAGGACACAATTTTCACAATTTTCAGACACTCGAAAATTTTCTTAGTGAATAGTGTGTGCTTCATAACATGATAACAACTAGTTTACCCTTTTTACATACACCTATATAACTCAGACATTACATGCCTAGGCCCATATATTATATGATTTTATTATGCTCACTAACAATGTAGTGAGCCAATTGTGCATGGTCTCACATTAAATGACCTAATGAACTATCATGCCACTCCAGAAGGGTCAATTAGTGATTCATTTGTGGTAATATTGATGTGTGAAATCTTGTATTCAATGGTACTTGATAAGGCTTAAAAACACACTTACATGTGATTTGTAGCACTTAGGGTTCTTTGAGAGCATTGACAGAACAACTGTGGTGACTATGACACCTTGTGAGGTACTATTGAGCCATTCATTCATTGCTCGAGTTTTAATGTCAAACTCTAAGTTTATAAAACTCAACTGTCTTTCTTTTACTAGATTCCCTTTGTCAACTAGCCATTGTTCTTGTATGTGCTAGCCTAGACATAAAGGTATAGCCACCCTTAGAGACTGGCTTTTTCCATGGATTCCTATTCGAGTTACATTCCTATTGGAAACATGAAGACAAGATAAGAATGTAATGATTGTCTTAGTTGACCATGTAAAGAAAAAAAAAAATTTTTAAAGAGAGAGAGAAAGAAAAACCTGAGTAGAGGAAAATAAAAACAAAAATACCTGCTCTGAGAAAATATAAAATGGTCAAGATGAGGACACACATTACGAGTTTGCAAGTATGAAGGATCTTTTGATCAATGCATTTTCTGAATTCACGCAAGTTTAGGAATAAGTTCATCTAGGGTGGTCTTGATTAAATGTGGTGAGTGAGTGAGAAGATGATAGGGTGAAGGACCTAACACCTTTAAAGTTGGATCCCTTTCCTATAAGAATAGTCCACCCCACACTTCAAATGTTAGTTCTTCAAATATGTGGGATGTTTGATCATGACATTCTCCCTTGCATATGAGAGTGAACCCCTTTTCTTGAGCTTTTTTCCATTTTGAGGGTATCCCAGTGAGGTTGAGTCAAGACAACTATTCTGCAGGTGTCCAAAGGCACCCTGAGTGTGACAGATCATGCACCTTACATATGCCTTGTGATGTAATCTAGCAATGCTTGAAACTACATTGTAATATTAGCATTAAATTGAAATTTCTGGTTGAACCCCTGAGAGTTGTATTAGGTATAATAGTTGTGTAGTGTTGAGACTTGCTTGAATGAATTGTTGTGGAGTGTGTATAATGGAATTATGAATGAACAGGCCTACGTGTAACTAGGTATGTGAAATGGTAAGGTTCTTGTTACATGCAAATATTTTCTAATATTCACTGAGTAGGTGTCTCTGGGAATCGCCCTGGAAACCCTCACAAGACTAGAACTTGACTAGTAGGATCAACCTAAGGGTTTAAAGCCTTGTTGCATATGGTAAATGCAATCGTATTTCCCACGAAAGAGGATATAGGTAGGATTTGATAGTTTTCTTAGATTTTGCTTTGCTCAAGGACTAAAAAAGTGTAAGTTGGGGGTTGTGATGAGTCCCTAAAATATATGATTCTAGACCCTCATTTACCTGTTCTTATCCCCATTTTATTATGTATTTACCCAGAATTATCATTATTCAGAGCTATGCAAGGTTTGTTTGTCTTTTCAGGAAAAACAAGTTAAAACCATAGAGTAGTTTTGGTTTTCTCTTTCCAATAATGTTCATGCAACAGCCGTGTATAGGATCTCCTCTTGTACTTCTAACATTAGTGACAGATATTTGGAATGATAAAGGGATGATCTTGTTACTCTTGCTTTCATTTATTGCTTTCAATTTACTGCTTTCCATTTACTTGTTGTGTGTTTGATGAAAGGTTACAAATAAGGATAAGCACTACTATGTATCAGTCAGAGGGAAGTAGTTGGCTATGGAACCACGGAGGTGTTCGTTATCATTGAGACAGGGTATACTTTGATTCCCAATTGTACTCCGGATGGTTGGTGCACCCTTGCTACCCTGTGCCCTCGATCACCCCTCTCTCGCTTTGGCCCGCTCGGGTTAGTACTTCTATAGAAGTCTAGATGAGCGTAGTTAGAAGCGTGGCATCCAGCGGTTGATTTGAACCACAGTATCGCTTTGTAGGAGTAGGGTAACTAAGAAATTTATTTGCTTTCCAATAGTTTAGATTTACTTGCTTTCATTTACATGCTTTCCAGTAGTTGTTAAACAACCACCATTGCAAAATACCATCTTTCACTTCTTTTTTGTAACAATGCTTTAGTAAACTAAATTGGAAGTAGTTTAATAACTACGCTTCAAGTCTCTATGGATTGATACCCGACTTACCCACTTTCTACTAAACTTGGGATAGTTAGGTTTTATAAATATTATTTTTGGTAGTTAAGGACTCAAGCCTTGGCGAGCCTACCATAGAGCGAAGATAATTTTGATATCATTACTTGGCGTGAGGAGCGACGAGCCATCTCTCAATAACTGAATGTTTAAAACCCTAGAATTCGTGGGTAGGTGATGTAGGAAGATGATTTTCTCACTTTTATCGAAGGATTTTGAGGTTTAGAATCAATGGAGATCAATGAGATGGGAGCTCAGGTGAGTGATGAAATAGGGTCAGTTGACTGGGATCTGAAAAGTTAGGATTTCACGTAGAGGAGTATTTAAAATCTCGTCAGTCTAGTTGACTAGGATCCTAAGTTCAGTTAGCAAATTTTATTTTTACAGGTTAGTATCTTGTCAGTCGACTGGGGTCACAAACTCAGTCGCCTGACCTCACCAATCTTTCAAATAAACACTTTTCACTCATAATGTATCGTTTGTAAACAACTTCCCTACTATGAAATAGGCCAAGTTCTCTTCTTATTGATATGAACCTATCTTTTGGAAGAGGTTTGGTGAAAATATCTGCCCATTGGTCATTTGTATTCACAAATTCAAGTAATATATCTTCTTTTTGTATATGAACTCTTAGAAAATGATGTCTTATGTCTATATGCTTGGTTCTTGAGTGTGATATCAGATTTTTAGAAATATTTATAGCACTTGTATTATCACACTTTATAGGTATAGCTAAGTACTATAAATTAAAGTCTTTTAATTGTTGCTTCATATAGAGTGTTTATGCACAACAACTACCTGTTGCCACATACTTAGCTTTAATAGTAGATAAGCTTACAAAATTTTGTTTCTTGGAGAACCAAGACACAAGAGATAATCCTAGAAAATGACAAGTTCCACTTATACTTTTTCTATCAATTTTACATCCAACATAATCTGCATCTGAATAACTAATCATCTCAAAGCTAGTGTCCTTAGGATACCATAGACCTAAGTCAATAGTGCCTATCGAATATCTTAAGATTCTTTTTACCGCTATCTGGTGAGATTCCTTAGGAGCTGATTGAAACCAGGCGTACATGCATATACTAAAAATTATATCTGATATACTAGCTATCAAGAATAGCAAACTACCTATCATACCTCGATAGTATTTCATGTCAACTGGTTTTGCTTTTCATCCTTATCAGGACTTATGGAAGTACTCAATGGTGTTCCTATAGGCTTGCTACCTTCCATGTCAAACTTCTTAAGCATGTTTATTATATATTTTGATTGATTTATAAATGTTCCATTTTTAGCTTGCTTGTTTTGTAGTCCTAGGAAGTAATTTAATCTCCCATCATACTCATTTTAAATTCATCTTGCATACATTTTGCAAATTCCTTACATAAATCATCATTTTTAACACCAAATATGATATCATCAACATAATTTTGTATGATAAGCATATCTTTATTCTTAAATTTAATGAACAAGGTGTTGTCCGCCTTTCCTCTTGAAAATCCATTTTCTAGTAGGAATCCACTCAACTTCTCATACCAAGCTCTAGGAGCTTATTTTAACCCATATAATGCTTTTGTTAATCTAAATACATGATTAGGGTTATTTATATACTTAAAACTAGGAGGTTGTGCCACACAGACTTCTTCATCTACAAATCCATTTAAATATGCACTCTTCACATCCATTTGATATAATTTAAATTCTTTGTAAGAGGCATAGGCTAATAACATTCGTATGGCTTCCATTCTTGATACGTGAGCAAAAGTCTCATTGTAGTCTATTCCTTCTTCTTTATTAAATCCTCGAGCCATGAGTCTTGCCTTATTTCTTACTACAATACCGTTTTCATCCTTTTTATTCCTAGATACCCATCTTGTTCCAATTATTGAATGATCATCAGGTATAGGAACTAATTTCCATACTCTATTTCTTTCAAACTAATTTAATTCTTCTTGCATTGTTACTATCCATGAATCATCATTTAACGCTTCTTCAATGTTCTTAGGTTTTTCTTGGGATAGAAATGCATAATGATTACATAGGTTTTCAATGAAGATCTAGTTGATACTCCTTGTGATGGTTCTCCTATGATTTGATCTTTTGGATGACTTTTTACAAATTTCCATTCTTTAGGTAACTCAGAATTTTCAGTAGAATCATTATTTGGAGTTACTTCATTTTTCTCTTCTTTCACTTTTATGATTTCTAATTCTTCTAGTTTTTGTGTAGCATCAGCTTTAACTTCTTCAATATCAAATGCTTGTGTACATGGATTTACTTCATCAAAGGTTACATGAATTGATTCTATAATTGTGAGTGTTTCTTTTATTATAGATTCTAAATGCTTTGCTATTCAACGCATACCCTAAAAAAATTCTTTCATCTGATTTTGCATTAAATTTCTGTAAATCATCTTTATCATTTAGTACAAAGCACTTGCATCCAAATACATGGAAGTAATCTATGTTAGGCCATCTTCCTTTCCATAGTTAATAGGGGGTTTTATTTAAGGTTGATCTTATGGAAACTATATTCATTTCATAACATGCGGTATTAACCACTTCAGCCCAAAAATACTTAGGTAACTTGTGTTCATTTAACATGGTCCTAGCCATTTCTTGAGGGGAACTATTCTTTCTTCCAACAACTCCATTTTGTTATGGAGATCTGGATGCTGAAAAGTTGTGTTTTATTCCATGTTCATTGTAGAAATTATCAACATCTTTATTATTGAATTCTCTTCCTTGATAACTCTTGATATTTAAACACCATATCCTTTTTCATTTCGAAGTCAGGTTTATGAACATATTGCAAGCTTCATCTTTGGAGGCTATGAAGAGTACCTAGGTAAACCTAGAGTAGTCATCAATAATGACGAAAGCATATTGCTTTCCCCCTAGACTTTGTGTTCAAGTAGGGTTAAATAAATCTAAGTGGATAAGCTCTAAGGGCCTACTAGTGGAAATATGTTTGTTCTTCTTAAAGCTAGACTTAGTTTGCTTTCCTAGTTGACAAGCATCACATATTTTATCCATTGCAAATTTAGTGCTTGGTAGTCCTCTAACTAAGTTTCTTTTAACCAATTTTGATAGTAGGTCCATACTAGCGTGTCCTAGTCTTCTTGCTATAGCCAACTTGCTTCATTCATGGCTGCTAAGCATGTGATATCTTGAGATTTTAGATTTCAAAAATTTATGAAATACACGTTATCAACTCTTTTAGCGGTGAATAGAATAATATGTTGTTCTCTATTTGTCTTATTTGAAGATTATGTCAAATCCTTTGTCACTTAATTGGCTTATACTTAAAAGATTATGTTTCAACCCATCTACCAACAAAACATCATTAATAGTCAAAGAAGGTTTTTTTACCTATTTTTCCAATTCCAATGATTTTACCTTTAGCATTGTCGCCGAACGTGATGTATCCACCATCTTTTTACATTAGTGTGATGAATTTAGATTTATCTCCGGTTATATGCCTTGAACACCTATTGTCCAAGTACCATTTGTCTTTTGATGGGATTGCCCTAAAGCAAACCTACAAGAAGGGTTCAATGTGTTATTTTTAGGTGCCCAAGTCTTCTTAGGTCCTTTTATTTCAAATTTATTTTCTGACTTTCCATACTTTCTTGACCTTAATATTTTTTTTTTCTTTTTAATGGGCATTCAAATTTTATATGTCCCTTTTTCTTACACAAGAAGCACATAGTGTATTTATAGATATTTGTATAAGATGTGCTTGCATAATACTTTGATTCCTTTACAAAGTATCCCATATATAGATTCTTTTTCTTTTTTGTCCTCAACTCCATTATATCCAATTCCTTCTTTTTCTAATGACATTCTTTTTGGGTTTCAATCAACTTTCCAAAGTTCTTTTTTCCTTTTGTAAAATTGTAGATGATTTTATCCTTATCTCTATTTTACTTTTAAGGTATTTTATTTCTAACTCTTTCTTTCTTTCTCCATTTACTTGAAGAATTACCAAGTCTTGAGACATCTTGTTTATTTTCTTCATGAGTTCATCAATGTGTGTCCTTTTCTTTTTCAACTGATTTTGAAGTTTCTAGTTGATTTTTGAGTGTTTCATTTTGTTCTTTTAAAGTTATGTTTTTTTTTTCTTTTTTTTTTTTTTGTTACTTTTATAAACCTATTGTGTAATGCAAACAGATCAGCCTGAATTTCTCTATATGATGGCCTACTTTCACACAAGTCACTACTTGATTCATCACTAAATTCTTCAAATGAGCTAGAATAATAATTTACCTCAACATTTTTTGCCATGAAGCAGATGTTCGCTACTTCTTGATCACTTGATTCGTTCTCCGATTTACTTAAGCTTGTGTCATCTCATGTAGTAGCTTTCATAGACTTCTTCTTCTTCTTCTTTCTGAGTTGTGAACAATCAGGTTTAATATGTCCAAACTTTTTTCAATTGTAACATGTAGGAGGTTCATTCTTAGTTTCCTTTTTCCTTGTTTCTCCTTTTTCAGATTTTGAACCTCTAAACATTCTAGCGAATTTCTTATTTTTCTTGAAGAATTTTTTGAGTCTCCTAGTGAGCAATACTATTTCATCATCATTTAATTCATTATCATATTCTTCTTCACTAGAACTTTCTTTTGGAGCTTTAAGGGCTATTGATTTCTTTTTTTTTTTTTGTTATTTTCATAATTCCTTTCATTCATAGCCATATCATAGGTGATAAGTGATCCAATTAATTCATCTAGGGAGGTATTTTTAAGATTTCTTTCTTGCGTAATTGCTGTGGCTTTAGGTTCCCAAATTGGTGGAAGTCCTCTAAAGATTTGTCGGATCATCTCATATGTAGAGTAGTTTTTCCCTAAGGCATTGAGGGAGTTTATTATATTGGTGAACATAGTGTACATACTAGTGATAGTTTCATCTGGGTTCATCCTAAATGCTTCATATTCGCTAGTGAGCATATCAATTCTATTGTCCCTTATGTCAACCGTTTCTTCATAGGTTACTTCTAATTTATCCCATATTTCTTTGGCTAATTTTCATGCCATGACTCTATTTAATTCATTTATATCAAGGGTACAATACAATGCATTTATAGAACTTGAATTCATTTGCAACATCTTAAGATCATGTTCGTTCATCTCTTTTTCTTCTTTAGGTATTTCTTTACCATCCACATTTTTAGTAGGAATAAAGTCACTCATGTGTGATAACTCTCTATGCCTTCCAATCCATAGTTTGTAAATAGATTCTCATTCTTTGTTTCCAAAAGGTGTAGTTAACACCACAAAAATAGGAGGTCAAATTGAGGATTAACCCACGGCAAAGGGAGATATGCCTAGGCGTGCCATAGGGATCTTTGTGTAACTTCTAAGTTAAGATTTACTACAATTTCGCTCTGATAGGGGTGAATTGGAATTTAAAACTTTCTTTGAACTCTTTTATTAATTCTTTCTCAACTCTTCACACATGTATGGTTTTACTTTCAATCACAAATTTAGCCAAACATCAATTTAATTTTAAGTCTTTATGGATGAGTATATCAATTTCAATGCTTTGCAAGTTTCTCAATACTTATTTCAGCAAATTAAAAAAAAAAAAAACTCAATAATTCAATTCAATTAATCAAGATAAGCTTCACAATATGAAATACTAGAACAATTCCAGCAAGCTTCCAAGATTCAGTCTTTTGATATTGAGTTGTAGCTGATGAATGGCCTGTATAATGAACGTACTCCCTTAGAAGGTTTCTACAAGATTCAATCAACATACTCCCCTTTATTCAAGGTTTCCATAATTCCCAATCACAAAATAATTTCCACCGATTTAAATAAGCATCCACGTAGTTTATATGTGTTGAAATTTAAAAGAGAATAGGGAAGAGAGTGACATCGAGATTTTTACAAGGTTCGGCTATACCCGGATAGGTCCTCGCCTTAAGTACACCACCCAAGGATTTCACTATGCCACTCCTTTAACTGGGCAAAGTAAACCATTTACATACTCCTTGAACTAGGATAGAGCCTTCCTCTCCAACCGATACCCCACGCTTGGTAATCCAACGATTCAACAATCCTAAACCATAAAAAAAATAATAACCAAAACAAGAACATTTCTTGTGTACAAAGATCTGTCTCAAAATATAGTTGATTAGTACAGGTTAAAGAACAACTAATATACTTCAATTTAAAAAATCAATAAAGAATTGAATTGAATCTCAAAAATTTATCACCAAGATCTTCTTTCTTTTATTGAAAAATTCAGTATATGTACGCAAAGATCAGTGAGAATAGATCAACAAGACTCAGTAAAATCTCACCAAAGAGTGTGAGTGTTGACCTGATAGGTCACACCCAATTTTGATAATGACCAAAACTCTTGGTACTGGTGTTTGTATTGAGGCTTGCATGTAAGTTCACCTTACGCGTGTATTCGAACTGAAAGACATATCATGATGGCATACGGTGATCAAGTAGAAGAATGAAGATATTTGTGCTACATTTGTAATTATTTATTCATTTTTCTTCATTATGCGATGTAAAGTTAATTATGAACTATACATCAATGGCTTGTAATAATTTGCATCATGCATGATAGGTAGGTATTCTCAAATCAACCCTAATTAGACTTTAGATACCTACACATAGTACACTAAGTTCCCAACATCACTTAATACATCATGGGAGTTAATTGAAGCCAAATTGGAATTAAATGAAAAATTTTGTGAGTTGTCAAGCAACTAAGTCGACTAAACCATGGATGAGTCAACAAGTTGACCTATGTTCGGCATACCAAACCAAAATGTACAATTCTCCCACGGTTGACTGAACCTGTGTCAGGTTACTTCTCACCAACTCGGGGCGCCTGAACCTCAACATTTAAATCATGCTCAGGTGACCAAACTTGTGAGTTCCGTCAATCGAACTTCAGACCAGGCACCTGAACTACGATTTTTTGAGGAATCACTCGGTTCAGCAAACCAAACTACTTTTCAGGCGACCAAACCTCAAAAACACTTTTTTGTGTTGTTTCTGTTTGGGCATCCGAACCTTGGGCTAGGCACCCAAAAGCTCTTAGGTTGAATTAATTTTTTACCATAGTTAAAATGGTTAAATGGGGTTTATTTTCTTTAAACAAGTTTAAAACTTTTCTAATAATTTCCATTAGGTCCCCAACGGTTATAAATCTACCCTTGCTTGTATGTATTTGTTCAATTGCAAAAATTAGCAAGGATTAGCAAGATCATTTAGGCCAAAATTTTCTTAAATTCAAAAATCATTTTATAGCCTATACTACTCCCATACACTCATACACTCCATTTCCCTTGATCATTCAAGTGTTATGAGTATATTTAGTGTGCTTATGCTTTATTCTAATTTGCTCATACTCTTATTTTTTGTATTGATTGATTGATTTTTATTGAGAGTAAAGCATTAAGTTCTCCCATTGATTTTACTTGATAAATCTTGTGTGAGAAGACCTAGAGGCTTGTGGCTCTTCCATTGTCATTGCAAGTTACCTTAGCCTATACTTTTTGAGTGCAAAAATCATTTTCAAGTTTGCATTCAAACATCCCTTGTGCTTAGTATATTGAGAACATCTTGTTGAGGTTATTTGAATCATCTTGGTAGCATTTTATGAAACCTTGATCTGATATTATGATATTCAAATATTATGTTTCAAATCTTACTTTGATATACACTCTAGGTCTTGATTGAGTGTTTAGCACACATATTTAAGCACTGAGCATATTTACATATCATTCATGCTTGCATTATTTCTTGAGTTATACTGGTGTACATATCTACTTTTGAAGAAGCATATTTCCTTATACGCAAAATTTTATACGCATTTGTTGTATTCCAAGCGTGGGCCTAAAGAGGAAGACTAGTCCTTTGGAATAGTCTCAGATTGGCTTAGACCCAGTTAGGAAAGCCAGGCGCACCATCCTGGTAAGGTGTGGTTAGGTTGAGGTCAGCCCCACTAATTGACCTGGTTGTAAATGGTGCCGCTCCACCCGTTAAATGAGCCATAGTAGAATCCTTGTGCTGGTGTAGCCAAGGTGGGGATGTAGGCAATTTGGTCAAACCACAATAACATATTTGGTGTCAGTTTACTTTACATACTTTATTTTCTTCACCTTTATGTTTATGCTTTGATTAAATATCTTTTTGGGATTGAAATCTCTTAGATTGCCCCTAGGTTAGGTAATACCGATTGTTGGATTAGATAAACCTATGAGGTAATTTTTTAAAATTCCAATTCACCTCCCCTTTTGGGAATACACCAAAGCTAACAATTGGAATCAAAGCCTCATAACTTAGACTTAAATGTCATTTAGTAAAATATCATGATGACTCGTGTTAGTGCATCCCCTTCATATGAGGGAAGGTTGGTCACACACCCACCAGTATTTTGTGGTGAAAACTATGCTGTATTGAAATTTAGAATGACTGTATATGTGAAAGCTTTAAATTAGAGATTTTGGGAAGTCATTGATCAGGGTGATAGTGTGCCTGTTAAATCCATTGCTTGTGCTGATGTTCCTAAATCTGAATATGAGTTGGATGATAATGATAGGAACTTAGTGCAAGTAAATTTTGGTCCTATGAATACCTTACTACATGCTTTAGATTCTAATGTTTTATGTGAGATTATAGCGTGTAGCAGTGCTAAGGAGATCTGGGATGAACTTGAGAGGAGATATGGAGCATCCATACAAAATAAAGTGATCACTCTTTGTGACTCAAGCCCTGCAGATCTTAAAGGAAGTAACCAATGCTTTGTTGCTTTAACTAATAATGAGGTAATCTCTGCTCCTTCTATTTTAGTAGATAAATCTAGAAATAATATATGTGCTAATTTAAATAATATATTTAATTATGAATCATATGACAGTTTTGATGATGAAAGCATGCCAACTTATGAAGAATTGCAAATTGAATATGTTAGAATTCATAAGTTACTTGTTAAATCTAATAAGAAATATACTGTTTTGGAAAACAAGTATGAAGCATGCATAAAAGAATGTGAATCTAAAGTTCTTGGCAAAAGAGAAAATGACCTGAAAATCAAAAGATTAGTGAGCAAGAATGAATGATTAGAAAAGGAAATGACTATCTTGAAATCTAAAGTTTCTAACGATAATAATAAAGATCTTATGTTTGGTGAGCTTGAACAAAAAGCAAACAATATGACCAAAGAATTCACTATATTACAAGATGTTTGCAAAGGTCTTAAAAACTTGAAAAATGAAAGAGTTAGAAAAGAGAATAAAAGACCAAACTAAGATCGTCCACACATTCGCTAGAGGGAAGGGCAACTTTGATAAGTTGCTAGGATCGCAGAAGATGACCTTAGATAGGGAAGGTATATGATACAACGGAGTTAGAAATAGAAAGAAGAAAATTTTGTATATGGGGTAGTTTGTGAAAGAAGTCAAAAATTATGCTAGTACCTCCTTCGGTCCTTATACCAATACCTACTGTGTGTTGTGTAAAAAGAAGGGACATACCAAGTTCGATTATGCATTTAAAAGGAAAGGGGTTAAAATGAAACAAGTGTGGAGAGTGAAAGCAAAATTTGAACTCGACTCCTCTTGAACTGAATATGTTCCCTAGTGCCCATAAGGTAGGTTAGGAAGACTCTATAAACCCTAGGTCTCATACTTAAATCATAGGGGGTCTTTCCATATGAAAAATGGTCAAACAAAAAAATTTGACCAAGTTCGGGCTGTCGAACCCTAATGTTCTTTGGCACTTTGGGTGACCAAACTTGAAGTTTGACCAGCACATTGACCATCACTCGAGTGGCTGACCTTCACAGTTCATAATCGTTTGGGCTAATGAATATAGTTCAAGCTAACGAACACAGTTCGGGTAACCGAATATATTTTCGGATAACCGAATCTACATTTCAGTCGACCGAACTCTTCAGTTCAAAATGAGTTCGGGCTACCGAGCATTAGTAAACTAAAAAGGTGTTTGAACTTCAGCCAACTTAACAGACTCAGAGCCCTACATAATTATTGTAGTTCGAGTGACCGAATCTCTGTTCAGGCGCCTGAATCGCTCTGTATAAAAATATTCACCTGCAGAAAAAGCTTCATTTTCACTCCATCCTTGAGAGCTCCTCTAGTTTTCCTAACTTCTAGCCACTCCATTTTTAGCCTAGTGCCTTTTAGAAAAACTTCTTCCCACCATGTCTAAAGACCAAAGATGCGCTGCAGTAGGCATTGCGCTTAATCAATGGTTTCGTACACCTGAGAGACGGATCAAGTATGATAAAGTTTTCCGCCTCAAGGATCCCATCCTCGATAAGGTACTGGACATTGAATTTATGTAGACATATTTTAATAATATGTTAGACATGTTCAAATACTAGGGATGGTATGAATTTACAAGTTTCCAACCTAGGGGGATCTATCCCATACTCATCAAGCTATTCTATACCAACATTGGGCAAAACAACCAGGGCTGCTACTCCAGATTGTTCGAGACTGACATCCGTTTCTATGACGCATACCTGGTGGAGACGTTTGACATCCAGTGAGGCAACTTCGTTTGTCCTAATTCCACCTCATCCTAGATTAATAAGCAGGACTTTATAGTGGGCACTTTCGTCAACCTTATGATGTCACATCCTATTGTAAACCTCGCACACATACCTAGCTATAGGCCACTAACTTAGGAGGCAAATGTGGTACACCACATGATTTCGTATAATATATTGCTGAAGTCGGGATCTAGGGATCATGTGTCGTATTTGGATTGCTTCGTGATGTGGTGTCTATTCATGAGGAAGAAGTTAGTTTTCCTTATGTTGATCATTAGGTGGATGTTCGTAAAGACTGTAGGAAAAAGGATCATACTGTCATATGGAGGCATCCTATCCAGGCTATTTGTCAAAGAGAGAGTCATGAGAACTCTATATGCAATATTAAAGAAGATAAAGAGCACTGACGTTTTCTCCTCCACTACTATGCAATTAATGGGGTATGAGCTTGCAGGTAACATGTGGCTACCTACTATTCCTGAGAGAGGTCCAGGGGCTCAGGAGGTTCCACAGGAGCAGCCTCATGTGCCATCAAACGCCAAGATCATGGCGGCCATCACCAGTCTCACAGCATCATTTCAGGAGTTTAAGACCTCCATGACAGAGCAGGCATCCTCCTCCTTAGCCAGGCTTGATGGTTTCTATGGCGAGTTTACCGAGATCTAGTCCAATGTGCAAGCGAACTTTCATGTCCTTGGTGAGTGCTTGAGAGAGATGAATGATGAGGATATTGGGAAGGATCAAATGGAGATGAGTGTTGATGAGGATGACGATCATGATGATGGTGAGACTTAGAGGTGCACCATGGGGATCAACTGCTTTATATTCCATTTTTATCTGATCAGTCTTATGCTTTATTTACATACACTTACATTTGGTCTGTAATAATTAAAATAGCTTATTATTTTTCTTTTTTGGCTATACACACTCCCCACACACATACACAGATACATACAGATACTATCTTGTGGTGATTGCGATTTTTTATATATTTATATATATCTAATGGTATTTAGGCTTGCATTCTTTTTTTATTTATTTTTATACTTACATGATTATACTACTGAAATGCATCTTTGTGATGAAAGCCACCTGTATGGCTGATGCAGTGATTGTATATTGCCTGTTGGTAGATTTAGGTTCTTACATGCTTAAAACTTGTGAAATACTGTCTGTTTGAGAATCTTCTTGTGCGGGTGAATTTAGGAAATGTCCTATTTATAGACAGCATGTTGTCGGATCTTTAGTAGACATCTTCCCAAAAATATTGAAATGTTTTCTAAAATAAAAATGGATGTGCATGAAAAATCTATTTCTTTTTATTTTAAAATGTCTGCACTTAGTTCATTTTAATTTGAATCATCTGGAGATGCTTGTGCATACATATTTAAATGTTTTGAAATTGGCATGTTTTATGGGATGAATCACATTTTTAGACAAAATGATGCCGAAATTTTTCAAAATCACTACACATATCCTATATCTTTTATAAATGTTAAATGTTTTAAAAACCTAAGTTGTGGTTCTAAAATAAACCTTGCATTATGTTCAAGGTATAAATTTAAAGAAAATGCACATTCTTAGGGGGGAGCCATTTTACTTTAAAAACATACGGCTCTAAGAAAATGAAATGTATTCAGTATTATAATTCTACATCTTGTTGGAATACACTAACATTTGGTATCAATGTGTACATTTGAAAACTTTAACATTTGAAAACTCCCACATATCTTTTCTTGCTTTATATCTTGTGGGAATGCATATTTTTTCTGAAAAGTGGAAATAAAAGATGATTATGATAGATTAAATATTTAAATTCTTTTGAAAGGATGACTGAAAGCCAAATAAAAATTAATCTTCATCCTTGGATAATCATCACTTGGGGGAAAGTAGGCAAAATTGTAACAACTCATAATTGGTATCTATTGATGTCCTAAGTCTTGTATGCTGCATGAAATATGCTATATATTGTTTGTTGTAACTCAAAACAAGTCACTTAGATACAAAGTTATGTTGGGAATGCTCTATTTTAAAACGGAATGTTGTCGAATTTTTTGAGAAATCCTCCTAATATATTTTTTTTATCTAAATGATTTCTTTTGACTTTATGCTATATTTCTTAACCCTTTTTGTTGTTGCCAAAAGGGGGAGAAGAGGCAAAATTGGGTACAACAATGAACAATTTAAATTTAAATTGAGTACGTTGAGTTTTAATTCTTTTTATGCATATAGTCAGAGGGAGCCTTTCTTGGTTGTACCCACTTTGGCATAAAGTACTTATCATCATCATCAAAAAGAGGGAGATTTTTTACCTGATAGGTCACACCCAGTTTTGATAATGACAAATACTCTTGGTACTAGTGTTTGTACTGAGGCTTGCATGCAGGTTCACCTTATGCGTGTATTTGAACTGAAAGACATATCATGCTGGCATACGGTGCTCAAGCAGAAGAATGAAGATATTTGTGTTGTATTTGTAATTATTTATTCATTTTTCTTCATTCTGGGATGTGAAGTTAATTATGGATTGTATACCAATGGCTTGTAATAATTTGTATCATGCATGATAGGTAGGTATGCTTAAATCGACCCTAGTTGGACTTTAGGTACCTACACATAGTGCACTAAGTCTCCAACATCACTTAATATATCAGGGGAGTTAACTAAAGCAAAATTGGAATTACATGAAAAATTTTGTGAGTGGTCGAGCGACCAAACCTAGCAGTTCAAATTGCCTCGATCGACCGAACCGTGGATGGGCCAACAAGTTGACCTATGTTTGGAAGACTGAACCAAAATGTACACATCTTCCACGATCGACCAGACCTGTGTTAGGCTATTTTTCACCAACCTGGGCACCCGAACATCAACGCTCAAATCATGCTTAGGCGAACAAACGTGTGAGCTCAGTCAATCGAACTTCAAATCGAGCACCTGAACTGCAATTTTTTAAGGAATCACTTGGTTCAGCAAACCAAACTACTTTTCAAGCGATTGAACCTCGAAAACACCTTTTTGTGTTGTATCTGTTCGGGCACCCGAACCTTGGATCGGGCATCCAAAAGCTCTCGAGTTGAATCAATTTTTACCGTAGTTAAAATGGTTAAATGGGGTTATTTTCTTTAAACATGTTTGAAACTTTTCTAATAATTCCCATTAGGTCCCCAACGGTCATAAATCTGCCCTTGCCTATATATACTTGTTCATTTCGAAAAATTCACAAGGATTTGCAAGATTAAGGCCAAAATTCTCTCAAATTCAAAAATCATTTTATAGCATATACTACTCCTATACACTTATACACTCCATTTTCCTTGATCATTCATGTGTTGTGAGTATATTTAGTGTGCTTGTGCTTCATTCTAATTTGCTCATACTCTCATTTGTTGTATTGATTGATTGATTTTTATTGAGAGTAAAGCATTAAGTTCTCCCATTGATTTTACTTGATAAATCTTGTGTGAGAAAACTTAGAGGCTTATGGTTCTTGCATTGTCATTGCAAGTTACCTTAGCCTATACTTTTTGTGTGCAAAAATCATTTTCAAGCCTTCATTCAAACATCCCTTGTAGTTAGTATATTGAGAACATCTTGTTAAGGTTATTTGAATCATCATGCTAGCATTTTTTGAAACCTTGATCTAATATTGTGATATTCAAATATTGTGTTTCAAATCTTGCTTTGATATACACTCTGGATCTTGATTGATTATTCTTACTTGATTGAGTATTTAGCACACATATTTAAGCACTAAGCATATTTACATATCATTCGTGCTTGCATTATTTACATATCTGCTTTTGAAGAAGCATATTTCCTTGTACACAAAATTTTATACACATTCGTTGTATTCAAGGCGTGAGCCTGAAGAGGGAGACTAACCCTGTGGAATAGTCCCGAATTGGATTAGACCCAGTTAGAAAAGTTAGGTGCACCATCTTAGTAAGGTGTGGTTATGTTGAGGTCAGCCCCGCTAATTGACCTGGTTGTAAAAGGTGCTGCTCCACCCTTTAAGTGAGCCATAGTGGAATCCTTGTGCTGGTATAGCCAAGGCGGGGACGTAGGTAATTTGGCCAAACCCCGATAACATATCTATTGTTAGTTTACTGTTCGCACTTTATTTTCTACACTTGTATGTTTATGCTTTGATTAAATATCTGTTTGGGATTGAAATCGCTTAGACTGCCCCTAGGTTGGGTAATACTGATAGTTGGATTAGATAAACCTAGGAGGTAATTTTTTAAATTTCCAATTCACCCCCCTCTTGGGATTACACCAAAGCTAACAGTGAGTAAGAAAACTTTTAAAGAGTTTTGGCCATAAGGCTTGATTGCTAAATGTAATTCTTGATTGTATGTGGTTGTATAAAATCTTTTGGTTTTTCATGTATTTATAGAGTTAAAAAGGTTATATTTCGTGTTCCTCAAGTTTCTTTGAGTGTTTCCTAAGTTTTTACAAAGATTGGGGGTCCAAGAAAGCTAATTTAGAAACTTTTCTTCATTGTTTAAAAATAACCATTATGAAGTTCAGTCGACTAGACTTATCGGGACCAGTCGCCTAAACTTTGATTTTCAGCGAAATATCAAAGTTAGAATGGAGTCAATCTCCTAGACTCCTAGGTCAATTGGCTGGGTCTATTCTGTCTTCTCAAATTAATTTAGCATAAATGTCAGTCGCCTAACTAGAATGGGTTAGTCTCCTGGACAGGCAAAAACTCATGCTTTTATATTATTTGTTTCCAAAAAATTTTGTGAGCTTTTACATGCCAAATTACTTTGAGTCTTTTGAAGATATTTTTCAAGGGTTTTCAAAATTTGGTCTCTAAGTCAATAATTAATCCTAATAAGCTTCAAAATCCATATTGACTTTTAATTGAAGTAGATATATAAGACTTTAAGACTTAAAAACAATCCAAACGCGAAGTCTTCATGTATGTCTTTCTTTCAGTCCATCATGACCTTGAGCTTCAATTTTCTTTAAGATTGCATCAATTTTGTTTATCTTTGAATAATTAAGCTTTCATCTAATCATTGCTTTGGAATGTAGACTTTCAATAAAGGCTTGTGATCACCTTGATCTTAAACTTTTATGCTTGTTTCCTGAAACATCATCACTTTAACAAAAACATGTTAAATTCCCTTGATTTGTTATCATTAAAATAAGATTTGTAAGTCTTGTTAGGCCAACATGAGAGATGAAGGTTTAAATGATCTTTGATTCAAAATAACTATAATATTTACTAAGTATGTATCAAAAATCTAAACACCTAGTTATCTCCAAAAGTATTTCTCAGATATGTAGTATCAGAGATATAGAGATTAGTTTAACAAAGATTTTGCACTCCCCACAAACTAAGCCCTTGAATCTTGCAAAGTCCCACAAGCTATGAAGAGATTTCCTAACAATATTTACCAAAGAAATAAAATGGGAAATACTCAAAGCACATTCTCAAAAAGGTATTTAAAATCAAATGAATGAGAGAGTGCAAGCTTTAGAGAAACGTGATAAATATTCCCACAAGAATGAATATCAATCACTCTTCACTTTGCAATGAATTTTCAAATGAAGAGGATGAAATTAGTGCTCTCCTCTAAGAATGATTTTAGCAAGAAAGAATGAAGGAGAGAGTATATAATATGCTTGACTATGAAAGTGAGTAAGCAATAATAGCACAAAAAATTTAGAGAGGATTTTTGCCAATAAAGATTCCTAATTATGCTTACAAATGGGCTATTTATAGACTTTCCAAGACTTTTGACTGTTAAGGACATAAAGGGGATTTTAGAAAATGCTTAATTAAAATTTAACCCGAATTAGTGCAGTAAAAATTCGGGAACCCAAAAGGTTCGGTTAGCTTGCACAAGCGCCGATCGGTTGACCTCACACAAGAATTTGAAATGTATTTAGGAGTTTGGTTGGTCGTAAAAGGTGTCAGTCGGATGGCCAAGGTGATTTCCAAAACTACGTGAGTGCAGTTGGTTGTTGTAAGCGGCAGTCTATCGAGTGAATAGTGTCAGTCAGCTGAACACTCTTGAGGCACAAAGGCTAGTTGGTTAAGGAGATAGAACTCAGTCCACAAATGAAGGTCGGTCTGCTGATCTTATCCCTTGTTAAAATGATCAGTTGGCTGAGTCAATATAATATTGCTCAAATAATGGCTGGTCGACTGATGAGATTTGAGCACACAAGGCTCGGTCGACCGAGGCTCTTTAAAATTAAATATTTTCCCCTATTTTGTCCTTAATCTTTTTCAACTTTGTGTGAATAAATTATGGCATTCTAATTTGAAGGGTTTTGGATCCTTTGGTTGGTCCATGGTCTTTGAGCATTAAATCCTATCATGCTTGCAATGCATTATTACAGACCATGTAATTACATACCAAACTGAAATGTAAATTACAATACATAATAGAATGTCTTTAATTTTTTCTCTTCATATTGCCATGCTATATGCCAAGTGAAGTGATATTTCCATTCCTCATGGCTTCTACTTGTACCTTACCATCCATGCATGCTAAATGACATGATCATGTTCAAATGTTCAATGCATAGGTAAAATACTTTGTTTTTGCCAAAATCAAAACGGGATAGGACTCATAAAGTCAACATTCTCCCCCTTTTTGATGATGACAAATACAACGAGCAAAAATGGGTATAGCCTTAACAGGCTTCCCCTAAGAATATGCATTAAAAAAAACTTGACGTTGTAATCCAAGCATATGGGAAAGGAAGACATAAAACAATCAATCATGCATTTAATTTTTGGCAGTCAGTATAGCTCAAATATCATGTTGTTGTCCTTTCCATTTTTGCTAAGTTATTTCTCCCCCTTTTGGCATCAGCAAAAGGGTTAAGGTAAAAAGAATGATCATTTAAAAGAACCTTGAGGAGTGAAATTTTATGTATATAAAAATATACCTATTTTGAAGAAAATTTGTCATTTGTGCACAAAACGGTATTTCAAACAACATCCAATGCCTTAGTTATTTAATAGCATGCATTCATCAAATCTGCAGCATTCTTGCAGAGGACATTCCATACAAGCATGCAAGCATTCAGTATAGACCAAGGCAGTTCATGCAAGTAAACTACATCAAATATCCATAACAAGTTTAAGCATGCAATTGCATATGGATAGTAATTACATTCCTTCACAAGGCATAAAGTATATAAGTGTAAGACAATATTGTCAGAGTGCTTATTTTTCAGAGCCGTAGTATTTTAAGTTAAGTTGGTCCCCCACAGTTTATGCACTTCATCACATCTCTAAGCAACTTTTCTACTATGCATTAGGCCTAATTCACGTCTAATTTCAATAAATCTGTCCTCCTAAAGAGGTTTTGTGAAAATGTAGACCCATTCTTCATTAGTGCACACGAATTCAAGTGCCACATCCCCCTTTTGCACATGGTAATGAATAAAATGATATCTAATTTCAATGTGCACAGTTCGTGAGTCTGAGATGGGGTTCTTTAAGATATTTATTACACAAGTATTATCATATTTTATGGGTACTGTGTCATAGTGCAATCCATAGTCCATGAGTTGTTGCTTCATGTATAGCGTTTGAGCACAACTACTCCTAGCCGCTATGTATTTAGCCTCGGCTGTAGGCAGTGCCACTGAGTTTTTTTTCTTGGAGAACCTAGAAACCAGAGATTGTCATAAGTAATGACAAGTGCCACTTGTACTTTTTCTATCCACTTTACTACCGGCAAAGTCAACATCAGAGTAACTAACAATCTCAAAAGAGATGTGCTTAGGATACCATAATCCTAATTCAATAGTCCCAATAAGGTACTAAGTATCCTTTTGATTGCTAATAAGTGAGACTCTTTAGGTGTAGCCTAAAATCTCGCACACATGCATATGCTAAACATAATATCAGACCCTCTAACAGGCAAGTACAATAGGCTACCAATCATCCCACAGTAAAGCTTAACATCTATCGGTATTCCTTACTCATGTTTATCTAATTTTGTGGAAGAGTTCATAGGTGTTCCTAAAATTTTCCCATCTTCCATGTTAAATTTCTTGAGCAAGTCTCTAACTTATTTTTACTAGCATATGAACGTTCCATGTTTGGCCTATTTAATTTGAAGACCTAGGAAGAAATTAAGTTCACCCATCATGCTCATTTCGAACTCATTTTGCATGCAACGGGCAAATTCATTACACAATTTTTTGTTTGTAGCTCCAAAAATGATGTCATCAACGTAAATTTGCACAAGGAGCATAAGATCATTTTTAGACTCAATAAAGAGAGTTGTGTCAATCTTCCCTATGGTAAATCCATTATCTAGTAGAAAACTACTTAACCTTTCATACCAAGCTCTAGGAGCCTGCTTTATTCTATACAAGGCTTTAGTTAGTCTATAAACATTTATGATTTTTGAACCCTAGAGGTTGTTCTACATATACCTCTTCACTTGTGTAGCGATTTAAAAATGTGTTTTTAACATCCATTTGATACAATTTAAAGTCCTTAAAAGTAGCATATGCTAACAACATTCAAATGACTTCCATCCAAACCACAGGAGCTTATGTTTCATCAAAGTCTATCCCCTCTTCTTGGTTGTAACTTTGAGCAACTAATCTCGCTATTTTTCTTTTTTCTAATTACAATCCCATTTTCATCTTTCTTGTTTCTATAGACCCATTTGGTTCCTATAAAGGTGTGATTGTCAAGTCAAGGAGCTAGGGTCTAGAATTTGTTTCTCTCAAATTGATTTAGTTCTTCCTGCATGGACATTACCCATGATTCATCTTCTATGGCTTCATTTACATTTTTAGGTTCCTCTTGAGACAAGAATGCAATGTGGCTAACTAAATTTCTTAGGGATGAACGTGTGGCAACTCCAAGTGAGGGTTCACCTAAGATTTGATCCATGGGATGATTTCTTACAAATTTCCATTCTTTGGGTAGTTCGTGAACCTCACTCTCTTCCTGATTATCTTGAACATGTGTTTCATTAATTTCTATGCACTTTTTAGTGTTGTTTTCAATGGATAGTTTCTCTAATCCCCTACTTATTTGAATATCATCCTCATCAGACCTTTTAGTGAAGGGATTGGAGTCATCAAATAAGACTACATGGATGGATTCAATAACTATTAATATCTTTTTTATTAAACACTGTGTAGGCTTCACTATAAAGTGAATAACCTAGAAAGGTTCCCTTATCAGATTTTGCGTCAAATTTACCTAAGTGTTCAATATCCCTAAGCACAAAGCATTAAAGTCAATGACATGAAAATAGGAAATGTTTGGTCTATGACCATTCCATAATTCGTAGGGAGTTTTGTTAAAAGAGGGCCTGATCAATACTCTGTTCACTAGGAAGCAAACAGTGCTCACTTCTTCGACCTAGAAATATTTGGGTAATTTATGTTCATTTAGCATTGTTTTACCCATTTCTTGCAGGACCTATTCTTTCTTTCAACCACACCATTATGTGGTGGAGTTCTAGGTGCTGAGAAATTGTAAGATATTCTATGTGTGTCACAGTAGTCCTCTACATCTTTATTTTTAAATTCTGTTCCCCTATCACTTGGGATGTGTGTTATTTTATAGACTTTTTTATTCTAAATCTTTCTACACAGTCTAGTAAATTGTTCACATGTTTCATCTTTATATGCAAGAAAATTTACCCATGTGAATCTAGAATAATCATCCACAATTACAAATGCATATGATTTCCCTCTTAGACTCTGAACTTGATTAGGAGGAAATAAGTCTAAGTGGAGCATTTGAAGTGGCCTAGTAGTAGAGATGATTTTCTTTTTCTTAAAACTAGATTTTGTTTGCTTGCCCAATTGACATGCATCACAAATTTTATCTTTCACAAACTGTGTTTTTGGTAACCTTTTAAATAATTATTTTTTGACTAGCTTTGATAGTAAATCCATACTAGCATCCCCTAGTCTCCTATGCTAAAGCCAACTAGCCTCATTTATGGTAGAAAAACATGTCACATGCTGAGAGGCTAAATTATCAAAACTAGTTGTATAGACATTTTCAAATCGTTCAGCAGTAAAGAACACTTTATTTTTAGATGTGTTTTCAACAATGCATTTATCATGCTCAAACGATACCCTATATCCCCTATCATATAATTGACTTATGTTCAATAGATTGTGTTTCAAACCATCAACAAGCAATACATTATCTATCACAAGGGAAGGTTCCTTACCTATCTTATCGATGCCAATGATTTTGCCCTTTGTGTTATCCCTAAAGGCCACAAATCCTCCATCTTTGGGTGTAATAGATGCGAACTTAGCCTTCTCGCTCGTCATATGTCATGAGCAGCCACTATCCATGTACCACTTGCCCGTGGTAGAGGACGATCTCAAGCACACCTGCAATAAAAGATCAAGTAACTGATTTTGGTACCCAAATTTTCTTGGGTCCATAGGAGTTAGTGCCTTAATTTTTTTAACTTGCCAGACCATTTTAATTTTAACATCCCTATTCTTAAATGGGCAATCATATTTTATATGGTCTTTCTTTTTACATTTATAACAAGTGATATGCCTATAGGAGTCTTTAGATGGGATAAATGATTTTGATTCTTTTACAAAGTATCCCACATACATATTTTTCTGCCTTTTATTTTCCATCCCATTAAATCCAAGGCCTTCTTTGTCAAGAGAGTTTCTTTCGGCCCCAAGGAGTTTTTCAAAATTATTTTGGCCCTCCATGATTTTATAAATGATTTTGGAGCAATCCTCCAATTTTATTTCAAGACAATCAATTTTTAAATCTTTATCCTCTAGTGGAGCAGAGTGAGAATTTTTTTCTATTTCAAAAAGTTTTAACCAATTTTTACATTTATTTTCCAAATCATTATTTTTCTTAGTCATTTTTTCGAGCAATTTACAAACACAAATATACTCAAGGTTGCAGTTCTTTATATGTAGGCAAGCTGTTATCATTAGAATCATCACTAGAATAATAAGATAATAAAGAGATGATGATACCTCGTGGTCACTATGCACCATTAAAAACAAGTTTGCAACCTCAGTGTCTGATTATGCGCTAAAACTGCGTAATTAGGCATCTTAATCTGGGCATTATGGCTTTTATTTTTTATTAAATTTCTAATTATGTCCAAAATTTTAGGAAAGTGACTTATTTGTCATTTTTTTCAGTTTTATTGGACAATTTATGATATTTTGGTAATTTTTTATCACAGAAAAATTCCCGAGAATCAAGACCAGTACCTATTCGTAATTTGTACATAACTTTACCATCCGAGCTTCGGTTGAGAGGATTCAATATTTTTGGAAAAGAGGAAAGGATTATCTACAACTTCTGTGTTTTACGTTTCGCGAGAAACGGGCTCTAGGAAGGTCAAACTTGGTTATGAATGCAAAGAACAAAAATGAAGAAATATATATATATATATTAAAAACAATTGATGTGACCCGGCCATATGGGCCGAGTCGGGTCAAGTAGATAGGTCTTAAAAATGGGTCCAGGGCAACTCTCCTCTCCCTTTATAATCCTCCCTTTTCCCTTGCGCACTGGTAGCTCGACGGGCTCCCTTCTCTCCTTCTCCCTTCTTCCTCTTCCCTCTCTCTTTCTCTTTTCTTTTTTCTCTATTCTCTGTTCTCCTTCCCTTTATCCTTCTCTCCCTCTGTTTCGGTCTCTCCCTCTCCCTATTTTTTCCACCAGCCGAGGCACTCTGCAACTCCCTCCGGTAACCACTCCAGCCGTGTACCAGCAGCCGCAAGCCACCACCTCTGAGAGCCTCCTCTACGAGCAGCAGCCTTCTCCTGCTGTAGCTGCAATAGCAGCTCGAGCCACCACACCATTACCTACAGCACAACAACAACCAGTCGCAGCCAACACCAAGCATCCAGCAACAACAACCTCTCTCTCTCTCTCTCTCTCTCTTTTCTTATCTCTTTCTTCTCTTTCTTTTATGTTATGTTAATTGTTTTTTTTTATATACTAAATTTTATTGAAGAACTTAGTTATTTAGTTTTGTTCTCTCCATCTTTCTTTCTCTTACTTTGTTTTTTTATTTGTTATTTAATTAGATGCTCATATTGATATAAGTTTAGTTTTTAGTATTTAATTTCTTTTATTGAAGTTATTTCTTTACTCAAATTAAGTTCGAGTAGATTCTAAAAAAAAAAAAGAATAAAATACAAAAAGAAAAAAAAATCATTTCTATAAAATCATTTGTCTTTTTTCTTTTAAAGTTTGATTTTTAGTTGAAGCCTGATTTAGTTTAGGGTCCCTTTCATTAAAGTTCATATTTTGTGTGTTTTAATTACGTGTTTTAAAGTTACCATTTTTAGTTGATGCATGTTTCAATTCTTGTTCAGTTGTTAACGTAGGATTGTCGTTCTCATTGTTTAATTCAGTGCATGCTAGGATAGGCTCTTAATTCGTGTGTTCATTTAATTTATTGAAGGAAGTCTCAAATAATCTTGAAATCTCGAATCTGAACTGAGTTCAGTACATTTTTATTTTCGATTGGACGAACGTAAAATTTGAGATTAAAACGCATTCCCTGAGGAGACGATCTAACCTTTAGGCTGAATATTACACGACGTAACTCCTATACTTGGGATAGCTTCCGAGCTACTCATTTTTTGAGTGAGTCAATTTTTTGGTGCCGTTGCCGGGGAATGTCAGTTTTAGTCTCAAATTAGCATTTTTTCCGTCATTTTAATTCGATTTATGAAAAAGAAAAAAAAAAAAAGGAGAAAACAAAAAATAGAAAAAAAAAATTGAGTTTTGAAAAAAAAATAATAAACACATAAATATGGCTGCACCTGCACCGCGCACGATAATGGACTTTTTGCAACTTGAATACGCCACTGCATCCTCTTTTACTTTGCCTAATGAAGAACTTGATTTCATGAGGCAGTGCGGGAGGAAGTCAATGTTACCTCAGTTCTACGGGAGGAAATCTGAGTGCCCTTATCAGCACCTGTCAGAGTTCGAGTTGACTTGCAATATTTTTTTTCTCTTATGCTAGAACTGATGAATCTACTAGACTATATTTATTTCTTGGCTCTTTGAAGGATAGAGCGCAGATGTGGTTTAATTCTTTGAGACCTCACTCTATCACTAATTGGGCTGATATGGTGCGTGAATTTCTGCATGCGTTTTGTCCCTCAGAGAAAACTCAATTTTTGCAGGAACAGATTCTTAATTTTGTGCAACAGGATGACAAGACATTTCGGGCTTGCAGGGAGCGATTTAAGGATCTGCTAAGTACTTGCCCACATCACCGGTTTGACTCATGGAGGTTAGCTGATTATTTTTATACTGCTCTTACCCGTGATTGCAAGCATTTTTTCCGTACCATGTGCAATGAAGAACTCTTCAGCAAAGATCTAGATCAGGTATTATCATTCTTCGATTACCTAGTTGAAAATGTCCCATAGTGGAACACATGATACACTCAAGCACCCATGACTGCACACCCTATCGACACAATCAGTGGTGGAGATGTATACGAACCACCGAACTACCCAGATATTCCTCCGCCTTAATACTAGCCACAACAAATCCCTTAGAGCTATACGCCGTCAGAATTTCTTGAGGATAGCATAACACAAATGGTGAACATGCTCCAGCAGTTCATGCAAACTCAATTCAATCATCATAATGAATTGCGGGACACCATTAATGTAATAAGCATGCAGTTGGACATTTTAGAACAAGAGGAATCACTTGTGGAACATCACACCAGTCCTCAAGAGTACCATCAACCACAACAACAAATGCACGATCTCCTCTTTGAGATAGTAGAGGCCACCATCACTTTGAGAAGCGAGAAAGAAGTTCCCCAATCTGAAATGCTCATCGCTAGACAACCAGTTGTCCCAACACCAAAAGTTATGGCTGAACCAGAAGAGGTCAAAGAAAAATCAGAGGAAACGGGCCTAGAAGTGAAGCAGTTAGTTAATAAGGAGACTGATACCAATAAGGAGTACCAACCTGTGGTCCCTCACTCTCAAAATCTAGAAACCGTTGAACCGTCACTCCCGCTTGAATTAGATGTCAAGAAGCCCAATGTAGAGGTGGACCCCTGCAGTGGTAAGATGAGATGTACACTTGATAGAGAGGGTGACCATTCTGGTGAGAATCTAATTTTCAAGGAACCAGGTAAAACCTTCAATGTTAATGCTTCTGATAAATTACAGGTAATTGCTCCCATAACTTCCCATCACACGTTAGTTCGTAAAGAAGTAAATTTCCTAGACATGATGTTGAATAAAGACCCTTTCTTGTCAACACACGAGGGTCGACCTGCACACATATTGTTTGGTATATTGACGTGTATTCATTCATTTAAGGTTGATTTTCGTGCAGGTATGAAGACTGATCCACTATGGCGGCTCAAATTTGAAGACCCTCTAGTGCAATTTATAGACCTACAGCCACCAAACAAAATTCCTCCTGAGCCTCCGCTAAACAATTGTGATGTTTTTATTTTCTTTATTTTCTTTTTATATTATCCTATTTTATTTTTAGTTAGTTTTCAGGTCCATTTTCTCGTAGTTCGATTTTTGTTTTCCATTATTTTGCCACTCAAGTACGCCCTACTTTTTCCGTGCACTGTTTTTTCTATTTCCCATATGCTTTCACATTGAGGACAATGTTCCACTTTAGTTGAGGGGGTGAGCATTTGCATGTGACACTATCCACGTATACATACTGGGTTTTATATTATTAAAAAAGAAAGAAAAAAAATTCAAAAAGAAAGAGAGAAAGAAAGAAAGAGCACTGAGGAATTACACTGCATTATGTCATGTTTAACACTGACTATACCCTTCACATACTTGCGTATGACTTAAGAATGACACACTTGAGTCAATCATGCGTAGTTTCTCTTTATATGATTTTATGACTTCATGAAGAATTGATTGGTAGTACACTCATGTTAATCTGGCTATATAATTTCTTGTATTTACATGGCATCTCACGAGGCTGAATAAACACATTCACATGATTCATTGCACTTAGGGTTTCCTGTGAGCACTGAGAGAACACCTATGGCGACTATGACACCTTGTGAGATATCCTTGAGCTATTTATCATCCTTTTGAGCGTTAACATCAATTCAGAATTCACAGAACTCAATTCTCTTTTCCTGGATGATTCCTCATACACTAGTCTTTGTCTTTAATTTGCTAGCTTAGAGGTGACACCTAGTGGGGAGATAGAAACCTAAGACTTGTAGCTTACTCAATATGTGAAGGTTGAGCCACCCCTAGAGATAGACCTAGTTCATAGACCACTATTCAAGCTTAATTTTCATTGATGGTATGAAGATGACAAAAGAAGTGTAAAGATTGTCCCTAATTGCTCAAGAAAAGGCAGAAAATGAAGAATGAGCAAAAGAAAGAACAAGAAATAAACATGCACATGCAATGAAATGCTAATGCCGGCTCCACATAAATATTACGAAAAAGTCAAGGACACGACACATATTTTCCATGTATGAAGACTCTTCATTCGATTAATGCTTCAGATGTATTCACGACAAGTTTGTGAATAAGTTGATCTAGGGTGGTCTCGGATGGATATGGTGAGTAGGTGAGAAGATGCTAGGGTGAAGGACCCGACACCTCATAGATAGGTTAGATCCTTTCTAGACTAGTCCACTCCATATACTTAGCGTTCGTTCCTTTAAATATGTGTGATGTTTGATCGCGATACTCCTCCTCACATATGACGAGTGGACCCATTTTCTTCGAGTGTTCTTGAGGGTATCCCAGTTAGGCCGAGTCAAAGCGACCGTTATGTAGGTGTCCACAGGTACCCTTAGTGTACTGAGTCACACACATCACACACACCTCAAGAGTCCACCTGTTTATTCTCGAACTTATACGACCGCATTAACATTGAATTGTTCCGCCAGTTAACTTCATGTGAGTATATTGTTCTCAAATGACACATAAACAATGAAACTTGCATGAGTGACGTGCTTCGAAGTTGTGTGCATTGAATATGAATAAGTTTGTGTGAAATTCAGTTATACTCTTGTGTGTGAATGGTATGGTTGCGTCACATGTGCATCAATTTCATGTTCACTGGAGTTCGTAGTTATGGGCACTACCCTGAAATTTATTCACGTCATTTTCTAGAGACTAGCAAAACATTAATTGGGGGGTGTGATTACGCGCTAAAACTGCGTAATTAGACATCTTAATCCGGGCATTATGGCTTTTATTTTTTATTTAATGTCTAATTACATCCAAAATTTTAGCAAAGTGCCTTATTTATCATTTTTGAGTTTTATTGGACAATTTATGAATTTTTGGTAATTTTTTATCACATAAAAATTCTCGAGAATCAAAACCGGTACCTGTTCGTAATTCGCACATACCTTTTCCTTCCGAGCCCTGATCGAGACAGTTCAAATTTTTGTAGAAAGAGGAAAGGATTATCTACAACTTTCATGTTTTTAGTTTTGCAAGAAACGGGCTCTAGGAAGGTCAAACTTGGCTATAAATGCAGAGAAAAATAATGAAGAAAAAAAAGAAAAAATATATATATATTAAAAACAATTGATGTGACCCGACCATGTAGGCCGGGTCGGGTCAAGTAGCTGGGTCTTCGAAACGGGTCTAGGGCAACTCTCCTCTCCCTTTATAATCCTCCCTCTTCCCCTGCACACAGGCAGCCCTGCCGGCTCCTTTCTGCCCTTCTCCCTTCTTCTCCTTCCCTCTCTCTTTCTTTTTTCTTTTTTCTTTGTTCTCTGTTCTCCTTCCTTTTATCCTTCTCTCCCTCTATTTAGTCTCTCCCTCTCCCTATTTTTCCACCAGGCGAGGCACTCTGCAACTCCCTCCAACAACCACTCCAGCCGTGTACTAGCAGCCGCAAGCCACCACCTTTGAGAGCCTCCTCCACCAAAAGCAGCCTTCTCCAGCTGTAGCTGCAACAGTAGCTCGAGCCACCACACCATTACCTACAGCAGAGCAACAACCAGTCACATCCAACACCAAGCATCCAGCAACAACAACCTCTCTCTCTCTCTCTCTCTCTCTCTCTCTCTCTCTTCTTATCTCTTTCTTCTCTTTCTTTTATGTTATGTTAATTGTTTTTTTTTTTATCTACTGAATTTTATTGAAGAACTTAGTTATTTAGTTTTGTTCTCTCCATCTTTCTTTCTATTACTTTGTTTTTTTATTTTTTATTTAATTAGATGCTCATATTGATATAAGTTTTGTTTTTAGTATTTAATTTCTTTTATTGAAGTTATTTCTTTGCTCAAATTAAGTCCAGGTTGATTCTAAAAAAAAAAAAAAAATACAAAAAGAAAAAAAAATTATTTTTATTAGATCATTTGTCTTTTTTTCTTTTAAAGTTTGACCCTTGGTTGAAGCTTGATTTAGTTTAGGGTCCCTTTCATTAAAGTTCGTATTTTGTGTGTTTTAATTACGTGTTTTAAAGTTACCATTTTTAGTTGATGCATGTTTCAATTCTTGTTCAGTTGTTAATGTAGGATTGTCGTTCTCATTGTTTAATTCAGTGCATGCTAGGATAGGCTCTTAATTCGTGTGTTCATTTAATTTATTGAAGGAAGTCTCAAATAATCTTGAAATCTTGAATCTAAACTGAGTTCAGTATATTTTTATTTTCAATTGGACAAACGTAAAATTTGAGATTAAAATGCATTCTCTGAGGATACGATCTAGCCTTTGGGCTGAATATTACACGACGTAACTCCTATACTTGGGATAGATTCCAAGCTACTCATTTTTTGAGTGAGTTAGTGTCGCTAGATTCAGTTTCTGAGTCGCGGGTACACTGTTTATCCGAAGATGCATCAACTTTCATGGCCCTTTTCTTCTTTTTTGAATCCCTTTTTAGTTGTGGGCGTTCAGGTTTGTTATGCCTGACTTTGTTACAGTTATAGCAAATGATAGGATCTGATTTTTCCTTTTTCCTGCTCGACTCTCCCTTTTTAGATTTTAAGTTATGGAATTTTCTGGACGTTCTCCCATTCTTTCTAAAGAATCCACAGAACGTCTTGGTAATTAGTGCCATGTACTCATCTGGCTCCTCATCATTGTCCTCACTTGAGCAATATGTAGAAGCTTTAAGAGCTATCATTTTCTTTCCTCTATTGTGCTCACTCATTCTCTCACTTATAGCCATTTCATACTTGATGAGTGACCCTATAAGTTTATCCACTGTCATAGCTTTCAAATTTCTTCCTTTGGCTATGGCGGTAGCCTTAGCTTCCCATATTGGTGGAAGACCCCTAAGTATTTTCCTAATCATTTCATAAGTAAGGTAAGTCTTTCCAAGTGCATGTAATGAATTAGTGATGTGTGTGAATCAAGTGTACATGCTTTGTATGGATTCACCAAAGTTAATCCAAAATGCCTCATATTCACTAGTTAACATGTCAATTCTACTATCTTTTACATCTTTAGTGCCCTCATATGTAACTTCTAATTTATCCCATATTTCTTTAGCTGAGGTGCATGCCATGATCTTATTAAATTTATTAACATCAAGAGCATAGTATAAAAGATTCATGGCAGTAGCATTTACTTGAGTTGCTTTCATGTCATCATCTGTATATTTGTCTTCAGTCTTAGGTACAATCTCTTTTTCTACTATTTTCATAGGGACAATCTCCTTTGGAAACAACCCTCCGCACCCTCCAATCAGTATTTTGAAGAAAAATACGCATTCTTTGTTTCCAGTAGGTGTAATTAACACCATAAAAAATAGGATGTCGTGTGGAAGAGTGTCCCTCCACAAATGGGGTTAGATCAACATGAGCCATTGCGATCTTTTTACAAAAATGTTTAAGTCTGCGCAATGAGGCTCTGATAGCAATTGATGTAATTGGTGTAAACCCAAAAGGGGGGTGAATTGGATATTTAAAAATTTTAGATGAAGTCTAGTCAAATTCTATCCACAACCAGTGTAATTCGACTTAGGGTCTTTTCTAAACAATTCCAATTCAATAGATACAAAGATGTTCAGATAAGCTAGTCAGATAAAATAGTTCCAATATTTCTTAAGCAATCATAGATATGTATCTAAATACCAATGTAATGAATCTAGCAGATAACAATAAGCAAGCAACCACAAGAATGTAAAGAAAATAAAGGAACAGTGACACACGATATGTTATCGAGGTTCGGAAACTGTGCCTATGTCCCCACCTCTAGCTAACCAGCCCAAGGATTCCACTAATGCTCATTTATGGGTGGAGCGACACGGGTTACAACCTCCTCTCCTTACTGGACGAGGAATACCTCAGCTCACATTCATAGGGTTGAGCCCAACCTATACAACCTCTCCTTCACAAGGCGGAGAATACCCTCCTCAGGCTACACTGGGAATACAACAGTTAATAAAAAATGTGTACAGTAGAGATACTTCTTACACAAGCATATATGTACAACAATTCAACCAAAGCACTCTAGTATGATAAGAGTTGATGCTCTATAGAGTATTCAAAATTTAATCTCTCAATTAAATAATACATATTTTGGAATAATGTGAGACATGAAGGTTCAAATGATCTTTGATTCAAAAAAAATATAATATTCACTAAGTATGTATCTAAAATCTAAACACCCAAATGTTATCTTCGAAAGTATTTCTCAGATATGTAGTATAGGAGATATAGAGATTAGTTTCACAAAGATTTTGCACTAACCCCAAACTAAGCCCTTGAATCTTGCAAAGATTCGTTCCCAAGCTATTAAGAGATTTCCCAACAATACTTACCAATGAAATAAAATGGGAAATACTCAAAGCACACTCTCAAAAAGGTATTTAGAATCAAATGAATGAGAGAGTGTAAACTTTAGAGAAATGTGATAAATAAGCCCTCAAGAATGAATATCAATCACTCTTCACTTTGCAATGAGTTTGAAAATGAAGAGGATGAAATTAATGCTCTCTTTTAAGAATGATTTTAGCAATAAAGAATGAAGGAGAGAGTGTATAATATGCTTTAATATGAAAGTGGGTAAGCAATAATAGCAGAAAAAATTTAGAGAGGGTTTTTGCTAATTAAGATTCCTAATTATGCTTACAAATGGTCTATTTATAGAATTTCCCATATTTTTAATCGTTGAGGACACAAAGGGGATTTTAGAAATTATTTAATTAAAATTTAACTCGGATTAGCGTATTAAAAATTTGGAAACATGAGAGGTTCGGTCAACTGGCACAGGTGTTGGTCGGCTAAACTCATAGAGGAATTTGAAATGTTTTTAGGGGTTCAGTTGGCCTTGAAAAGTGGCCATGGTGATTTCCAAAACTATGTGAGTTCGATTGGCTATCGTAAGCAGCGGTCTACTAAGTGAACAGTACCGATCGGCTGAACAATCTTAAGGCACAAAGGTTGGTCGGCTGAGTAGATAAAACTCAAGCCACAAATGAAGGCTAGCCAGCTAAGCTTATCACTTGTTAAAACGTTCGATTGGCTAAGGCAATATAATGTTGCTCAAATAATGGCTGGTCGACTGATGAGATTTGAACACACAAGGGTCAGTAGATCGGGGCTCTTTAAAATTAAAGATTTTCCCCTATTTTGTCATTATTCTTTTTTAACCTTGTGTGAATAAGTTATGCCACTTTAATTCGAAGGGTTTTTGATCCTATGGTCAATCTAAGGAGTCAATGCATTAAATCCTATCATGCATGCAATGCATTATTACAAACTATATAATTACATGCCAAACTAAAATGCAAATTACATTACAAAATAGAATGTCTTCAATTTTTGCTCTTCACGTTGCCATGCTATATGCCAGGTGATGTGATCTTTCTATTTTTCATGGCTTCCATTTGTACCTTACCATTCGTGCATGGTTAATGATTATCTTGTTCAAATGCTCAATGCACATGTAAGATACTTAGTATTTGTCATAATCAAAATGGGATAGGACTCATAAGGTCAATACTCATGTATAGTAATCAGCAAAAGATTCAGTAGATTTCATTCTTAAGGATTCGAAATCACGTCGCAATGTTTGAAGACGAATCTTCTTCACTTTGCCTGCATGTTGGCTTTTTGAGTCCGATCTCTGTTTTGATGCTGACAAACACACGTGTTACTTATGTGTGTTTTCTAGTGACTGAATAGGTTATAATTCAACACACACATAAGGGGAAGTGGAATACAGGAGGAACTTCAAGTTTATCATTATTCTAGGGCATTCCATGGCGGCTTGAAGAGCAAAAGGAAGAAGAAGACATTTGTTTATATCATTTGTAGGGCATTTATTTTTTATTCTGGTCTATAATATTGCATGCATTTGCATGATATGCCTGGATGCTCAGTAATGTCATAGTTAGATCGTAGCTTAATCAAATGATCGTAGGAAAGACTTCGGTTGACCAACGCCAGGTTTTTGGCCCTAAATAGACCTTAGGTTCCCGCACTTAAGTGCACAAAACCCTAACATAGTTCTCATATTATTAGGAAAATTTTAGTGCAAAGAAAATGACCTTAGATAAAAATCAAATGGCTTTTAGGTGACTGAACCTAGCAATTCAAACTGCCTTAGGCAACCGAATTGCTATCTAGTCAAAAGTTTGATTTGGTTCAGGCGAGACCGAACCAAATTGAACTAAGCATCCCTGGGTGACCAAACTCATGTCAGATACCTTTTCACCACCCTGGGCACCCAAACCTCAGGTTCAAATATGCCTCGGGCAACCGAACTTAGCACCGGGCACCCAAACCTACAAATGAATGTTTCTAACTTTTGTTCGGGCTACCGAACCTGCACTCGGGCTGTCGAAATGTTTTAAAGTCTTTCTTTAATGAGCATGTTCGGGTGACCGAACCTCAGCTCAGCCACCCGAACCTTATCAGGTTAAATTATTTTCACCGAAGTTAATTGGGGTTAAAATCGGGTTAATTTCCTAATCTTATTTCAAATCTTTTTAATAATACCCAACGTGTCCCCAACGGTCAAAAATTCCCCTAATTATATATATACCTCTTCATAAGCCAAAATTAGTAACTTTGATTAGCACTTTTTCTCTCTAATTCTTATCCTTATCAAAGTTCCCCCAAAACTTGTTTTTAATGCAAAATCTTTTATGGGGTTATTTTTTATGCTCTCCATTCTCTTCCACTCATTTTTTTTGAAAATCTTTTTGAAGAGAACATTTTATTTTGGGCATTCATTTTGATTTGCACATATGGTTTTAAAATGCTTGTATTTTGTTTTGTTGTGCAAACTTATTTGAAACTAAAACCCTAGGTTCTCCGGTTCGTTCTTGAAAAATATTATTTGGAGAAATCTTTTGTAGGGTTTAAATCTTTGAAGCTCTTTATTATATACATTCTTTTCAAAGATTTCAAAATACTATTTAGATAAGAACACTTACTCTACTGAGCATTATTGCATATCATATTAGAGTGCATTTATTTGAGCTTAAACGTATACATCTTAGCTTTTATTTTCAGAAGCACTTTCATGTACAAAAATGGTTTTAATATAATGGTTGGGTTCAGCCCATTAATTGAACTGTGGAGTCTCAACCCCATAAATGAGACCGGTTCGGTTTAGCCCGAAATTGAACTGGGGAGTCTCAGTCCCGTAAGTAAGACTAGTTTGACTCAGCCTAGTAATTGAGCTAGGGTTTTCCTTGCCCCATAAGGAGAGGATGTAAAAGGCTTCTGCTTTGCCTGGTTAAGTGATCAAGTTTAGTGGAATCCTCAGGGGTTATGCCTAAGGCGGGGACATAGGCAATATTGGCCAAACCTTGTTAACAAATTTGTGTGTCATTCTCTCTCTATCTTATTTAAATTCTTGTAATTAAATTTCAGCATGTGTATGCCTATTCATGTTTTGTTATAACCATCTTACATGCACAAAGAATTGATTTAAATGAGATAAGCAACACACGTGTATGTATGTATACACTGATCACTTAATCGTTGTATATACATATTTTTCAATATTGAATGAGATATGAACTGTGGTGAATCGACGTAATTGTTTAAATTAGTAAAAAATGTTTTAAAACCCAATTCAACCCCCCCCCCTCTTGGGATCACACCAATTCCAACACT
The DNA here is from genome assembly GCF_029873635.1 of Malania oleifera. Lineage (NCBI taxonomy): Eukaryota > Viridiplantae > Streptophyta > Magnoliopsida > Santalales > Ximeniaceae > Malania > Malania oleifera. The sequence continues at coordinate 35,219,099 of NC_080428.1, read as the reverse complement.
GCACCTTTGTGTGTTCAGTGGAGAGAGTCTCAAACTTCTTTGGATGTCTTGGTGGAGGCGATGATTTCAAATCTGGACTCATCAAGTCCTTGGTAGATTTTGGACTTTGCCTTGTAATCCTTATTTCAATTGGCTCGCAAGATCGTTCTTTGAGCATCAGACATAAATGTTTCGCCTTCTTTTGATGGGCGTCTCTACACCCATCTTCCATGATGTCCATGAAATCCCGAGCACCTAGTAGAGCTCTCATTTGAATGCACCAGTTGTCATAGTTCTCCTTTATTAGCTTTGGAATGACCGCTTGTGCAGTACCGTTTGCCATCGGATTTAAAATATCAAAAACCAGAGTGATGGGGATCGATTTTGGCAAATATGATGCCACTAGTGTGTTTAGAAGGTCGAAAAACTTTAGGAACCGATTTTGGATTGCAAGAATCGGTCTAAATAACTCTGAACCGACTAAAAAGCAATTTTGGACCGGTTTGACTTGGCCAATTTGACTTAATGGAGATTAATGATTATCATTAGGACACGTGGCAGATTCTGAGCGTGTCGAGTGTTGCGATGATTTGCGGGTCTTCGATGCGGGTCGGGTCATACTCGTGGGTCTGGATCCGGGTTGCTAGTTTCTAAGCCGAGTCATGGAATGACTTTTCAGGTCGGATTGCTTCAGTCGGGCGAAAATAACACGTTCGAGCACATTAGCACGTGACTTCACCAGTCAACAATCTTGTTGGCATATGCAACACGTGAAGATGTTGCTGAATTGGTTGGTGGCACGTGTGAGCGTGTGTGAAGCTCTCTAGACTCCGTTTAAGACACGGTTTTCACTTGTGGATTCGTCACAACTCGTTCTTCGCGATGGTATGCTAAAAAATTGATTTCGAGCAACTTTAGGAAAAAAATTCAAATTTCCTTTCTGTTCGCTTCTATTTGGTGAATTTTAGCGAACTTGGGTGCTTTAATACCACTGATTGTTATATTTGCATAAATATTTAAGAGTAAACACTTAGACTACATCGAGCTTATCAAATCCTATCTATTAGTAGTGTATTGATTATACTGTGCATAACTGGATACATATCTGCTTTACACTAAAGTACAATCACTGTACCATTTGATTGTATTTCAAATCTATTGTATTTCCAGGCACGGGCCTGAAGAGGGAGATTAGCCCTGGAATAGTCCCGGATTGGCTTAGACCCGGTTAGGAAAGCTAGGTGCGTCATCCTGTTAAGGCGTGTAAGTTGAGGTCAACCCCGCTAATTGACCTGGTTAAGGTTGAGGTCAGCCCTGTGCTAATTGACCTGGTTGTTTAGGTGCCGCTCCACCCGTTAAGTGAGCCTATAGTGGTAATCCTTGTGCTTGTTGGCCAAGGCGGGGACGTAGGCACAATTGGCCGCACCCCGATAACATATCGTGCGTGTTCTTTACATTTCCTCAATTTACTTACTGCACGTGTATGTTATATTGTAAATGATTAGGTTTACATTTGCATAGATAGACCCTAGGTTAAGTAATACTGCTTATCTGGTTTAACCTAGGCGATAAATTTTAAATACCCAATTCACCCCCCCTCTTGGGATTGCACCAAAGCTAACAAATTCCACACAACTCAATTGATTTCCCAATAATCAGAAAAAATACAGAGGATGTTCAATAATCTTGAAAAATTACAGACAACTCAAAAAATAATTTCTCTCACTGGTACTCTCCCTCTCTACACTTCATATTACATTACACACATATCTATATATAGCAAACGATCTGACTGTAGGTGGAAATCAATTCAAACAAGTAGGCTAGAAATCAAATTCAACCGAGGTGGGCTGGTCGGTGGAGGTGGTTGCCGCAGCTCAACAATTTCAATATAAATGGCTGAGGTTGGTCGAGACGTTGGCAACCCATCAAGTTTAATTTTCAACATTAGTAGGTTAATCATAATTAGTTATATAAGAAATTATGTTATTACTATAAAACAAATAATATGTCTATTTCCAAATATTTTATGAGTCAATAATAAGAAATAAATAAAGAATAACTATTCCCAAATTTCATTATCTGAATGTTTATTCCTTTCTTATTACACGTTGAATGTAATAATTAAGAATATGCAAAGAATAACTATTCCCAAAATTTAAACTATAGTCTGTCTTATTTCAATGATATCTGTTGAACCAAACTTTCTATAATTCCTTCTTGTGCATTTAGGTGATTTATACATTTAAAAATTAGTGACTAAATAAATGAAAATTTGCAATTTATTTAAATACTTCCTGTTAGAACTGTCATTAAATATTATATTCTAATTTTTACATATTTTGTCATATAAAAAATATTATTATTCAAATTTACTTAAAATAATATTATAAAATTACTATTATAATACTAGTCATGTGCATGTCTGTACCTAGACTTCATTAAATGAACCAAACAAGCTAGCTAGTGGATAACTGGAATATGCTCATAACCTTGTCTGTGGTGTATATGATGACTGGATCTGCCATGCATTGACAGAATGTATAGCATTAGTCTTCTCATAAACTTACATCATTAACATAATCAAACAAATAACAGAGTTATGTTTACTTTCTAAAGTCAAGCTAATGCTTATTTCTCGGTTTGGCTGTGACATAATATAATTTTTTTTTAAGGAAAGTAGACATTCAGTGAAAAGACAAAACCAAGTAAGAAGCTTGACGAGTCAAGGACATACAAAGGCAGCAAAAGCTGCAGAGGCTACAAATAAATAGAAGGTAAGAATGAGGAAAGATCAGATCCAAAATTATCCACCGAAAAGACAGATTGTAAAGGCGACAGCTTGTGAAGAAGCCATAAACTTTACCCCTTACAAATCCAACTCAGCAACAGCCAAGAGAAAATCATTCCAGCCGACGAGGGATATAATTACCCCTCATCATTTCTCTCTCTCTCTCTCTCTCCCTCCTCTTCTGTTACCTTTTACTCTTCACCTAATTTAATTTCCTTTATCTTTGTTCAATTTGACCTCTCTCTCTCTCTCTCTCTCCACTTAATACAATAACCTCATACATTTGCATTTGTATGTTGTTATAATCTCTCAGTCACACATACCCAAGCAGAGACACTTGCCCAATTAAACGTGTAGCATGAATGTTGTAATTTCCATTTAAAAAAATTTAATTAGTTAAAAAATGATAAATATTTGTAATTAATTTAATTAAGAAATTCTACCCATTTAGAAGTGTAATATTGTCTTATAGTTTTTACGTACTTAAATTGCAAATCTCAAAAAAAAAATATTCAGATTTATTATAAAAATAAAATAAAATCAGCATCAGACAATGCATTGCGCCATTAACAATATAGCTATAGTTTGGACACAGTCATGATGTGCACTATACATATAGGCAGTAAAACTGCGTGCATTTAGTCCTCCCTTCAGCTAAAATCCTTAGTATAACAAAATTCTAATAAACCATAGTCTAACTCTTTAATTTTATTATTTCATTCATAGTTTCTCCCTCCCTCTTTTAATTTAATTTTATGTTCTCACTTTATTTTATTTGGTTTACTATATTATCAATGGGCTAAACAACAAATTACATAGAACATCTTGAGGATATTAATACATACCATGAATCAAAGTAGTATCAAATCATCAAAGTTTATTTACTCAAAGTTCAATTCATCATCGAATTTTCGACCATCTTGTCAAATTTTATGCAATGTTATCTGACTATTTTAAGTGTTTGACTCTTTATTTCAAACTAAACTTCATCATCATAAAAGTTAGTAATGTTGCCTAAGACAATAATTTCTGGTAGTTATTTATCACTTCATCATTTTCTTTCTTATACACGTTAGCGTATTGGTTTGATAAGAAAGAACGCAATGGATTGAAAAGGCGATGAAATGAAAATTATATGATGAAATTGTAAAATAATAATGACTAATTCATTCCATTCTTGTATACCAAACAAATCATAATTGGTCTTACATGTTAGGTTTTGGCATTGCATATCATTATCAAGGTTGATCATTCATACTATCTTTTAATTTGCTTTTCAAAAGCCTTAATGTAACAACCCAAAAATTACACCATTTTTTTCTACTTATTTACTTTGATACCCCTGTAATACCCACTATAACATTTCAAGGCCCAAATGAGTACTGAGGTATCCCTGTACATAAATTGACACACATATGCAGTGGAAAACATAAAGTCATACATCCATATTTACAATACCAGAATTCAGTGTTCCCAAACCATACATACATATTTACACGTCACTTCAGTATCATCTACTCAAAAATACAATCCCCTGAATACACTCACCCTTTAAACAGGGTAGTACAAAAGATCTCTCTATCTGCGAGTCTGATTTGCTCACCTAACTGGTTCACTTGAAAAATGTTAAACTACTGGAATGAGACAACGCTCAATAAGAGGAAATATGCTATTACTAGTGTGTGGCGACTGAATTTCATAAATATTATAGTGACAAAATTTGAAACTGTAAAAGTTGGTAAATCAATATATAGTATATCTTGTATTTATCATAGTTTAAAGTATAACCGTAATATCTCAATTTTCTACTTTTTCATACTTCTAGTATTATACTATATCTGCTGATATTCTGTAAATTTATATACTTATACATAACTGAGATGTTTACCCTAGAATACTGTACGTCGTGATTTAATACCTCATGAGAGGGTTGTGCAGCCCCTAGGTGGGACTTAATCATGGTTGGCCTACTAGGTAAGTCAACTGTACTATACCAATCCTCAGTCCAACCAAACTACAACCTTTCCTACGCCCGGAACTAGTAACTACCTCATCAAACTAGCCACCTCAACACAGTCTTCTAGGGAGTCTGCAATCCCTCCAGGCACGGTTCACGAAAATCATCCACACACTGTCTAAGATGTGTTGTTACACTCTGATCTATACTAGCTACGGTACCGTGCTCTCCTAACTGAACATAACTTGATTCATCGGGGTCTGATACTGTATATACTATTTCTATAAAGATATCCTATTGTTTTCATCATGATTCCAAAATAACCATAACACTATAAATCTGATCTGAAAATACTATAATATCTTATTAAAATAACTATAATATCTGACTGTAATAACTGTAATATCTTACTGTCATATTTGAAAGGATAATCTGTAATGTCTAAGTGTTATGGTTTTGGAAAGTATGACATAATTGTCTTTACAATATTTGTAAAATAGTTGTTTGTAAAATATATCTTTCCATATATACATTGTAAATCATAATATTCTGAAAAATTATATAAATTATGTACTAAACAAATATCTATTTAGACCACACAATTAATAAGACTCATGTTCTGAAATCTATAAAATTGTATAATTTATACCATGTACCTTAATAAACAAACAATATAATTTACTAATAATATTTCTGAATTTTACTAGCATAGCATATTTCTTTTACCTAATTGGCTGAGAGGCTCGCCTCCAACTTAATCCTCAAGCTCAAGGGGTACTATCTCCAAAATCCTGAAATAATACATACATACATACATATTTCCAATAAATCAACTATTTTTCTCCGAACCTACATACTTGTAATATTCTGAATTATAATTTACTCGAGCTCGTAGAAATATTCACAAGGGTCCCCAACCCATGTCTGCAGGGTCCCAAAAACATCCTAGTCCTGAAAATATAATATTCTAATATATATATATATATATATATATATACATATTTCCAATAAATCAACTATTTTTCTCTGAACCTACATACTTGTAATTTTCTAAATTATAATTTACTCGAACTCCTAGAAATATTCATTGGGGTCCCCAACCCATGTCCTTAGGGTCCAAAAAACACCTTAGTCCTGAAAATATAATATTCTAATTTATTTCATAAAACTCCAGTATATTCCCATATTACTCAAAATTTAAACTCAAATAAGACTAATAAAACTAAAAATACCCAAATAATCTATTTAATTACCCTAATTTTGGGATGATCCCCAAGTTGGGCAAACCAACAATTTACTCCAATAGACTTGTAGAGAATCTCCCCAAGATCAACATGGCGACTTCAGATTGTCGAAATGGGGAGAGATAGAGTGAGAAATTTAGAGAGAAGTGAGAGAAACCAAGCAGGAGAGAGAGAGAGAAATGAGGAAAAATAATTTTATCTCACTGAATCCCGATTTTCTGCTACTTATAGACCTTTCGCCACGTGGCCTCATCGGTGGGCCACACCACCTCATCGATGAGTTCAAGAAGGAAGTTCGTTGACAAGCACCTAACCTTTGTCAACGAGTTTCAGGCCTCCAAAACGGCCCCTTAGTAAACTCTCGTTGATGAGACACGCGTCCTTGCATGTCGACGCGTTCATCGATGAGGCCATGTTGCGTCCCCCTTTAAAATTATTTTTCCCTCTCTTTTCTTTATTATTTAATTCCTATAATTATCGGGGGTTACTACATTCTCCCCTCCTTATAAAATTTCATCCTCAAAATTTACTATCTATATTGAACACCATCATTTGAGGAAAATATGCTACTTATTTTATTGCTTACCCTCACTTATGGTGGAGGAATATAGTGGTTACATTCAGGGTTCTAGGAAATTAAAAATGTACTCATAAAAGAAAATTTTCCCAAAACCAAAACAATACCTACCCTATAATCTAAAATACAACTACACATTCATCATTCTCTACTAATTAAAATAAAACTGTTGTTATTTGAATAATACTAACTATTACTACATCCCACTAAATAGGTGTGAGCATTTATGTTTGATTTCCTTTTTATGCACTCATAAAGCTTCTTCTATGGCATGATTCCTCCACAGGACTTTTACTAACTGAATTTTCTTAGTACACAATTCACGTTCCCTCTTGTCTAAGATCAGCATCGGTGCTTCCTCATATTCTAGTGAATCCATGAGCTCTATCTCTGCATAACTAATCATGTGGGAAGGGTCTGAGATGTATTTCCTTAACATGGAAACATGAAATACGCTGTGAATTCTAAATAGTGCTGGTGGTAAAGCTGGCCTATAAGCAACTGATCTCACTCTTTCAAGTATTTTAAAAGGGCTAATGTACCTAGGGCTCAGCTTACCCTTCTTTCCAAATCTCATAACTCCTCTCAATGTAGCTACCCTAAAAAATACCCAATCTCCCACATCAAACTCTAACTCCTGGCGACGAGTATCTACATAGCTTTTCCACTGATTCTGAGTTGCACAGATTCTATCTTTAATTAGTCGGACTTTATAGTATGCCAGTTGTACCATTTTTGGTCCCAGAACTCGCCTCTCACCCACTTCATCCCAGTACAATGGAGAACGAGACCCCCTACCATATAACACATTGTATGGTGTCATGTCGATGCTGACTTGATAACTATTATTATATGCAAACTCAACTAGCGGCAGATACTGGGTCCAGCTACCCCCTAAATACAGCACATAAGCTCGCAGCAAATCCTCAAGTATTTGAATCGTCCTCTCAGCCTACTCATCAATTTGAGGATGAAAAGCTATGTTGAATGCTAACTATGACCCTATAGCCTCCTAAAAACTCTTCTAAAATCGTGATGTAAGCCGGGGGTCATGATCAAAGACTATGGATTTTGGCACTCCATGGGAGCGAACTATCTCCTGAAGGTACAACTCTACTAGCCTATCCGTATTATAGTTGACTTTAATAGGGATAAAGTGAGCAGTCTTCTTTAATCAATCTATGACCACCCAAATAGCGTTTTGTCCTTGTCACGCTAGTGGTAGCCTTGTCACAAAATCCATGGAGACGTGATCCCATTTCCACTGAGGCATGTGGAGTGGATGCAACTGCCCTGTGGGTCTCTAGTGCTCAGCCTTTATCTGCTGGCATATCAAGCATTGCTTTACGAATTCAGCAATCTCCTTCTTCATACCGCTCTACCAGAACGATTCCGGTAGATCTCGATACATTTTAGTACTACCTGAATGCACGATATATAGAGATCTGTCTGACTCCTCTAAGATAATCCTCTTAAGCTCAACATCTTTAGGAACACATAATCTAGTATAGAACCGCAAGGCTCCATCATCTAATATGCTGAACTCCTCCTCCTACTCGTCTTGCACTTTCTCTATCAACTTTGCTAACTCTAGATCAGTTATCTGGGTAGTTTTAATCCGTTCTTACAATGTAAGCTGTAACACAAGGTTGGCAATAAATGCTTGGTGATCAGCCTCTATTAGTTCCACGCCTAGCCTTTCTAGCCTCTCCAAATCCATCTGAATAAGGCGGTGAACCTCCACTGCTGACACCTCTGCTCCTGCCATTTTCCTACTCAGTGCATCAGCCACCACATTTGCTTTCCCTGGGTGGTAGCTAATAGCATAATCATAGTCTTTAATAAGCTCTAACCATCTTCTCTATCGCATATTAAAATCTTTCTAGGTGAAAAGATATTTTAAGCTTTTATGATCGGTGAAAATCTCTCATCTCCCACCATAAAGATAGTGCCTCCAGATCTTCAATGCATACACCACTGCGGCTGACTCTTGGTCGTACATAGGGTAATTCTTTTTATATTCTTTAAACTGCCTAGATGCGTAGGCAATGACTCTTCCATATGGCATTAACACACATCCAAGACCCTTCAAAGATGCATCACTATATATCATAAATCCATCATCCCTTGATGGAATAGCCACTACCAGTGTTGAAACCAACTGCCGCTTTAACTCCTAGAAGCTCTGCTCACAATCATTGGTCCAATCAAACTTCACATTTTTCCTTGTGAGTCGTGTTAGTGGACTCGATAATCTAGAGAAACCATCTAGGAAGCGTTAGTAGTATCCTGCCAAACCCAGAAAGCTCTTGACCTCCTGGACATTTTCTGGCCTTACCTAGCTCACCACTACCTCTATCTTACTTGGGTCGACCGATATACCGTCCTCAGAGATCACATGCCCGAGGAAAGTAACCTGCCTTAACCAGAGTTCACATTTCTAGAATTTTTCATACAACTCTCTTTCTCTCAATATTTGCAACGCCAACCTTAGATGATTCTCGTTCTCCTTAAAACTTCTTGAGTAGACCAGTATATCATCAATGAAAACTACAACAAACTAGTTCAGGTAATGATGGAACACCCGATTCATTAAATCCATAAATATTTCTAGTGCATTAGTCAACCCAAATGGCATCACCAAAAATTCAAAATGCCCATATCTAGTTCAGAATGCTGTTTTTGAAATATCCTCTACTCTAACTTTTACCTGATGATAACCCAATCGCAGGTCAAATTTAGAGTAGACCTGGGTCCCTTAGAGCTGATCAAATAAGTCGTCAATCTTAGGAAGAGGATATCTATTTTTGACCGCCAATTTGTTTATCTCCCTATAATCTATGCACATCCTCATGGTCCCATCTTTCTTTTTCACGAACAGGACTGAAGCCCCCCACGACTACACATTGGGCCTGATAAATCCTTTATCCAGCAACTCCTGCAACTGATCTTTCAATTCCTTCAATTTGACTGGAGCTATATGGTATGGTACTTTAGATACCGATGCCAACCTTGGTAGTAGATCCACGATAAATTCAATCTCTCGGTCTGGTAGTAAGCCAGGCCATTCTTCTGAAAAAACATCTAAAAATTATTTAACTAATGAAATATTAGCCTGTTTTAGTTCTTATTTTGGTAATTCCTTAATGTAGGCAACATACCCTTAGAAACCACCCTGTAGCTATCTCCTTACCTGAATAGCTAACACTAGCTATGGTGAGGCACGCACATGTGAACCCACAAATTAGTATTCTTGCTTACTCACGGGTCTGACATTTTTATGGCAATCTATGCAGGCGTGATTAGCTACCAACCAATCCATACCTAGTATTATATCAAACCCCTGCATATATAGTACCATGAGATCAGCTGGTAATACTTTCTCTTTAATGCTTACTAGAAAGTTTCGAAGTACCTTCCTACACCCCACCATAGATTCTGTCGGCGTGACTACACACAGCTCAACATCTAATAATTGTGCCTCTACCCCAGTTACTTTTACATACCCCACTGATATAAAGAAATGGGTGGCACCTGTATCAAATAAAACAACAACTTTATATAGTAAAACAGTAAGTATACCTCTAACAACATCTCCAGCAGCCTCGGTGTCTCCCGGTGTCATAGCATAAACCCTTGCTAGTGTTGTGTTCCTCTGCTAGCCACCACGAGGCACCTGGTAACCACCCCAAAATGGTTTAAGAACTAGTACATAGTTCGATGGTCCTTGACAAGATCGAGCCATATGGCCAAGTCTCCTCCATAGATAATAAACATTCTCACCCAACCAGCACTCGCCCGGATGTCTCCGACCACACCTAGGGCAGGTGGGATAAGTCTGCCCACCCTGATACCCATTGTGTCTTGTCCTATGCCTCTGACCCTCACCAGTTCTACCTCCTCTCCATGGACCTCGACAAGACTTGGTCTGAAAACTCAAAAGTGTGGGCCTCTTCCTCTAGATCGGTACTCCCACATCTTCTTGCTCACTCTCCTCTGGTACCATAGCCCTATCTACTATCTCCGAGAAGTCCCATATCTTAAGAACTACCACTTGTTTATAAACAACCAGCCACAAATTCCTCTTGAACATCCTGGCCTTCTTAACTTCATTTGGGACAATATAAGGGCAGAAGTGCAACAATTTGATGAATTTTGCCACGTACTGCTGGACTGTCATTGATCCCTAGGACAAGCTCAGAAATTCCTGTACTTTAGCCTCTCTGACCAAGGCAGGATAATATCTATCAAAGAATATGTCCCTAAATCAGGCCTAGATCATAGGCACTAGAATTGATCTCTGCTTCTCTAGTAATTTAGTGGTCGTCCACCATCTCTCGGCCTCCCCTGTCAGCTTATATGTGGCATAGAGGACCCTCTGCTTATCGGTGCAGTGGAGCATCATCAAAATCTTCTCTATCTCCCGCATCCAGTTCTCTGCAACTGCAGGATCAGCTGCTCCTAAAAATACTAGTGGGTTCATCTTCGTAAATTTTTCTATCGTGCATCCTTGAACTGTAGATAGACCTCCTTGCTCCCTGGAGTTTTGGGCAATCTCAGCCATGACTTGCTGAGCCACACTACGTAACAAAGCATATGAATCCCCACCTTCTGCATCAGATGGCCCTGCTCCGTCATCACCACTAGTGTGAGTACTACTACCTCTTGGGTCCATCTTGCAATATTACCAAATTATTCTGAGAATCCAAACCTTATAATACTATATCAGCTAAAATACCTTTTACCTCTTATTATTAATTTAAGGTTTGTCCCTACCATATGGAAATAGAATTCAATGACAGTTCACTAGGATTTTCCTGAAATTGTCACCCCAGGAAAAACACAGAAACCACCCGAAAACTCTACCTCAAGACTGTAGAACAGAACCCTAAATTCTCATCCTAATTCCCCAACATTGACTCACCGTTATCCTGTTCCACTCTTCTTGAGATTCCATTTCTATATTCTGGTATTGTTTTTCGCTGTACTCTAGAGTCTACAAAATCTAGCAACCTACGCTCTCATACCAAACTGTAACGACTCAAAAATTATACCATTTTTTCTACTTATTTACTCTGATACCCTTGTAATACTGAATATAACATCTTAGGGCCCAGATGAGCATTGAGGTATCCCTGTACCAAAATTGACACACCCATGCAGCGGAAAACATAAAGTCATACATCCATATTTACAATACCAGGATTCAGTGTTCCTAAACCACATACATATTTACAAGTCACCCCAGTATCATCTACTCAAAAATACAATCCCCCAAATACACTTACCCTTTAAATAGGGTAGTACAAAAGATCTCTCTATCTGCGAGCCCGATCTGCTTGCCTAGCGGAAAATGTTAAACCACTGGGATGAGACAATGACCAGTAAGAGGAAATATGCTATTACTAGTGTGTGGCGACTGAATTTCATAAATATTATAGTGACAATATCTAATATTGTAAAAGCTGGCAAATCAATATACAATATATCTTGCATTTATTGTAGTTTAAAATATAACCGTAATATATGAGTTTTCTACTTTTTCATACTTCTAGTATCATACTATATCTACTGATATTCTGTAAATCTGTATACTTATACATAACTAAGATGTTTACCCTAGAAAACTATACGTCATGATTTAACCCCTCATGAGAGGGTTGTGTGGCTTGTAGGTGGGACTTAATCCTCGTTGGCCTACCATGTAAGTCAATTGTACTCTACCAATCCTTAGTTCAGCCAAAATGCAACCTCTCCTAGGCTTGCAACTAGTAACTACCTCATCAAATCGGCCACCTCCACCCAGTCTTCTAGGGAGTTTGTAATCCCTTCAAGCACGGTTGATGGAAATTATCCACACACTATCTAAGATGTGTGGTTGCACTCTGATCTATACTAGCTATGGTATCGTGCTCTGCTAACTAAACATAACTTGACTCATTAGGGTCTGATACTGTATATATACTATTTGTATAGATATCCTGCTATTTTCATTATGATTCCAAAATAACCATAACACTATAAATCTAATATGAAAATACTATAACATCTTACTAAAATAAGTGTAATATCTGACTATAATAACTGTGTAATATCTGACTATAATATCTGACTGTCATATCTGACAGGATAATCTATAATTAATGTGAGAGTGTTATGGTTTTAGAAAGCATGACATTCTTTAATTACTAGAAAATACTTGTCTATATAATATATGTAAAATATTTGTCTGTAAAATATATCTATCCATATATACACTGTAAATCATGATATTCTGAAAAACTATATAAATTCTATATTAAACAAATATCTATTCAGGCAACACAATTAATAAAACTCATGTTCTGAAATCTATAAAACTGTATAATTTATACCTTGTACCTTAATAATAAAACACTATAATTTACTAATAATATTTTTAAATTTTACTAGCATAGCATATTTCCCTTACCTAACTGGCTGGGAGGCCCGCCTCCAACTTAATCCTCATGGTCATGATATACTATCCCCAAAATCATGAAATAATACATACATACATATATATATATATATATATATATATATATATATATATATATATACATACATGTAATTTTATGAATTATAATTTAGTTGGGCTCCTAAAAATATTCACTGGGGTCTCCAACCCATGTCTTTAGGGGCCCAAAAACACCATAATCTTGAAAATTTAATATCCTAATTTATTTCACAAAACTCCAGTATATTCCCATATTACTCAAAATTTAAACTCAAATAAGCCTAATAAAACTAAAAATACCTAAATAATCTACTTATCTAAGTTTGGGATGGTGCCCAAGTTGGCCAAACTAACAATTTACTCCAATAGACTTGTAAAGAATCTCCCCAGGATCAACGTGGTGACTTCAGATTGTCGAAATGGGGAGAGACAAAGTGAGAAATGTAGAGAGAAGTGAGAGGAAACGAGCAGGAGAGAGAGAGAGAGAGAGAGAGAGAGACAGAGAGAGAGAGAGAGGAATGAAGAAAAATAATTTTCTCTCACAACATGGTGTCTGTAACGCCCCGAACCCCTAAACCCGGGTCCAGTGCGTTATACCTGATATTATCCTATTAAATCATAAATCATTAACATACATACACAGCAGCAAAACATAAACATACTCTCCATATATTATATTCCATAATACCGTAATACTAGAGTTTGCTATAACCTGTCTAGAAATCCATAAAATTTGTCCAACACCTGCATTTCCATATATACATAATCTCCAAAATATTCCAGTATGTTCACAACCAATTCTCTCACAACATCTTTAAAACATAACGACGTAAAACATAAAACATAAATATTTACATCTCCAAAATAGTATCAATATATACCCTGTTTCTTATATAGTCCTCAAAAATGCTAAAAATACCCTCGAGCTCCTAAGCCCGATCTCGAGGATGTCCTGAAAAAGAAACATTCATATTCGGGTGAGACACATCTCAGTAAGGGAAGAAATATACATATTAAAACAGCGTGTGACTAACATGAGGTATGTAGATATCATTTTAATAACTTTTGCAAATCATTAACATAACTTGGAAATCATTTTCTGAATCTAAACAATCACATGAAAAGTTTTAACCCACGAGATTACTTAATGATAGGGGTGATTACCCGCCCATACAAGTAGCACCCCCCTGCTATGATACATAGGTAACCCTAAGGTCACAACTAAAGCATACCAGGGCACTTACCTTACTCAGTAAGCCCTCAAGTGTTAGATTTATCTCGTACTCGCACATTCACCACTAGTTTACCGACAAAGGCTCTAAGGATAGAGAAATCTACCCACCCATACAAATAGGTTCCCTCTGCCCTAATACGTTATGCAGCTACTGTCATATCTGAAGCTACTAGTGCACTGGCCTTTCTCAGTAAGCCCTCAGGTGAAGAGTTTGCCTTACCCAATCGTAACATGTTCTATGTACATACATACTTCTAATATCGTAATACATCATTCTTTTTTGTCATTATACATTCATGCACACTCATTCCTGTTCATAACTTAATTTTGCATTTCGTTTCACTTTAAGTGACTCTTTCCCATTGGTATCGTTCATGTTTCACATTTCATTTCATTGCATTGTCCTTCCCTTGTCATTTCGTTGCATAAAATTTTCATTTCATTCCTTCGTACTACAGCTGGTCTTTAACCATCATCAGTTAGTCTACGTAGAAACATGCTAGATCTGCTAACACAGCTCCTTTTAGCTGTCATCAGTTAGTCTACACAGAAGTGTGCTAGAACTGCTAACATGGCTGTCTTTCAGCTGTCTTACATTTACATGGTTGCATTTAACATACACAAGCATCATTGTCCATATCATATTTTATTCATAAGCTTTACTTACTTAACCTGCATCTCTTATATCTAACATATATTTGCACAGAATCTTATGCCACACAATTTTAGCAGTAAAAATCATATACATTTCTTACAAAATAAGCCAACTCATAATTAACATTTATATTCCAAAAATACATTTCATTCCTTACTTACTTCCTTCTAAAAATACCTTTTCACTTTAATTCATTTATTTTCACATATACATAACTATATAAACAATCGTAGGCTCAAAAAACATAAATTTCATGGCTGGCATTTTAAACCCACATATAAACATATATACATAAATAACACACAATCCATTTTAATTCATGAAAAACCTAATTTAATATATAAATTTCCCCCTTACATGACTTTCTAACTGCGTTGGCAGGACCCCCGAACCGATACCCGCAACGTTCACTTGGACCTTGAATCCAAAAATCCTAACTTAAATACAATAAATTCCAATTAACTTAAATCTTAAGGAAAATACTTATTTACTATTTCCTAGGCTCCAAATAACAATATTCCTTAAGAAAATCTCAAAATAAATCACTTACCCTGACTTTGGGATGTTTTCCAAACCTCATAACCCAACGATCAGCTCTTATAACCTTGAAAAGAATGATCCTACGAACCTCGTGGCAGTTCCGGATCATCAAACCAGGTCAAAATCGGTCCAAAATCGAAAAGAGAATGTG